>NC_081319.1:67048570-67372945 GCF_026419965.1 Kogia breviceps
CCAGTCAAACCCAAAGTCATCACCTTCCTCTGCCCAACTTCCAGATCACCCCTTCCTGTCCGTGGTGTCACTGTTCTCCTAGGTCAACCCCAAAATGTCATCCTCTCTGTCCCCCTACGAATTCACCTTTCCCAACTCTGCTCACAGCCATCTGGACCCACCTACTCTCCTTAATGTTACTGATGGTCATTCTTCGATACAATTCCTCCAACCATCCCTGACTCCACAGACGAGAGTTTACACCTTTAAAAAGCATCACATAAGTCTTTTAAAGTAGTTGACACCTTTGACCCCTTATGTGTTATTATTTCTTTATAATTATTATTATATTATTTTCTTAAAAGCACGTACCTCTTTTGGTAAAGACACTAATTTATTTCTGTCTGCATTCAAGTTGCTCAACTTCTTAAGTTTTCCAATGCTCTTAGGTAAAGTCTGTTAAAGTAACATTTTTGTTATTAACTTAACGCATACTTTTTACATGGCTCAGAGTAAAACAGATCTTTTCAAGAACTGAGAGAATCTAATCTCATCCAATAAGAGTAGTGACGGTTCTTTCTGAATATCAGGTGTTTGTAACACTCACTTGGGGGATGTGGCATCTAATATTTTGTATTTTTGTAGAAATGAGAGTATGTTTCAATGAAATGAGGTCAAAGGCACAGGCCTGGGAACAGAGAAACACCAAGTAAAGAGATAATGAAGGCTCTTCAAGTCAACAAAGTGAAATTTGCAATTTCGAGATTCATCCCTTACACGCCTGCACCTATGAGAACCCCAAGAGATGGTGGCTTAGATGCCTGTGGAGGCCAGAGAGCTCAGCAGGCAGTGAGAACCCAAGCGGGGGAGCCATGAGGCTGGGAGAAGGAGGGGGGCCACCCGGGCTGGTGTGGGAGCCCATGGTGGGGGGGAAACTCTTCAACCCTGATGGAATCAGGGATGAATATTACTTTTCTGACTGTTATGACTACCATCTGTAATTCTTTTTTTGATGTGGACCATTTTTAAAGTCTTTATTGAATTTGTTACAATATTGCTTCTGTTCTATGTTTTGGTCTTTTGGCCGTGAGGCATGTGGGATCCCAGCTCCCCGACCAGGGATGGAACCCACACCCCCTGCATTGGAAGGCGAAGTCTTAACCACTAGACCACCAGGGAAGTCCCTACCATCTGTAATTCTAAACCCAGAAACAAGGAAGGAACCTAGTCCCTCCCACCCAATCTGCCCGAGGAGGTCGCTGTCCTGTCTGAGGGGAGATGCTCCCAGCACACCCCGCACTACCGACTCTACATCCTTCACTCACTCTTGCTGTCTTCTTCTGATCTTTTCACCTAAAGAGCATTACTTACTCTGTTTATAAAGAAAGGAGAAAAGGGAAGAAAAGAGGAAAAAGGAACGTAGAGTAAAAACTAAAGTGACAAGATATAGAGAAAAGAGAAGGGCAGGACAATAAACTAAAGAAAATAGCGGCTACGAGACAACGACAAGAGGAGAAAGGGGAGCAGATAGTGTAGGAGGTGAAGGACGATGGACGCAGAGGAAGCAGCAGGGGGCGAGAAGCAGCTGAGGTTTGCCGTCGACCTGGGAACCCGCCCCAGCAGGTGCTGTCCAGGGAGGATGCGGAGGGCTCTGGTCCCAGCCCGGGGAACCTGCACTGCCTCACCCAGCTTCTCAGATGGGGCGAGATCAAGGTCAAAGCCGTGCTCTGGCTCCTCCAAAAGAGCATCCCCTCACTCCCCGTGCTCCCAAGGCTTCCAGGGCCAACCACCATTCCCTCCCCCTCTGGCCCGTCCTCGGATTCCCCGATGGAGGCATCAGCACTTCCACCGACAGGGCCGGTCCCCCCAACCCCCGCCCCCGCCTCCCTGGGCCCCCTAGTGTCCAGCTCAGTCCCTGTACCCTAAGCATCACAATGAGGACACACTCTCTGATGGGGGACCTGGCCACGTCAAAACGGATCACCTTTATGTCACATGTTTGCTTCTCAGGTCCTTTTGTTAGTTACAATGTAAGGCAATTTCCATCTGGTCTACCCAAATTACAAATAAGTAGAATCGAACCTAAGGAGACTTTGTGATACAGAACCCACATCATAAGTCTCCCTCTGACCCTGGAACCACACTCACCAGGAGCCGATTTTCCGTAAGAACCAATTCCGTGAGGCTTTCACAGTCCCCAACCGCCTCGGGCAACTGGGTGAGTCTGTTCTGATCCACCTTCAAGATCGACAGTTTCTTTAGTTTTCCTGTAAAAGCGTTATTCAAACTCATTAGTTATAACTGTTTTCCTGATCACCACTTGGTATTTCCTATTGGCTGTCCTTGCTCATTTGATTTCCTTACCCAGCTTTTCAGATTATGAAACTGTACCATTCTCATTTCGACCACAAACAGTTGAGAGTTAAAATCGTTTGCTCAGAATGTCAAAAACAGTCAGCAGTTAGCGGCAAATCCTTTGGATAGGCACTACCTAAAAATATGTCAAAGCCCAAAGATTTCAGGAAAAAACAAATAGCTGGCTCTTGATGGATCTTTAAGAACAAGAAATGTCTCATGTACAGAGGAGAGACTTTAATGTTACTCTAACAATCATCCTCACTAAAAACAAAAGACAGCACAGTGCAGTTTATTCTATCACCTGTGGAGGACAATGACTCAGTGAAGATCCCTACAATGAAGTATTTCTGTCAATACAGAGTCAGATGATAATCTTTGGGCTTCCCGCAGTGATTAAGAATCCACCTGCCAATGCAGGGGACACGGTTTTGAGCCCTGGTCCAGGAAGATCCCACATGCCGCAGAGCAACTAAGCCCGTGAGCCACAACTACTGAGCCTGTGCTCTAGAGCCTGCGAGCCACAACTACTGAGCCCGCGCTCTACAGCCTGAGAACCACAACTACTGAGCCCACACTCTACAGCCTGCAAGCCACAACTACTGAGCCCATGCGCCACAACAACTGAAGTCCACGCGCCTAGAGCCCGTGCTCCTCAGCAAGAGAAGCCACCGCAACGAGAAGCCCACAAACCGCAACGAAAAGAAATCCCCGTTCACTGCAACTAGAGAAAGCCCGCGCGCAGCAACGAAGACCCAACGCAGACAAAAATAAATAAATCTTTGAAAAAAAGATGGTAATCTTTGAAAAGCCACATTAAGACTGATCTATTTCAGTCTGGATGAGGAAAACAGACTCACGGGCAATGCCCTCAGGCCACGGGAAAGGAGCTGGGGTTTACTGCGGCCTCCTCAGCCCCCGCGGGGTGGAGGAGATCCTGCATCACCGGATTCGCACTTTCAACCACTACTTTGTCAGGGGCTGAGCCTACAGAGCAGAGGTCCTTGTTATCCACAGAGAGTGGCCGGCATGATGACACTGTCCCCAGGAAAATCGGAGAACAGCCTCTATAATAAAAGAGACATAAAGCTGGAGACGTGGAGATGCTGAAGGGATGAACTCACTTTGCATGCAGTCACAGGGCAAGGCAGGGGAATTCACCGATTGCTAGGCTCCTTGTTTAGCATGATCAGTACCAACTAATACTGTCCCCAGAGAGTTCCCCCCAGTCCTCAGGCCAGGAGACCCATATCCTCTGCGGGGCATGGAATCCTACAGCTGACAGAGCTCACTCCAAGAGTCTCCTCAACAACATCACTGACAAGTGGTCCGACAGCCTTGCCTCGAATACTTCTAGTGATGGGAGGCTCATTTCTTCACCAAGCGGCCCAAACTGATTCATAACAGATGTATTTTAAGCTCTTTCTTAAATCAAATTGAGATTCGCAACCCTTTCCTTTCACCCACTTGAACTAGAAGACTGAATAAATCTCCTTCTACCTGACAGCCTTTCAAAGGCTTGACATCAACTGTCTCATGACTCCTATTTCTCCCTTTTCCCAACGACAAAACATCCCCAGTCCCTAAAACTGCTTTCCGACGCCATATATGATTCTCAGCAAATGTTTCTACCTGGAGTCAAAGTCCCCATCAATTTCCCAGCCAGCCTCAACCAAAAGACAGAGGCTATATTTCCACCAGGTCGCTATTATCATCTGGGCCAAATACCAGAAAGGAAGGGGTCCTCTGTCACACGGCTTCTCCGACTAGTGAAAACCTTCCCCAAACTCCCTTTGATGTTCTGAATACAAGTTAAGTGAAGGTCAAAGACAGCTATCCTATGACAGCCACCCAGTTAAATATAGTTTCTTACAGTTTCTAGGCAGCTTGGCTACAGTGGAGCTGACAGCCTATGTCTGTTTATATCTTCCCTGTTTGCATTTATTTTCTCACCTTGGGCTGTGTTCCTTTATGTTAAAGGAAACGTCTGGACTGTTTTTTAAAGGAAATGGCAAAGAATGGTTCAAGGAAAAGATGACTCTCGATAGACCAGAAAAGGCTCCATACAACACCCACTCTCCCTGTAACAGCCCTTACCTGGGTCACACCACAAGGTCAAAGGTCATTTCGCATAAACTATTTACGATGCTCAATTAGAAATGTCTTAGTGGTTGTTCATATGTCCGAAACACATTCTGTGATTTGGGCTGATGCCTACCGAAATCATGGTAACAAGATGCGGAGGAAGTAGACAGGGGCCAACACTTAAAAGTAACAACACGTATAACTGCTACCAGACCAGGGCGACAGAAACGCCTGCATATGGAGAAACTTTAATTGTATTAAATATTCCTTGCTTTCCTTCTTTAAAGACAAATGACTGAAGGAATCACGTCCCCAGCACCTGAGAAGAGCCAGCACCTTGGGAGTTAGTTATTTTCAATACTCACCAATGCCATCTGGGAGTGTTTCTAACAAGTTCTGGGAAATGACTAAATCCGTTAACGAAGTCAGGCCACTGATTTCTTCGGGAAGTCTTTCCAACCTGTTTTCAGAGACATCTAAGCAGAGCAGGTTCTTCAGATTTCCTATTTCCTACATCAACGACACAGGAAAAGAAAGTCATGCCTGAACCTGCCACGGTATGGAGGAATTTGTTACAGCGATTTTTCAAAATCGAATCCCAGAGTGGTCCTAAGGATGTTTCCTTAGCGCCAGTGTGAGTGTAAAGGCAGGGGTAAGTTTCCAGACCCCCTTCCAATGAAAACCGAAAGCGGTGTGAATCACACACACGGAGCTGGGAGGGACGCCAAACCCTCCGACGTCATGCAGGTGAGGAATCACTCCCTTAATAAGATGAGGAGGTTGGCACTAAGAGAAGATGAGTCGTTTTAAGGTCCCACAAATTACGGGAGGAAAAAAAAAAAAAAGGAGGCTAGAATCCAGTTCTCCAAGTTTGGAATCAATCACTCAGAAGGCTGCTCGCACTTGAGAGTGAGCCTGAGATGTCCTGGAAGGAAACCATCCACTTTCTATCTCCCATGACAGACAGTGCTTGTTACGACATCGGTGCGTCTTCTCCCCAGCCAAACTGGAGCACACAGACCCGCCGACACCGTTAACACCCGAGACAAGAAAGGCAGACTGCTTTGAAACAGAAGAGCCAACCCAGGAGTGAGGGAGGTGCCTCTATGAGTCTCACATTCCATTCAAGAGAGATCGTACCCTTCCGCTCTCCAAGGGCACAGTTTCTCTCTGATAACCGCCTCCACTGTTCCGTGCCATTGTCAGTCTGTTACGTTCCCACTCGCAGTATCTCCCACCCGGACTGGTCTGGGCATCCTCTGCCCACGTCTGTTCATAAACCGTGCCTCCATCTTTCCCTCCTGGAAACATCACTCCAGTCACGGAATCAGACCCCTCCTCTAACTCCATGGCTCCCTGATGGCTACATAAACACAAACTCCTCAACCGGCATTGAACTGGGTCTGATCGATTCTTCCAAGTTTATCTCCCACCTAATATACATCCTGTGAGCCCCACCCCTGCATTTCCTGCCTGTAGGAAATCAGACTACATTTCTACTAATTTCATGCCAGGCCCCTAAGGTTCTTCCACTTTTTCATTCATTCCTTTTAACAATGGCTTTGTCTCCTTTTCTTTCTGTCATCTGTGAAGACAGGAAAATAATTCTGATTATCTAGGACTGTCTGATGTGTTTAGTCCTGGCTTAATAGAAGGTTATACAAGCGGGCAAATGAGATGTTGAAATAACCATTAATAACATGACCAGTGATGTGTTAATTTCTTTGTGTTTGGGACATGGTATTTTGCACATAATTGTTTATGTACATCTGTCCACACATATACTCTCCCCCTGCATGTCTAATAGCTGATATTTTCAAGTTTATTGAAGTATAGTTGATTTACAATGTTGTGTTAATTTCTGCTGTCCAGCAAAGTGATGCAGTTATACATATATATATATATATATATATATATATATTCTTTTTCATATTCTTTTCCATTCTGGTTTATCACAGGGTATTGAATACTGTTCCCTGAGCTATACAGTAGGATCTTGTTTATCCATCCTACATAGCTGATATTTTTATTACTTTCTTAATAACTTCCTGTCATCTTCCCTCCATCCTTTGACTCTTAAATAACTAGAATCCTCTCAATCAAGATTTCTCAGAATTTCCTAGAGAAATCTAAGTGTTAATCAAACCCTTGCCCACACCAGTTACTGTTCTGTCCTATCCTTTTCCCCAATGCAGCCAAGACCTCAGAAATAGACTCAAATTAGGTCCTTAGTTGCATTAGTCGTGGGTGATGTCAATGGTAATTCCAGCACTATAACTACAACAATTAGAATTTTACTTAAGAGCTTTTTTCTAGCGTTAGGCTTCCCTGCACCGATACACATTCCCCACCCGAAGTGCACGGCCCCATCACGGCAGGTTCACACAGCCCAGCAGACAGCTTCTGAGTTACTGTAAAATACACACACCTAGACCATCATGAAATATATTCTGACTTTAAACCCTGGCTGTAAGAGACAGCAAAGAGTAAAATTCAGTAATAGTTGGAGAAAAACAAAGTAAGGGGAAAAATGCCCGTGTGTTGTTGTTTGTTTGTTCAAGTTTCTCATTCAACTGACCAGAAAGCGGGTCCTGCTTGCTGGGACCCACCAGGTGACCACGACCTACTCAGAAGTCCACACGAGACTCCATTCCATTCCAAACATGGTTCTCACACTTGGTAACAGCAGGAAAAACATGAACAGCGTGTGACATTCCAGCTAAACCATAGCAACGCTTGGAAAAAATATGAAATAAAAGCTTTTTGCATTGCTTTTACATCAACTAGTACCCGGCAAACTGGGGTCAACTTATCCCAAAGCACTTGGCACATCACAAACAGTGGCAGAAACTTCTACCATCACAATCCGGCATCCTGGTAAATTCCAAATTTGCTGGGCTTCAAGCAGGCAAGCCAAGCATAAAGCAAGGATGAAATAAAATGCAGACTTCATACACTAAAGGATATATTTACTATCTTTAGAAACGGTGGGTTGAGGCTTTCAGTTTTTCTACAGCAATGCAGCATGATGAATGCTCAATATATTTTTCCAAATCTGCTTTTTCAACCAATGTTTTGGTTTTCAAGATCCCTCCTACAGAAAATTTCACGTAGAGGCAGGAAACACATGAAGGTGGTGGTGGTTTTACATTTTGGGGGAGACAGTGTGAAATTACCACTCACCTGAGGTAATTCGGACAGTTGATTTCCATCCAACCAGAGATCCTTTAGATGTAAGAGAGCGCCAATCGATTCTGGCTAAAACAAAAAGCAGTGTTATGGTAACAAGGCTCCAATTTCCAGCCTTCCATTAAGAAAGAACCCTAACTCAACAGTTAGTAATGGGGTACTGTAGAGGTCATCTGTTGTTACTTCTCCAATATCAGCCCCCCCTTCCTAAAAGCATCCCCAACGCTCCCCAAGAATGCCAGCTGTTTCCACTGACGCCCATCATCTCTAGCCGTGACCCTCCACCCCTGAATCATAATTCGTAACCTGTGTGAACTAAAGCACATCCTCTAATGCTGCCAAGCTGTATCCGTGGAAACACTGGCTTACAAGCATCCCTACAGATCTCCCCCAAAATATTTTGTGATCGTGACTAAGGACAAGGTGAAATTCAAATCTCTCTTCAGTACAGACTTACCAAATTATATATTTCATTGTTTCCTAAATCAAGTTCTTCTAGTCTCCGTAGCTGGGTTAGAGAGCTATTTAAAAAAAAAACAAAAAACAAAGGGAGGGAGCTCTTAGGACTTAGAAATGCTGAGCAATATGGCATTCCTCACTTGGACTAGTTTCCCAAAATAAGATTCATCTGGATTTTATGGTCATAATTATTGCACAGGAAGGACTATTGAGAGAAGGCTGGCATCTCTCAAATTTTCCATAAGACACAGAATTTCTTTTTGACAAGATAGTGTAGTACTTTTTTTTTTTTTTTAATGTTTCAAGAAGTTCATTCAGTACATAACCCCCCTCTCCTTTTCCCCAGAGACTCACTCAGGGAGATAGGTAAGAAGATTCTCTCTCAGTTCCAGTGAAGCCAGGTTATAAAGACTAGAAATGAACAGAAGGAAAAAGTATAAGGAAAGTTCCTGAGATTCTTCCTACTCCACCCCCCCCCAAAGTACACACTCCACAAGGAACAACTCTTAAAAAGACCTTGTACGTCACTTCCCAGGGGAAAACATCTATGACCACCCCCACCCCCACTGAAAACAGCATCATCTCCACTTCCCAAGTTTTAATATTAAAATAAAAAGGGCAGTGTCGTCACAGTAAGGCTCCCTCATGCATATACTTTGTACAGTTGATATGTGAAAATAACTCTCTAGCCCTTGAAAGACAACCACTCCCAGGACCAAGATAGCAGCCGAATATGTGCTTCTAGGCTTTAGAATGTCGAAAATGTGCTGTTGCCATAAAAACAGGAGAGCCTTTAATCTCAACGGAGCTCTTCTTACAAACATCAGTGAGAAACCATGCCCGTTTGAAAGCAGTGGGCATATCGGTCCAGATGCTCTACTTAAGACCACAAGTTTACAGGGCCAGAGAGCACTTCATCTGAAGGAGGACTCAAGTAATAACACACTCCACGCGGTGCCCACGATGCGAGACTGTGGTCAATAAGCAGCAGCTGTGGTAATGTTGCTTTTATTCTTAATAAACCCCGAATGGCACTCCTTTCAGCAGATTCTCCTGCCTCTCGGCTGTAATCCATGTCTATTAGGAACACGGTGCAAGGAGACAGATGTTCTCCCCAGACGCAGACGATCTGGGTGGCAGTGGGAATTCTGAATCAGCAGACACCACACACGTCCAAGTATGTCAGCACTGGCACGACGTACTGATTCAGTAGATCCTCGGTTGGTCTACTTCTCCAGCAGGCACTGTGCTAAGCTCTAACCAATAGAGAACTCCAGCTTTTGCTAATGTCACCAGAGTAACGACCAGATTTGGAGGGCATTTACGTGTGAGTGCACAGAACACGGGGAGTCAGACACCATGCCAACACTCTCATCTGCCTTAATCCTCTGTGCTCCTTCCAACATCAAAGCCAGAATTGCGGGCACTGACAAAGCCGGTTTCATAAGATCAGAAAATGTAAATTTGATTTTCAGGAACAATACATACACACACGTAAAGCCCATGGGCTTGAAAGTGTATTTGAACTATACTAGGAAATGCACAGACACGGTATCTCCTCTAATTTTAGAGAACTAAAACTAATTTTAGAAATTTAGAAACTGAGTAACGATTTTCACAATTAAAGCAAGAGCAAACAAATACAACTCTTTATAACATACTTTTAAAAAAAAAAAGTCAATATCCTTGCTAATAAGTAATTGTGAATTTAATATCAATTAGTCTTTCCCCAAAATGCACCCAGGTGGGAGTCGCAGCTACCCAGTTCTACTGCCTCTGGGCCAAGCCTTTACGTAGAAGAAATAGAACATGGGAGGGAGAGGGTGCAGTATCGGCCCCCAAAAGCAACCTGTAGATAAGGGGGAGATGTGACATTAACTCACTGTAAAAGTAAAAACTTAAAAACAAAGGGCTTTGTTTCCAATTTTAAATGTTCCTGGAACCACTAGCCAGTTTTATGGGGAAGGTGATCATCATTTGGCTGTTTTCACATTTCTATTTTAAAAACCACTGATAGGGCTTCCCTGGTGGCGCAGTGGTTGAGAATCCGCCTGCCGATGCAGGGGACACGGGTTCGTGCCCCAGTCCGGGAAGATCCCACATGCCGCGGAGCGGCTGGGCCCATGAGCCATGGCCACTGAGCCTGCGCGTCCGGAGCCTGTGCTCTGCAATGGGAGAGGCCACAACAGTGAGAGGCCCGCGAAGCACAAAGAAAAAAAAAACAAACCACTGATAGAATTGTCATTTTATCTATTTAATGTTCATTACTTTCATGCCTCTTTTGACCCACTAAAGACATCCACTAATGAAAGGAGGGGAAAAGTCCTTCTTTGCTTCAAAATCTTTACTCCCTGGGCATCATCAAAAGCATCTTGCAAAAGAAGCAGTGTCACCCAGGCCCTGATACTGAGTGTTGCACCAAGGTCTGCAGCCCTGGTCTGAGGCCTCCTGCCTGAAACAGAACAGAGCTGGGACCCGCCCGCCACCTGGGACGCCACCTGGGGCAGGAGACACTGGGTGAGGCGCCTTACCTGTGTCATCTCCCAACCAGGAACAACCAGCACATTGTCAATACCACTGGGATGACACCATTAGGAAAGTGAGGTCCATCAGACAGCGGCAAAGCCACAGTTCAAATCTGGTGAAAGCCAAGACTCTGTCCTCACCCTGGGGAACACCATTCTCTGGAACTCTCTCTTTATACTTCACATTTTAAAAACACCTGTCAGGGACTTCCCTGGTGGTCCAGTGGCTAAGACTCCACGCTCCGAATGCAGGGGGCCTGGGTTCGATCCCTGGGTCAGGAAACTAGATCCCACATGCCACAACTAAGAGTTCGCATGCCGCAACTAAAGATCCCACACACCACAACGAAGATCCCGCATACTGATCCCACGTGCCACAACTAGGACCCAGTGCAGCCGAATAAATAAATAAATAAATAAATATTTAAAATAAAATAAAATAAAATAAAAACACCTCTCAATTTGGGGCAAATGCAGAAATCTTACCTCCTCAACCACACCAAGGACATTGGGGTTTTTGTTGATTTATGTCACTTTAAAAATATGATAACACGTTTTGAAATTATCTCTAAATTTTGTCTTAAGGGGAAAAGGCAGAGGCCACAGTTACTGAAAGCAAATCATTCTTGAGTGAAAATGCTGCAAAATCACCAACAGGCTTGTGAATATACAGAACTTATAATAACAACACCTTATCGTGCTAACACCCCAATATAACACCCTGTTACGTAAAAAGGTTCTGACTATAAAACCTCTTAGTTTCTATCATTTTGGGATAGTAGGGAAATGTGGATGCATGGGCGTTAGTTACAGTGACAACAAAAAATATCCTATTTTTGTAACTTTTCAAATCTCAAAAATTAATTTAAAATAAGTGTATAAAATAATATCCTTTCTGGGGTGATGCTTCCTCATTATCTTAAACTATTTAAACTGAAGAAACTGGGATATTATAATCAGACTCTAGGGACCCACTGATGAAAGGTCATCTAAAAACAGTCTGAGAGGAACGAGGGCCACCCCTCACAACTACTTGGATTTGCTTGGCTGAAGTGCTTCACCACAGCGCCTCAATTCCCCTAAAATGAATACAAGCATATCTATTGCAGTAAATAGGGCAAGATATATATTCCCTTCAAGTTAACAGAGCCAGTTTGGTACCTTGCTTCCTTGAGATAGCCCTGTGCCCAAGCACAATCAGGGGCCTCACAAATACGTGTGCCCCAAGTCAGGGTCTCTGAAAAGATTGCTATAAGATGCTATGAACCACAGGAGTCATCCTCTCTGCCCCAAACCTCCTCCAAGGACAGGCCTACAGATGGGGAGCGGCTGGCACTGGCCAATTTTTAAGGATACATTGTCCATAATTGGTGACTCGAGGAACAACAAAGAATAAAAAGCAAAGACAGTGGTTTGACTACAGACGCCCACCTCCCACGTAAGCCCAAACCTCGGAGTGTAACCTGGACTGGTCATTCTCAGTTCAATCATTAACTAACTGATTCTCAAATGAAACCATGGGTTTGGTTCTCATCAGTAACTTGCCCTGGACAGTCCCAGACAAAACACAGAATCCTACCAGCCCCTCCAGAATGTGGTTCTCCAGGCCGTTCTAGGAAGAACTGAACTAAAACATGGTCTGCTTGAATACAGGTTTACACCAGAGACATTAAGACCAAAATGAATGGAAGAATGATCTCCCCTCCTGGCTCTTCCAAATACGGCATCTTCAATCAAGGCTTCAGGATGGGAAGATGCTGGGGAGGTCGTGAAGGAAGAGCTGGCTGCTGCCAAGAAAGTCCTGCTACAGCTCCTGAGTTTACCACTACCTAACCTGAGGTCGGGACTGGTCTGAAGGTGGCAGGTGCCATCTGTGCCTTTTCAGCGGTTCCCTTCTGAGACTGGAGCCCTCAGCCTGCCCTGAAGACGGGTCCACAGCTTCCACTGCTCAGGCCTCCGATAGTGTAAGGAATATAAACATGGAACTCCCATTGTAATCCGTAGCACTTAAAAAATGGATAATGGCCTATTCTTCTAAGAAGATGTCTTGTGGAATTTTAAAAAGTGATTTAAGTGCATGACTAGAAGACTTTCTCATGAAGATATTCTTCCAGAAGATATTTTTTGAGACAGGAAATATAACTGTAACTTCCATGTGGATGACAGGCTCTTGGTGCTCCAGCCAGGCAACAGGGCTGTGCCCCTGTGGTGGGAGACCCAACTTCAGGACACTGGTCCACAAGAGACCTCCCAGCTCCATGTAAGATCAAACAGTGAAAAACTCCCAGAGATGTCCATATCAACGCCAAGACCCAGTTCCATTCAATGACCAGCAAGCCCCAGTGCTGGACACCTTATGCCAAACAACTAGCAAGACAGGAACACAAACCCACCCATTAGCAGAGAGACTGCCTAAAATCATAATAAGTCCACAGACACCCCAAAACACACCACCAGACGTGGACCTGCCCACCAGAAAGACAAGATCCAGCCTCATCCACCAAAACACAGGCACTAGTGCCCTCCCTCCTCCAGAAAGCCTACACGACCCACTGAACCAACCTTAGCCACTGGGGGCAGACACCAAAAACAACGGGAACTAAAAACCTGCAGCCAGCGAAAAGGAGACACCAAACGCAGTAGGTTAAGCAAAATGAGAAGACAGAGAAACACACAGCAGATGAAGGAGTAAGGTAAAAACGCAACAGACCAGGAAATACACAGTCTACCTGAAAAAGAATTCAGAATAATGATAGTAAAGAGGATCCAAAATCTTGGAAATAGAATAGAGAAAATGCAAGAAACATTTAACAAGGACCTAGAAGAACTAAAGAGGAAGCAAGCAACGACGAGCAACACAATAAATGAAATTAAAAATACTCTAGGAGGGATCAATAGCAGAATTACTGAGGCAGAAGAACGGATAAGTGACCTGGAAGATAAAATAGTGGAAATAACTACTGTAGAGCAGAATAAAGAAAAAAGAATGAAAAGAATTGAGGACAGTTTCAGAGACCTCTGAAACAACATTAAACACACCAATATTCAAATTATAGGGGTTCCAGAAGAAGAAGAGAAAAAGAAAGGAAGTGAGAAAATACTTGAAGAAATTATAGTTGAAAACTTCCCTAATATGGGAAAGGAAATAGTTAATCAAGTCCGGGAAGCACAGAGAGTCCCATACAGGAAAAATCCAAGGAGAAACACACCAAGACATACATTAATCAAGCTATCAAAAATTAAATACAAAGAAAAAATATTAAAAGCAGCAAGGGAAAAACAACAAATAACATATAAGGGAATCCCCGTAAGGTTAACAGCTGATCTTTCAGCAGAAACTCTCCAAGCCAGAAGGGAGTGGCAGGACATATTTAAAGTGATGAAGGGGAAAAACTTACAACCAAGATTATACTCTACCCAGCAAGCATCTCATTCAGATTTGATGGAGAAATTAAAACCTTTACAGACAAGCAAGAGCTAAGACAATTCAGCACCACCAAACCAGCTTTACAAAAAAAGCTAAAGGAACTTCTCTAGGCAGGAAACACAAGAGAAGGAAAAGTTCTACAATAACAAACCCAAAACAATTAAGAAAATGGTAATAGGAACATACATATCAATAATTATCTTAAATGTAAATGGATTAAATACTCCAACCAAATGATATAGACTGGCTGAATGCATACAAAAAAAAGACCAGTATATATGCTGTCTACAAGAGACCGACTTCAGACTGAGGGACACATACAGACTGAAAATGAGGGGATGGAAAAAGATATTCCATGCAAATGGAAATCAGAAGAAAGCTAGAGTAGCAATTCTCATATCAGACAAAATATACTTTAAAACAAAGACTATTACAACAGACAAAGAAGGACACTACATAATGATCAAGGAATCAATCCAAGAAGAAGATATAACAATTGTAAATATTTATGCACCCAACATATGAGCACCTCAATACATAAGGCAAATACTAACAACCAAAAACGGGGAAATCGACAGTAACACAATCATAGTAGGGGACTTTAACACCCCACTTTCACCAATGGACAAATCATCCAAAATGAAAATAAATAAGGAAACACAAGCTTTAAATGATACATTAAACAAGATGGACTTAATAGATATTTATAGGACATTCCATCAAAAAATAACAGAATACACTTTCTTCTCAAGGGCTCATGGAACATTCTCCAGGACAGATCATATCTTGGGTCACATATCAAGGCTTGGTAAATTTAAGAAAATTGAAGTCGTATCAAGTATCTTTTCCGACTGCAACGCTATGAGACTAGATATCAATTACAGGAAAAATTCTGTAAAAAAAACACACACATGGAGGCTAAACAATATACCACTTAATAACCAAGAGATCACTGAAGAAATCAAAGAGGTAATCAAAAAATACCTACAAACAAATGACAATGAAAACACGACGACCCAAAACCTATGGGAGGACTTGAGACGGCTTAAAGATGGCGGAAGAGTAAGACGTGGAGATCTCCTTCCTCCTCACAGAGACATCAGAAATACATCTACACGTGGAGCTTCTCCTGTAGAGCACCCACCGAACGCTGGCAGAGGACCTCGGACCTCCAAAAAGGCAAGAAACTCCCCACATATCTGGGTAGGGCAAAAGAAAAAAGAATAAACAGGGACAAAAGAATAGGGACGGGACCTACGCCAGTGGGAGGGAGCCGAGAAGGAGGAAAGACTCCCACACACTAGAGGCCCCTTCGCGGGCGGAGACTGCGGGCGCCGGAGGGGGAAGCTCCGGAGCCGCGGAGGACAGCTCAGGCACAGGGGTGCGGAGGGCAAAGCGGAGAGATTCCAGCAGAGGATCGGTGCCGACCGGCGCTCACCAGCCCGAGAGGCTTGTCTGCTCGCCCGCCAGGGCGGGCGGGGCCGAGAGCTGAGGCTCGGGCTTCAGTCGGATCCCGGGGAAAGGGCTGGAGTTGGCAGAGTGAAGACAGCTTGAAGGGGGCTAGTGCGCCACGGCTGGCCGGGAGGGAGGTCGGGAGAAGTCTGGAGCTGCCGAAGAGGCAAGAGACCTTTTCCTCCCTCTTTGCTGCCTGGGCGTGAGGAGAGGGGATTAAGTGCGCCGCTTAAAGGAGCCCTAGAACCGGGCGCGGAGCTGCCGAAGAGACAAGAGACTTTTTCTTGCCTCTTTGCTTCCTCGGGTGTGAGGTGAGGGGTTTAAGAGCACCGCGTAGAGGAGCTCCAGAAACGGGCGCGAGCCGCGGCTGTCGGCACGGACAGTAGAGACGGGTGTCGGACGCTAAGGTTGCTGCTGCCACCACCACACAGGCCACTCTCCACACCGGCCCTCCCGGGAGCCCGTGCAGTCCGCCACTGCCGGGGTCCCGGGATCCAGGGACAGCTTCCCCGGGAGAACGCACGGCGCGCCTTGGGCCTGTGCAGCGTCACGTCGGCCTCTGACGTCGCGGACTCGCCCCGCCCCCGTGCCACTCCCTCCCCCCAGCCTGAGTGAGCTGGAGCCCCCGAATCAACTGCTCCTTTAACATCGTCCTGTCTGAGCGAAGGGCAGTCGCCCTCGGACAACCTACACGCAGAGGCGGGACCAAGTCCAAAGCTGAACCCCAGGAGCTGTGCGAACAGAGAGGAGAGGGGGAGATCTCTCCCAACAGCCTCAGAAGCGGCGGATTAAAGCTCCACAATCAACTTGAAGTGCCCTGCATCTGTTGAAAACCTGAATAGACAACGAATCATCCCAAGTTGAGGAGGTGGACTTTGGGAGCAAGATATACTATTATTTTCCCCTTTTTTTTCTTTTTGTGGGTGTGTATGTGTGTGCTGCTGTGTGAGATTTTGTCTGTATAGCTTTGCTTGCACCATTTGTCCTAGGGTTAGACCGACCCATTTTTCTGTTTTTTGTTTGTTTGTTTGTTTGTTTGTTTTGTTTTGTTTTGTTGTTTGTTTTTTAAAAGGAAATTTTTCTTCTTAATAATTATTTTTTATTTTAATAACTATACTTTATACTACTCTGTCTTCTCCCTTTCTTTCTTCCTTTCTTCCCTCCTTCCCTCCTTTCTTCCTTCCTTCCCCCTTCTTTCCTCCCTTCCTCTCTTCCTTCCTCCCTTTCTTCCTCTGCACCTTCCGTCCTTGCTTTCTTGCTTCCTTCCTTCATTTCTTCCTTCCTTTCTTCCTTCCTTCCCTCCCTCCCTCCTTCCTTCCTTTTCTTTCCTCTCTATTTATTCTACCTTTTATTTTGAGCCGTGTGGATTAAAGGTTCTTGGCGCCCCAGCCAGGCACCAGGGCGGTGTCCCTGAGGTGGGAGAACCAACCTCAAGACACTAGTCCACAAGAGACCTCCGAGCTCCACGTAATATCAGACGGCGAAAATCTCCCAGAGACCTCCATCTCAACACCAAGACCCAGCTTCACTCAAGGACCAGCAAAGAACAGTGCTGGACACCCTATCCCCAACAAAGAGCAAGACAGGTCTACAGCCCCATCCATTAGCAGAGAGACTGCCTAAAATCATAATAAGGTTACCAACATCCCCAAACACACCACCAGACGAGGACCTGCCCACCAGAAGGACAAGATCCAGCCTCATCCACCAGAACAGAGGCACTAGTTCCCCCAACCAGGGAATCTACTCAACCCACTGAACCAACCTTAGCCACTGGGGACAGCCACCAAAAACAACAGGAACTACGAACCTGCAGCGTGCAAAAAGGAGACCTCAAACACAGTAAGATAAGCGAAATGAGAAGACAGAAAAACACACAACAGATGAAGGAGCAAGATAAAAACACACCAGACCTAACAGATGAAGAGGTAATAGCCAATCTACCTGAAAGAGAATTTAGAATAATGATGGTGAAGATGATGCAAAATCTTGGAAATAGAATAGACAATTTGCAAGAAACACTTAACAGGGACCTAGAAGAAATAAAGAGGAAGCAAGCAACGATGAGCAACACAATAAATGAAATTAAAAATACTCTAGATGGGATCAATAGCAGAATAACTGAGGCAGAAGGACGGATAAGTGACCTGGAAGATAAAATAGTGGAAATAACTACTGCAGAGCAGAAGAAAGAAAAAAGAATGAAAAGAACTGAGGACAGTCTCAGAGACCTCTGGGACAACATTAAACGCACCAACATTCGAATTATAGGGGTCCCAGAAGAAGAAGAGAAAAAGAAAGGGACTGAGAAAATATTTGAAGAGATTATAGTTGAAAACTTCCCTAATATAGGAAAGGAAATAGTCAATCAAGTCCAGGAAGCACAGAGAGTTCCATACAGGATAAACCCAAAGAGAAACACGCCACGACACATAATAATCAAACTGTCAAAAATTAAATACAAAGAAAACATATTAAAAGCAGCAAGGGAAAAACAACAAATAACACACAAGGGAATCCCCATAAGATTAACATCTGATCTTTCAGCAGAAACTCTACAAGCCAGAAGGGAGTGGCAGGACATATTTAAAGTGATGAAGGAAAAAAACCTACAACCAAGATTACTCTACCCAGCAAGGATCTCATTCAGATTTGATGGAGAAATTAAAACCTTTACAGACAAGCAAAAACTGAGAGAGTTCAGCACCACCAAACCAGCTCTACAACAAATCCTAAAGGAACTTCTCTAGGCAAGAAACACAAGAGAAGGAAAAGACCTACAAGAACAACCCAAAACAAGTAAATGGTAATAGGAACATACATATCGATAATTACCTTAAATGTAAATGGATTAAATGCTCCCACCAAAAGACACAGACTGGCTGAATGGATACAAAAACAAGACCCATATATATGCTGTCTACAAGAGACCCACTTCAGACCTAGGGACACATACAGACTGAAAGTAAGGGGATGGAAAAAGATATTCCATGCAAATGGAAATCAGAAGAAAGCTGGAGTAGCAATTCTCATATCAGACAAAATAGACTTTAAAATAAAGACTATTACAAGAGACAAAGAAGGACACTACATAATGATCAAGGGATCGATCCATGAAGAAGATATAACAATTGTAAATATTTATGCACCCAACGTAGGAGCACCTCAATACATAAGGCAAATACTAACAGCCTTAAAAGGGGAAATCGACAGCAACACAATTATAATGGGGGACTTTAACACCCCACTTTCACCAATGGACAGATCATCCAAAATGAAAATAAATAAGGAAACACAAGCTTTAAATGATACATTACACAAGATGGACTTAATTGATATTTATAGGACATTCCATCCAAAAACAACAGAATACACATTTTTCTCAAGTGCTCATGGAACATTCTCCAGGATTGATCATATATTGGGTCACAAATCTAGCCTTGGCAAATTTAAGAAAATTGAAATCGTATCAAGTATCTTTTCCGACCACAACGCTATGAGACTAAATATCAATTATAGGAAAAGATCTGTAAAAAATACAAACACATGGAGGCTAAACAATACACTACTTAATAACGAAGTGATCACTGAAGAAATCAAAGAGGAAATCAAAAAATACTTAGAAACAAATGACAATGGAGACACAACGACCCAAAACCTATGGGATACAGCAAAAGCAGTTCTAAGAGGCAAGTTTATAGCAATACAATCATACCTTAAGAAACAGGAAACATCTCGAATAAACAACCTAACTTTGCACTTAAAGCAATTAGAGAAAGAAGAACAAAAAACCCCCAAATTTAGCAGAAGGAAAGAAATCATAAAGATCAGATCAGAAATAAATGAAAAAGAAGTGAAGGAAACAATAGCAAAGATCAATAAAACTAAAAGCTGGTTCTTTGAGAAGATAAATAAAATTGATAAACCATTAGCCAGACTCATCAAGAATAAAAGGGAGAAGACTCAAATCAATAGAATTAGAAATGAAAAAGGAGATATAACAACTGACACTGCAGAAATACAAAAGATTATTAGAGATTACTACAAGCAACTGTATGCCAATAAAATGGACAACCTGGAAGAAATGGACAAATTCTTAGAAATGCACAACCTGCCGAGACTGAACCAGGAAGAAATAGAAAATATGAACAGACCAATCATAAGCACTGAAATTGAAACTGTGATTAAAAATCTTCCAGCAAACAAAAGTCCAGGACCAGATGGCTTCACAGGCGAATTCTATCAAACATTTAGAGAAGAGCTAACACCTATCCTTCTCAAACTCTTCCAACAGATAGCAGAGGGAGGAACACTCCCAAACTCATTCTATGAGGCCACCATCACCCTGATACCAAAACCAGGCAAAGACGTCACAAAGAAAGAAAACTACAGGCCAATATCACTGATGAACATAGATGCAAAAATCCTCAACAAAATATTAGCAAACAGAATCCAACAGCACATTAAAAGGATCATACACCATGATCAAGTGGGGTTTATCCCAGGAATGCAAGGATTCTTCAATATACGCAAATCAATCAATGTGATACACCATATCAACAAACTGAAGGAGAAAAACCATATGATCATCTCAATAGATGCAGAGAAAGCTTTTGACAAAATTCAACACTCATTTATGATAAAAACCTTGCAGAAAGTGGGCATAGAGGGAACTTTCCTCAACATAATAAAGGCCATATATGACAAACCCACAGCTAGCATCGTTCTCAATGGTGAAAAACTGAAACCATTTCCACTAAGATCAGGAACAAGACAAGGTTGCCCACTCTCACCACTCTTATTCAACATAGTTTTGGAAGTTCTAGCCACAGCAATCAGAGAAGAAAAAGAAATAAAAGGAATCCAAATAGGAAAAGAAGAAGTAAAGCTGTCACTGTTTGCAGATGACATGATACTATACATAGAGAATCCTAAGGATGCTACCAGAAAACTACTAGAGCTAATCAATGAATTTGGTAAAGTTGCAGGATACAAAATTAATGCACAGAAATCTCTGGCATTCTTATACACTAATGATGAAAAATCTGAGAGTGAAATTAAGAAAACGCTCCCATTTACCATTGCAACAAAAAGAATAAAATATCTAGGAATAAACCTACCTAAGGAGACAAAAGACTTGTATGCAGAAAACTATAAGACACTGATGAAAGAAATTAAAGATGATACAAATAGGTGGAGAAATATACCATGTTCTTGGATTGGAAGAATCAACATTGTGAAAATGACTATACTACCCGAAGCAATCTACCGATTCAATGCAATCCCTATCAAATTACCACTGGCATTTTTTACAGAACTAGAACAAAAAATTTCACAATTTGTATGGAAACACAAAAGACCCCGAATAGCCAAAGCAATCTTGAGAACGAGAAATGGAGCTGGAGGAATTAGGCTCCCTGACTTCAGACTCTACTACAAGGCTACAGTAATCAAGACAATATGGTACTGGCACAAAAACAGAAATATAGATCAATGGAACAGGATAGAGAGCCCAGAGATAAACCCACACACATATGGTCACCTTATCTTTGATAAAGGAGGGAAGGATATACAGTGGAGAAAAGACAGCCTCTTCAATAAGTGGTGCTGGGAAAACTGGACAGCTACATGTAAAAGTATGAAATTAGAACAATCCCTAACACCACACACAAAAATAAACTCAAAATGGGTTAAAGACCTAAATGTAAGGCCAGACACTATCAAACTCTTAGAGGAAAACATAGGCAGAACACTATACGACATAAATCACAGCAAGATCCTTTTTGACCCATCTCCTAGAGAAATGGAAATAAAAACACAAATAAACAAATGGGACCTAATGAAACTTAAAAGCTTTTGCACAGCAAAGGATACCATAAACAAGACCAAAAGACAACCCTCAGAATGGGAGAAAATATTTGCAAATGAAGCAACTGACAAAGGATTAATTTCCAAAATTTATAAGCAACTCATGCAGCTCAATAACAAAAAAACAAACAACCCAATCCAAAAATGGGCAGAAGAACTAAATAGACATTTCTCCAAAGAAGATATACAGATTGCTAACAAACACATGAAAGAATGCTCAACATCATTAATCATTAGAGAAATGCAAATCAAAACTACAATGAGATATCATCTCACACCGGTCAGATTGGCCATCATCAAAAACTCTAGAAACAATAAATGCTGGAGAGGGTGTGGAGAAAAGGGAACCCTCTTGCACTGCTGGTGGGAATGTAAATTGATACAGCCGCTATGGAGAACAGTATGGAGGTTCCTTAAAAAACTACAAATAGAACTACCATACGACCCAGCAATCCCACTACTGGGAATATACCCTGAGAAAACTATAATTCAGAAAGACTCATGTACCAAAATGTTCATTGCAGCTCTATTTACAATAGCCAGGACATGGAAGCAACCTAAGTGTCCATCAACAGATGAATGGATAAAGAAGATGTGGCACATATATACAATGGAATATTACTCAGCCATAAAAAGAAATGAAACTGAGTTATTTATAATGAGGTGGATGGACCTGGAGTCTGTCATACAGAGTGAAGTAAGTCAGAAGGAGAAAAACAAATACCGTATGCTAACACATATATATGGACTCTAAGGGAAAAAAATGTCATGAAGAGGTTAGTGGTAGGACGGGAATAAAACACAGACTCACTCGAGCATGGACTTGAGGATATGGGGAGGGGGAGGGGTGGGCTGTGACGAAGTGGGGGAGTGGCAGGGACATATATACACTATCAAATGTAAATTAGATAGCTGGTGGGAAGCTGCTGCATAGCACAGGGAGATCACCTCTGTGCTGTGTGACCGCCTGGGGGGGTGGGATAGGGAGGGTGGGAGAGAGGGTGATGCAAGAGGGAGGAGATGTGGGAGCATGTGTGTATGTATAACTGATTTAGTTTGTTGTAGAGGGAAAACTAACACACTATTGTAAAACAATTATACTCCAATAAAGATGTTAAAAAAAAAAAAAAAAAAAACCTATGGGATGCAACAAAAGCAGTTCTAAGAGGGAAGTTTATAGCAATACAATACTACCTTAAGAAACAAGAAACATCTCAAATAAACAACCTAACCTTACTCCTGAAGCAAATACAGAAAGTAGAACAAAAAAAACCCAAAGTTAGCAGAAGGAAAGAAATCATAAAGATCAGATCAGAAATAAATGAAAAAGAAATGAAGGAAACAACAGCAAAGATCAATAAAACTAAAAGCTGGTTCTTTGAGAAGATAAACAAAATTGATAAACCATTAGCCAGAATCATCAAGAAAAAAAAGAAGACTCAAATCAATAGAATTAGAAATGAAAAAGGAGAAGTAACAACTGACACTGCAGAAATACAAAGGATCATGAGAGATTACTACAAGCAACTCTATGCCAATAAAATGGACTACCTGGAAGAAATGGACAAATTCTTAGAAATGCACAATCTCCCGAGACTGAACCAGAAAGAAATAGAAAATATGAGCAGACCAATCGTAAGAACTGAAATTGAAACTGTGAATAAAAATCTTCCAACAAACAGAAGCCCAGGACCAGATGGCTTCACAGGCGAATTCTATCAAACATTTAGAGAAGAGCTAACACCCACCCTTCTCAAACTCTTCCAAAACATAGCAGAGGGAGGAACACTCCCAAACTCTTTCTATGAGGCCACCATCACCCTGATATCAAAACCAGACAAAGATGTCACAAAGAAAGAAAACTACAGACCAATATCACTGATGAATATATGAATATAGATGCAAAAATCCTCAACAAAATACTGGCAAATGGAATCCAAAAGCACATTAAAAGGATCATACACAATGATCAAGTGGGGTTTATCTCAAGAATGCAAGGATTTTTCAATGTATGCAAATGAATCAACATGATACACCATATTAACAAACTGAAGGAGAAAAACCATATGATCATCTCAATAGATGCAGAGAAAGCCTTCAACAAAATTCAACACCCATTGATGATAAAAAAAAAAACCCTACAGAAAGTAGGCATAGAGGGAACTTTCCTCAACATAATAAGGGCCATATTTGGAAAAACCCACAGCCAACATGGTCCTCAATGGTGAAAAGCTGAAACCATTTCCACCAAAATAAGGAACAACATAAGGGTGCCCACTCTCACCACTGTTATTCAACATATTTTTGCAAGTTTTAGCCACAGCAATCAGAGAAGAAAAAGAAATAAAAGGAATTCAAATTGGAAAAGAAGTAGAGCTGTCCCTGTTTGCAGATGACATGATACTATAAATAGATTATCCTTAAAATGCCACCAGAAAGTTACTAGAGCTAATCAATGAATTTGGTAAAGTAGCAGGATACAAAATTAATGCACAGAAATCTCCTGCATTCCTATACACTAATGATGAAAAATCTGAAAGTGAAATTAAGAAAACACTCCCATTTACCACTGCAACAAAAAGAATAAAATATCTAGGAATAAACTTACCTAAGGAGACAAAAGACCTATATGCAGAAAATTATAAGACACTGATGAAAGAAATTAAAGATGATACAAACAGATGGAGAGATATACCATGTTCTTGGATTGGAAGAATCAACATTCTGAAAATGACTCTGCTACCCAAAGCAATCTACAGATTCAATGCAATCCCTATCAAATTACCACTGGCATTTTTCACAGAAGTAGAACAAAAAAATCTCACAATTTGTATGGAAACACAAAAGACCCTGAATAGCCAAAGCAATCTGGAGAAGGAAAAACGGTGCTGGAGGAATCAGGCTCCTGGACTTCAGACTATACTACAAAGCCATCGTAATCAAGACACTATGGTACTGGCACAAAAAAAAAAGGAATATAGATCAATGGAACAGGATAGAAAGCCCAGAGATAAACCCATGCACATATGGTCACCTTAAGTTTGATAAAGGAGGCAAGAATATACAATGGAGAAAAGACAACCTCTTCAATAAGTGGTGCTGGGAAAACTGGACAGCTACATGTAAAAGAATGAAATTAGAACACTCCCTAACACCATACACAAAAATAAACTCAAAATGGATTAAAGACCTAAATGTAAGGCCAGACACTATCAAACTCTTAGAGGAAAACATAGGCAGAACACTCTATGACATAAATCACAGCAAGATCCTTTTTGACCCACCTCCTAGAGAAATCAAAATAAAAACAAAAATAAAGAAAGAGAACCTAATGAAACTTAAAAGCTTTTGTACAGCAAAAGAAACCATAAGCACGATGAAAAGACAATGCTCAGAATGAGAGAAAATATTTGCAAATAAAGCAACTGAGAAAGGATTAATCTCCAAAATTTACAAGCAGCTCATGCAGCTCAATATCAAAAAAACAAACAACCCAATCCAAAAAATGGGCTGATGACCTAAATAGACATTTCTCCAAAGAAGATATACAGATTGCCAACAAACACATGAAAGAATGCTCAACATCATTAATCATTAGAGAAATGCAAATCAAAACTACAATGAGATATCAGCTCACACTGGTCAGAATGGCCATCGTCAAAAAATCTACAAATAATAAATGCTGGATACGGTGTGGAGAAAAGGGAACCCTCTTGCACTGTTGATGGGAATGTAAATTGATACAGCCACTATGGAGAACAGTATGGAGGTTCCTTAATAAACTAAAAATAGAACTGCCATATGACCCAGCAATCCCACTACTGGGCATATACCCTGAGAAAACCATAATTCAAAAAGAGTCATGTACCACAATGTTCATTGCAACTCTATTTACAATAGCCATGACATGGAAGCAACCTAAGTGTCCATCAACAGATGAATGTATAAAGAAGATGTGGCACATATATACAATGGAATATTACTCAGCCATAAAAGGAAAGGAAATTGAGTTATTTGTAGTGAGGTGGATGGACCTAGAGTCTGTTATACAGAGTGAAGTAAGTCAGAAAGAGAAAAACAAATACCATATGCTAACACATATATATGGAATCTAAGAAAAAAAATTTTTTTTAAAAAAAGGTCATGGGCTTCCCTGGTGGCGCAGTGGTTGAGAATCCGCCTGCCGATGCAGGGGACATGGGTTCGTGCCCCGGTCTGGGAAGGTCCCACATGCCGCGGAGCGGCTGGGCCCGTGAGCCATGGCCGCTGAGCATGCGCATCCGGAGCCTGTGCTCTGCAACGGGAGAGGCCACAACAGTGAGAGGCCCGCGTACCACACACACACAAAAAAAGGTCATGAAGAACCAAGGGGTAAGACGGGAATGGAGATGCAGACCTACTAGAGAATGGACTTGAGTATATGGGGAGGGGGATGGGTAAGCTGGGACAAAGTGAGAGAGTGGCATGGACATATATACACTACCAAATGTAAAATAGATAGCTAGTGGGAAGCAGCCACATAGCACAGGAAGATCAGCTCGGTGCTTTGTGACCACCTGGAGGGGTGGGATAGGGAGGGTGGGAGGGTAGGAGACGCAAGAGGGACTAGATATGGGGATATATGTATATGTATAACTGATTCACTTTGTTATAAAGCAGAAAGTAACACACCATTGTAAAGCAATTATACTCCAATAAAGATGTTAAAAAAAAAAAAAAAGGATTTCAGGATGGAGCCTCCTCCATCAAGGCAACCTGGTCAATTCCACCCTAGCATCTCTGCATATCTTTCAGCAGTACCGAGTAAAGGACTCGCTGCTGAGAAGTGATGCATTTGGGGGACCTGAATGCAATTCTGTCTACTTCAGAGGCCAGGCTCTTAACCACAGGCCAAGAGAAACTCTGCATGCATTTATCAGCTGCTTCAGTCAATACGTGGTATTATAGAGATGAAAGAAAGCATCCGGTACTTCTAATACTTTTTAAAATGTGACCAAAGATTAGACACTGAGATGCAAAATGAGAATGACTGGTCTTTAATCCTCCAACTTCTAATAATGATATCAGCAGATTACAGTACAACAGATACTGGTGCAAGTGCTTTCCAAGAATTAACTTTTATGAATGAGAAAATGAAGGCACAGAGAGGGGAGCTGAACAAGGTCTTCCACAACTGGGAAGGGGCGGGCAGAGCCAAGATTCACCAGGGAATCTGCGTTTTTAATCACCATCTTCTGCCATCTCTCACCCTTAAGTTTGTGAAGTCAACTTTGTGAATAGGTAATACATGAACCTACATGTATGTAAAACAAAGTATTCAGTAATAAGTTTCCTCTTACTTCTGTCTTTCATCTATCTGGTTTCCTACCACCTAGACCCTCTCACTAGAAATAACCCTTTTTGTTAGATATTTATGTGTTTACCCACAGTTGCCTTTTATGCAGAGAAAACAGGTATGAATATATAGGCTTATCCTCCTTTTTATCACATGAAAGGCAGCATCCTATACAGAGCAGATATTTGTCTCCTTTCTTATCTGTACACCCCAGTATTTTTTTAATTGCATAGTATCTCTCTATCTATATAGACCTTAATTTTTTTAACCACTCCCCTAGTAACAGATATTTTACCCTTCAATTTTAATTTCTGGCAAATTAAATTTCTATGTGATACCATCAGGAGGACCTCATCCTCCTCCTACCAAAACCACTTTTCTATCCTCCCTTCACTCCCACCGTTTTTACCACCAAATGGGGCTTAAAAAAAGAAAAGAAAGACAAACACCTAACAAGCTCCTGCAGAAAGAGTGTGCACAGAAGACTTTCTTTCCAGAACACTGATCTTAATGTTCTGCACAGTCCCTGAGAGCAGGCACAAGAGTTATACTCTTCTGTAAGCCAGAATGTAGGCCAACTATATTTTTAGGATTCTATTTCAGGGACTGGATGAGGGGTTACTTTAAAAAAAATTTACATCTGTTCTCCACTATATTTCAAAAATTCCTTTCTAAACCACTTGGATTTTTTTTTCCATTTCGGTGGCCAACATCATTAAGAAAGTAAAGAATGAAATAAATTAAGATGCCCCAAAGAAACAAATGGCAGTACAATTATTAAACCATTAAAATATAAAATCTGTAAACATTTATGTCAATAACATTTCACTGGAATGGGGGAGAAACACACATTCATAGTGTTTCTGCTTTTTTAATACCAGATTAGTATTTAAGAAATCTCTAGTTACAAACTTCCTTATGGTGGCTTTACTCTAGAAATTTTTCTAAAATTGTTCATTTTGTTTTTGGAACAACAAATATTTTACAGAAATTTCTGGGCCTCACACACACACAAAAAAGACCTTAAATACAGTAACACTTTTCAAAAAGATTGATTCCTCTCAGGCAGCACGTACTAACAGGTCACCATTCCCAAGGGCAGCAGACACAACATCACAACCACACACTTGACTTCAATCTACCAGAGAACCCAGGGCTTATCTGCTTCTTCCACTTTTATTAGCATATGGTGACAATCAAATCTTTATTGATAATAACCATTTAGTGACTGACCACTGGGTTTTGGGCACCATGCCAGTCCATTGCTTATATTTCTTCTTCTTAAAGAATGCTCTTTTTCGAGGAGAAAAGTTAATTAAAACAGAGTGGAGATGTCTAGACATATTGAGGCTAACTTAACTTTTCTTTTTTTTGGCACCAGTTTCTTTAATGGCAAAGGATATGGAATCTCATGGAGCCAGATACACAAAGTCAAGACACAGCAGCTCCCGATGGAGGGAGAGCCTCCCCAGATTCTCAAAATCCTCCACAAGTTCCCAGCGGGGCTTCTATATCCTCCCTACTCCGCCCCCACCCCTCCACAACACCTGGACCTTTTGGAGGCTCTGGCTGTGCAGACCTGCTGATCAACAGGTGCCAGTAACTGAGACAAAACGACTTCAGCAATTGCCTGTAAGGCTACCTTAGGGAGGAGTTCCTGTAAGAATAAACCTAGGTCCATTTCCCAAGTATAGCATCATCCCTCGGCAGCACCAGGCTCAAGTTTGCCTAACATCCATTCTTTTTATTTTTTTCATTGAGATACATTTCACATAATATCCACCTTTACAATGTGTACTATTCAGTGGTTTTCAGTATATTCATAAGGCTGTACAAACATCACCACTAACTAATTCCAGAAAATTTCCATCATCCAAAAAGAAACTTCAGACACATCAGAAGCTTATTACTTATCTGCACACTGTTCCCCTCACCCTGGCCCACCCCACCCCTGCCCCTGGTAACCACTAATTTAATTTCTGTCTCTACGGATTTACCTATACTGGACATTTCATATAAATGGAATCATACAATATGTGGCCTTTTCTGTATGACTTCCTTACTTAACATGTTTTCTAGGTTTATCCACATTGTAGCATGTGTCAGTATCTCACTTTTTTATGGCTGAATAATATTCCATTACATAGATATAAGCACATTTTGTTTATCAATTCATCACTGATGAAAATTTGAGTTGTTTCTGCCTTTTGGCTATTATGAATGATGCTGCTATGAACATCTGTGCACACATTTTTTTTATAGACATATGTTTTCTTTTTTAAAAAAATATAAATTTATTTATTTATTTTTGGCTGCACTGGGTCTTTGTTGCTGCACTCGGGCTTTCTCTAGTTGCATCAAGCAGGGGCTACTCTTCGTTGTGGTGCACAGGCTTCTCAATGCAGTAGCTTCTTTGTTGTGGAGCACAGGCTCTAGGCATGCGGGTTTCAGTAGTTGTGGCATGTGGGCTCCAGTAGTTGTGGCATGCAGGCTCAGTAGTTGTGGAGCACGGGCTTAGTTGCTCTGCGGCATGAGGGATCTTCCCGGACCAGGGCTCGAACCCGTGTCCCCTGCGTTGGCAGGCAGATTCTTAACCACTGCACCACCAGGGAAGTCCCTAGACATATGTTTTCAATTCTCTTGGGTAAACATAACAAGCAGTGGAACTGCTGGGTCATATAGTAACTATGTTGCACTTTTTGAGGAAGGATTTGCTCCCTCAAATGAGTGGCTGCATCTTTTTTATTGAAGTATAGTTGATTTACAATATTGTGTTAGTTTCAGGTGTACAGCAAAATAATTCAGTTATTTATATATATATATATATATATATATATATATATATATATACACTTTTTTCAGATTCTTTTCCATTATAGGTTATTACAAGATATTGAATATAGTCCCCTGGGCTATACAGTAGGTCCTTGCTGTTTATCTATTTTATATATAGTAGTGTGTGTCTGTTAATCCCAATCCCCTAATTTATCCCTCACCACCTTTCCCCTTTGGTAACCGTAAATTTGTTTTCTATGCCTGCAAGAGTGTTTCTGTTTTGTAAATAAGTTCATTCGTATTATTTTTTAGATTCCACATATAAGTGATATCATATATTTGTCTTTCTCTAACTTACTTCACTTAGTATGATAATCTCTAGGTCCATCCATGTTGCTATAAATGGCATTATTTCATTCTTTTTTATAGCTGAGTAATATCCCATTGTATATATATACCCCATCTTCTTTATCCATTTATCTGTCAATGGACATTTAGGTTACTTCCACGTCTTGGCTATTGTATTAAATAGTGCTGCTATGAACACTGGGGTGCATGTATCTTTTCGAATTAAGAGTTTTCTCCAGATTCATACCCAGGAGTGGGACTACTGGATAATACAGTAACCCTTTTTTTGTTTTTTTTTAAGGAGCCTCCATACTGTTTTCCATAGTGGCTCCACCAATTTACATTCCCTAGGCTGCATCATTTTAAATTCCCACCAATAATGTATGAGGGTTTCAATTTTTCCACCAACATTCATTCATCTTTTTGATGACAGTCATCTAATGGGTGTGAAGTGGTATATCATTGTGGTTTTGATTTGCATCTATCTGATGACTAATGATGTTGAGCATCTTTACATGTGCTTATTGGCCATCTGTATATCTTCTTTGGACAAATTATTCAAATTCTTTGCCTCTTTTTAATTGGGTTATTTGTCCTTTCAGTGTTGAGTGGTAAGAGTTCTTTAGGTATTCTACATATATGATTTGCATATATTTTCTCCCACTTGTAAGTTGTCTTTTCACTTTGTTGATAGTATCCTTTGATGCACGAAGCCTTCGATTTTGATGAAATCCAATTTACCCATGTTTTCTTTTGTTGTTCAGACTTTTCATGTCATATCTAGGAAACCACTGACTAATCCAACATCATTTACCCCTATGTTTTCCTATCAAAGATTTAACTCTTACATTTAGGTCTCTGCTCTATTTAGAGTTAATTTTTGTATGTGGTGTGAGGTAGGGGTGTGACTTCATTCTTTTGCATGTGGATGGATATTTAGTTGTCCCAACAGCATGTGTTGAAAAGACTATTTGTCCTCATTGAATTGTTTTGGCACTCTTGTCAAAATTAGTTAACCATAAATGCAAGGGTTTATTTCTGAATTTCCAATTCTATTCCATTGATCTGTATATCTATTCTTATTCCAGTACCACATAGTCTTGATTGCTGTAGCTTTGCTGTTAAGTTTTGAAATCTGGAAGCATGACTCCTCCAACTTTGCTCTTCTTCTTTAAGACTGCTTTGGCTATCCTGAGTCTCTCATATTTCCATATGAATTTTAGGATCAACTCATCAATTCCTACAAAAAGCCAGCTAGGATTTTGATGGGGATTGAGTTGATCTGTAGATCAATTTGGGGAGTACTGTTATCTTAACAATATTAAGTCTTCTAATCCATAAACACAGAATGTCTTCCCATTTATTTAGGTCATTTTTAACTTCTTTGAACAATGTTTTGTAGTTTGCAGTGCACATATCTTACATTTCTTCTGTTAAATTTATTCCTAAGTATTCTATTCATTTTGGTGCTTTATAAAAGGAATTGTTTTCTTAATTTCATTCTGGATTATTCAATGCTATTATATAGAAATACAACTGATTTTTGTACATTCATCTTGTATCCTATAACCTTGCTGAATTCATTTATTAGCTCTAATAGTTTCCTGTGGATTCCTTAGGATTCTCTATATACAAGATCATGTCTCTCTGCAGGCTACCTCACTCTTGATAAGCCAAAAAAAATGCAGTTTGTGATTTATTTGAGTAGAAACTGATACAACTGGTCTCAAGAAAAATATTTTCACTATCAACAAGCTCTTTTGAGAGAAAAATTCATTCACACTTCGTACCAACTTTTGAAAACTCTTTAAAGCAAAATTATCCTTTCGGGCTTGACCGGTAGAATCTTCCAGGTGTGTTTAGCAATAGTAAAAAGTCATTGTCACTTGGCACTGTTTTCAAGGGCCTATCTGAAAAATCCGTTCTATTCGGACAGTTTTCTTAAAGCCTATCCCGAATTTGGAACTCTACTCTCGAAGGTCCTATGAAGGTCTCCCTCCTCCTCCACTGCTGCCCTTCTGTGCTGAGTGTCACCTTTGATGATAAAGTCCTTTACTTAACTTTACCCCAACTTTTTCTAAGAGGGATTTAAAGAGGTTTTTAAAAAGTGCAAATATGCCAAAAGTTTCATGAATGAGAAAATGAGGGCCGGGGAAGGGAGGAGGAAACTAGTGTGCTCAGTGGGGGACCTGCAGCAAAGGAAATGCAGCTTCTTCCAGGGAGAAACCAAGTTCAAACCCCGCTCTACCACCTACCAGCGACAGACACACACACACACACACACACACACAGACACGGGCAGATTACTTACCCGCATTTTACAGACAAAGCTAATGAAGCTAGGGATGGTTCATGCTAACCTGTGATTAGGGTGCTGTAACAGGACAGGTGTGCCCATCAGAGCACCGCCCCGCCCCCCCACCCACCCACTGTGCATGCCACGCAGCACCTCTGCCCCCAGGTCTCTGGGTCCCTTCATCCCATGGAAACTAACACAGCTGCTCTCGCTGATCGTGGGAACCAGCTCTGAGCTTTCTGGCAACAAAAGCAGAAAGGGAAATGCGATAAATGTCAGAACTGTTATTAAAAGGAAGACACTTACAGTTCTCCCGGTGAGGCATTTTTCCCCCTAAAAATAAATATTTTAAAAATCTCTCCCTAGTGGCTCCTTATATGGGGGAAATTAAGCAATATTAACAGATAATAATTATCCTTCTGTAGAAGATTTCAGGGCAATGGAAGCAGGTACTTTTCATAGTTGTTTCTTTATGTCAACCTTTTATAGAAACTATATAGCATTCAGCCCAAAAAGTGACCGTGGAGGAACAAGCTAACGAGGTCCCAGCACAAAGCTTCTGGAACCTAACTGGATCATCTACGATGTCAGCTTGGAAACCAGCAGCATGCAGGAGGTAACACTGTGCACCTCATCCCACGAACTTGTTCAGCGTGTCAGAGCCACGGCAGGGTCAGTATAGACACAAAGGGGGTCTCAGACCCAGAGCCCCTTGGCTGCAGGAGACAAGGTGGCCCGGGTGCACATGCTAACGGACACACACACACACACACAATCAAACACTGAACTAGCCTTCTGTGTGAAGACAAAGCACTCAAGGGCTGATTGTATGATGAGGGGGGACGGGACGGGTGGTCAGGGTATCTGAGTCTGGGATCTATTTCACCTCTTCCAATCACTGGAGAAGGTTTCATGAAAGAGGCAGAATTTCAACCATTAGGTGGGGAAAAACCTCAGCCAGTTTGGAAAGAGAGGAGTCAGGTAAAGAATTTTGAAGTTCACTTTCATAAAAGGCTTTGAAGCTCTCTGCTTGGTTTGAGCAGAGCTCAGCGGGATCTATAACCCAGTGAAAACTCCCCAACAATAAACAGGCACCACCAAGCATCTGCAACAGGGGTCTCCGAACTTCGAGTGAAACACATATACAGCAGACGTTTAAATGAAAATATTATATGTAACACCGATACAAAAAAAAAAAAAAAAAAAAAAACCAACAACTTTAAAGCTAATAGCAGAGCTGTGCTGGTGCAAACAGGGACCAGCAGAGACCACCCACCAGAGCACTGGTCCACACTCTCCACAACTCCCGGCAGAGACTTCCCGGGAACACCTGGGGGCCCAACAAGGCAGAGTTTGAGAACCACTGGTCTCTCTGGCTTAAGGGACTCCTAAACAGACTGCTCTAGAGTGGTGGTCCCCACACGTTTAAGAGTAAACCTTCACAATCCTTCTATTTATTTTTTAAAAATATATAGATGCACTATGTGCCATTATAGTGTACACATTATAAAATATATAAAAACAAAAAAGTTTAAGTAGAAGATGAAACAAAAGAAAAAATATTTTTAAATATTTTACTAAAGATACAAAAATCTTTCTGGCTCTCATTAGTGAAAGCAATGAGACTGAAAATACTGTATTATGTATAGTAAATCTTTTGTTTTACATTTGGGAACAAAACTGATTCTAAATGATTAGTTTTGATACTTGTTTAATGGCTGTAACAGGTGAAAAAGACACCTCACAAAGTTACACTGATCCAAGAACTGCGTCATCAGCTGCGCTTATTAAATCACCCTATGACCAATTTTTTAAAATTTCTTCTGATTATGGAAAGGTCTTTGCTGAAATTCAGCTGATAAATTCCCATCTTCCCCAACATCAAACACTTGCTCATAAAGACTAATCAGAAGGTGAATTTTTCTATTTTTAACAAAGGGGTTTTAAAACACCCATTGAAGGTGAGTTCATTTCCCGCTCTTTGTTAGGTATCACCTTTCCTTTGAAGGACCAAGTAATGTACTCACGGGCCATCACAGAAAAGAGTCAGCAAATTTGAGACACTTTTATTCTAGTGAAAGAAAAACGTGTGCATTTGCACGAAGTAGCCCGTATAACTCTCTGTGGTTCAAAAGATTTTCCTGATCATTCCTCATCTCGCCACAAGTATTATAAAGATTCTACTACTTGAGAGACTTGCTTTATCAAGGTAACTGCACTGACGGTTACCTGGCACGTAGCCGCGCCCTGTAGGACATGAACCACCTGGGCGATGCTGGCTGCTGCTCATCACCAGCAGCTGATGCTGCAGACTCCCAAGCACCCAAACAGCGCACTCAGCAATTCCGACGGCAGCAAGCTACTGTGCACTGAGGCAAACTCACAGGAGCTCTGCACGCCTGTCGAGGACAGTGCATCTTTGCAAAGCAGTGACGAACGCCGAGGACGTGGAAAAGGAAATGCCGTGGTATTTTGAGAAGCTGGGCAGGTGCCCATCGGGTAACCCACCTCCCACAGCACAGATTTGGGGATGTTTAAGAATGAAATACAAATATTCGGTCTTTCAATGTATACTATTACTTTTTCGAACAGCTGCTAGGTTGTTAGGACAAAAATGCTTATCGAGTTGTTTGGACCTGACTACTTAAAAAATGGACTGTTAGGTGTCGCTAGGGGAATGAGGAGAAAGTCGCGGAGCCCCTCAGGGCCGCGGGAGGCGGCTGTCCTACGGTGATGGGGGTGGAATGTGGGAAAAGCAGGCCTGGGGCCAGGAGAGCTGGACTCCAGCTCCAACTCTGCCATCAACGCCCGAACGCTCTTCAAACTGCCGTCAGCAAATCACACGGGATGGGACAGGGTGCCCTCAGCTCCGAGGCCCTGCAAGTCTGCCTGTCCTAAAGGCTGGGCTCTCTCCTCCAGGCGGGACACGCCCACCCAATCCAGGAGAAACCCACAGTTCTCCCAGTTAAGTCCACGTGCCGTGCCAGGTGCCGAAAGGAGACACCAAGATCCCATCGTCAACTGAGGCTCAAAAGGCCAACGCTGAGGTAGCTGCCCCATCTGACCAAACAGGCAGGGTTAATTTATGCCCAAACCTCCACTTCAGAATCCACAGAGACAACAGTGAGTATCCGTCATGCAAGTGGCCATTCGATGTCATTTTCGTATTTTTTGTAATACCCGATCTTTGTGCCTTCTTTACAATACCATACTGTCTCTGAGAAGTATTCTGGTTACTAAATATTTGGTTAAATGCTCCAGAGCAACCACGTGGGAACCTTCGGGAAACTGAAGAGTCCCTTCCAAGAGGAAAGTTGGTAAGTGTCAAATAACGATTTGTTTAAAGTACTGTATGCTTATGCAAACAGGAGATCTCCTGGACAGTCACCAACTCAGCCATTTCAAGTGCCTTTCCAGCACCGTCCAGGGCACCAGCGGGGTCCAGTCTTCCCCAGGGAGGAGCCTGCTCTCCGTTTCTTTCTACTAAGTGAGAACGGACACGTAAACCCTAAGTCCAACAGGAAGAAACCATGGAGTCTCTTGCTACGGTAACAAAACCAGGAATAGGAAACTTCCCGTTTCCCATTCATTTTCACCAGCTGACCTAATAAAAATCAGTTGATTCACTCGTCTGCCCAATATTCTTACTTTCTGGGTGATTATTCACAACAGGGTTCAAGTTCAAAGTGGTATTTTATTTTGGAAACAAGTGGTATAAACGAGACTGTAATAATAACACAAGCTGATTAAATCTAAACTTGAAACAAAACAAAAAACTGCCCTTATTACTGATCAAAAAAGCAGATACACAAGAAACGCTGAACGTTGACAAAAACAAGCATAGATATTAACAGAAAAGTGGCATAAAGACTATTGTAAATTATCCCGAAAGGATTGTTAAGTAACATTTTCCATAAAAACAATGTAGTAGGGAGTGAGAGGGAACTCTGGTTTAATAAGAACATATTTTCTCTCAAAGCATGAAAGCTGTTTAAAAAGACATGAATGAGGGGATGGAAGGGGCAGCCATCAGGCCAGTGGGAGGCTGGGGAGAGTGGAGGAGGGTCTCAAGGGAATTAGATTCCAGAGACCCCGAGGAGCAGGAAGAGGGTAGCAGCAGTATTTCAGTGGCTATTATATTAATTAGAAATATATGAAACTTGACACAGCAAGAGTGCACTGCATGAAATCCATGGCAAAACACTGTTAATTTCCTCCACAACGGGTACCATGAACTCAGGGACCCTCTTGTCTCTGTCCCCTCCTGAGAGCTAAGGGGCGCAGTTCTTAATCAGCACATGTGCTGGCCCTGTGTCCAAGCATCAGCGTGAACCTCAGAGGAACACAGACCTGCAGACAGAAACAGGGCAGCCAGCCATCCTCCTCCTGCAAGGAGGGGACGCAGGGGGCTTCAGACGTCTGGCAAGAGAATCTTTGCAGAAAAGACCCAGATACACTGCAGTTCCTCACAAGGTGAGCTTCTGTTTTATCTTAGAACTTAGGCAGGACGGGTAAGGCCGAGGGAAATCCTTTATGACAGCAGGACACACCGGTCCACCAGTGTCGGCTGGCCACAGTGGGCTTTTAAGTGGTCAAGCATGAGCCACCAGACTGCTTTAAGCCAATGTCTGTCCTGAAGGGATGCAGAAGACGAGAAGACGTACTAAGATAATTCCATCAATCAGTTCATCTGTGGGAATGTGCAAAAGAACACTGATTCACCAGCATACAGTTTCTCCACAGGATTTTACTTCTTGCCATGGCCGTCCTCCCCGACCTCTGAGCCAGCATCGTGGACACGTGCCCATCCCATCCCACCCCTCTCCCCAGCCCACCTCCCAACACACACACACACCACGCCTGCTCTCCAGACATACCACCCTAACTCCCTGTTCCCAGGTCCACGGCACACAAACGCTGTCAGACAGAGCTGCTGTTTAGGGCATATGCCCTATGTTTTCAACGAAATTACTAGGAGTAGTCGTTTCTAACAGTATTTAATAACCACCTATATGACACATGTTACTTTGCTTCAATTAACTACTCTGGAATCGATCGGTTTAGAGAAAACTTCAAAACAAATTAGGTTTTTCACTAGTAACAAGCAGCAGCATCCTTTGTAACCATTAAAATTTAGGGGTAACTGGATGCAAAAATGCAGAGGCTTTCTTGAGGGAGATATTGCATGATCTTTCTTGAGGGAGATATTGAAGACTGGCTAAACGGCTTTCTGAGTAGAAAAACAAGACCTGTAAAAGCAAAGGAAGTGGAGTTGATGATATAAACGCCCTTTCACCCTGTATATGCAAACATCACATAAAAACTTACTTGCCAATATTTTCAGGCAGAGACTGCAGTGAGATGTCATTTACAGAAAGACATGTCAAATTCTGCAATTCAGGAAAGCTTTCTGGCAATCTAAAACAGAAAAAATGTTGTTATAGTTGAAAAAGAGAAGTGCATATATGGTGTATACTAACATAAAGATTTCTTCTGTATGCTGACTGAAATAACCTCCTAAAATTAGTTTATATATGGCATATTTGTCTTGTCTTTCTATTTATAAGGAAAAAAATAAGGACTTGGTCTACCTAGCAGTACAGGGGTATGATAAGTACTTGTTGACAGGGTGATCCAGAAATAATTAGAGAGGAAAGATATTCAAGCTGTAAGAATAAAGGAGAAACAATGTTGTGAGCCTACCGAGTGTATAGCTATGAAAGAAAATGATAAATAGTTCCTGCAGTTGAAAGTGCCTAAGAGTGAAAATACTTTATTGATTAACAGAAAATAGAAATTTTAGTCCACAATATTATAATAAAACACAAGACAGTTGCTTGATATTTTTTTTCCTGTAGCTTATAATACCCAGAGCAAAGCTACGGATTACTTACAATTGATCAGCTGACAGCCAATTGCTACTTTCTTAATATTTTTCTTTTGAGTTGATTTAATATGCCAATCATGTGAGATGATTATATGTTTCACAACGTTCTACACAAAGAGAAATTCTGTATACTTCCCTTAGACTACTGAAGAGCGAGGATTCAAAATAAAAGTATTATTTAAATACCTCCAAAGAAAGTTTACTTTCAATATTTCTATGGTTACTAGTATTTGGAGAGGAAAAAACACAAACTGAAAGCAAAAAAACCTCACTGCAGGTCCTTATATATAAATCTGCTAAGATGGAGAAAAGAACACATAACTCATTTTTTTGCAGGGAGTGGTGAGGACTTCTTGCCTTAGTGATAGTCTCTAGATTAGAATCTTTCATTTCTTTCCTCCTTCTAGGTTCCTGTTTTAAAAAACAATTCCTATGCTGTTTGACATCTAATACAGGTAATTCCAAACTTCAAAACCAAATCCAGGCCCTGAAAGACGAGAGAATTAACTAGGATTTTCATAATCGATGAAATACATTCTCAGGAATGGTTTTTACGAAATTGCAACCTCTTCCATAGTGTAATAGAGCTAAGATTTTTTAAATTTATATTTCAAAAGATGCAACTTAACGGTTCTGAGTTTCTGCCAGAAACGATATATAATTTTAAGACTAGCTAAAATGATCGTAAATATAAGGAAATTGTATCTTTAAATGGCTGGCATGGACATATATACACTACCAAACGTAAAATAGATAGCTAGTGGGAAGCAGCTGCATAGCACAGGGAGATCAGCTAGGTGCTTTGTGACCACCTAGAGGGGTGGGATAGGGAGGGTGGGAGGGAGGGAGATGCAAGAGGGAAGAGATATGGGAACATATGTATATGTATAACTGATTCACTTTGTTGTAAAGCAGAAACTAACACACCATTGTAAAACAGTTATACTCCAATAAAGATGTTAAAAAATTAAAATAAAATAAAAATAAATAAATAAATGGCTGATTTGCTTTTTTCACTGGCTCTTAACATTAAGAGCCAAACTAGTGATGTGACCCAATGAGGAAGGCCAGACTTAAGGTCGGGAGAGAGGAAAGCTAGTCTGAGCTGCTGCTCAGAGGCTGCATGATCGTGAAAGGTCATTTCGCCTCTCGGAGCCTCAGTTTCTTCAGCCCTAAAATCACTAGGCCACGCTGAATAATTTTTAAGGTCTCTTCAACTCACAGACATGGTCTTAATTCTTAAAAGAGCACACCTGCCAAATTAAAATGGCTTTCCTTTAAGAAACCTCCCCAGGGCTTCCCTGGTGGCGCAGTGGTTGAGAATCCGCCTGCCGATGCAGGGGACACGGGTTCGTGCCCCAGTCTGGGAAGATCCCACATGCCGTGGAGCGGCTGGGCCCGTGAGCCATGGCCTCTGAGCCTGCTCGTCCGGAGCCTGTGCTCCGCAATGGGAGAGGCCACAACAGTGAGAGGCCCGCCTAGCACCAAAAAAAAAAAAAAAGAAACCTCCCCAAAACTAGTCCAGGATGAAAACCGAGTAAGGCCTCATACGATGCAGTGTGTTCTGGTCAAGAGAGTTTTGAAACGATGATAAAGTCACATATCAGCAGACATTAGGGAAAAAACACTAAAGAAGTAGACAAGGGGATTAAGCAACTGAAGAGTTAACAAAAAAAGCCTCCAGAGCAGCATAATATTTCCCAGCTGCCCAACCCTATGAGCTGCCTTGAGCATAAATAGCTCAGTTCAGTTCAACAAACACTGAGGGCTCACTCCATTCCAGAAAGTACAGTAGGGCTGCAGATAGAACCGTAAATGACAGAGGAATACATCTCGTTGGGGGGCCTTGGTCAAAGGGATCATTTACGTGTAGGTTTCGAGTGTTATGAGAAAAGTACGCAGAGAGGGTTACAGGGCCCAGAGGAGGGGCCACGGGGAGTCGGGAAAGGCCTCCTGAAGAAATGTGATGCTCAGGCTGCCTCTTAAAGGAAAGCGAAAGGGTTGGCACGGTCAAAACAAGGGGGAGTGAAATCAGAGACCTGGAGCCCTTTATTACAGAGGACACAACATCAGACAAGGCAATTGAGGGCCATGCAGGTGGAAAGGCCGGACAAGGTCAGACAGAGGGCGGTGGTGGGGAGGCTGCACAGCACGCCAGGAGCTCCCACTTGATCTTACAGGGACGGGGAGCTACAGAACAGTTTGAGAAAGAGGGATGACCGTATGGATTATGGTTAAGAAAGAGGATGAGACGTGACAACGGTGGTGAGTTAGAAAGCTATCAGGCTAGAGCTTACTAGAGTACTATTTTTCATAAAAATAAACATTACTAGTAACATAATAACTAAAATTCAAAAGACAAAACCCAGAATTGTTTTTAAGACATATTTATACTTCTTAAAAATAAGCAGATATGGGAAAAACAAAACGAAATAGGGCATTCCCCAGCACTCCACACTCAAGAAGATCCAAGCAATTTTGACACAGATGAGGTGAATCCCAAATTTTAACTCAATCTCAATTTTTCTAGACACTTAAAAAAAAAAAAAAGGGGGGGGGGAATGGAAAGGAAAGGAAGAGTACTTTCCTTTCTATGAGGTTGCTTACAGAGTCTTGAGAAATTTTATAAATGGGCCCACCTGGCCCAGAGAGACATCTAGAATGGACTCTGGAGGGCTGTCCCTGCATTGCTGTTTGGGCATCGGTTACCCTGGCAACACAGGCGCCTGGAATCCACTGGTCAGTGGGCTCACGACTGAGCCAGGAGCCACAGGAGGGGCTCCCGACGTCCCCGTGTTCAAAAAGGGTACCCTTAGTACTATGGACAGAAAAGCAAGCAGAAAGGTTACCTAGTCAGTGGGTTTCCGCTGAAGTCAGCGATCTGTAGTGCTTTACAGAATGAGATGCTCTCTGGAATTTCAGGAATATCTGCAGAAGGAAAGAAAATGTCTATCACTGACCACCACTGTTAACAGTTTTCATCATCCTCAAGATGGACCACAGTCGCAAGGGAATATCTACAAAGTACTAACTCTGCTCAAACATGGCATGGATTCCTAAAGCACTTTTCTACATTTATTTTACATTTGCTTTCCTAATATAAGATATATTCTAAACAGAAGCACGTTCAAGGAAAATATAAAAAACAACCACCCCACCAAGTCCCATAACCTCATCAAAAGTCACTGAGGGCATTTGGTTGTAATTCGCTTTAGTTTTATTTCCCCTATGTTTTCATATGGTTATATCAGTACAAAGTATTCTAAAGTATGCATTTTAAAGTTATGGAATTTCTTCTGATTATAAGCATATTTGTAAAATACAGAAAACTCCAGTGAAGAATTAAAAAACCCCCAACATTCCCATCACCCAGAGACAATATTTTATTCTGATGTATGTTTTTAATTGTCAGATACACATACAGAGTGTGTGTATAAATAGATCATATTTCAAAATACTAGGTTCATGCTTCACTTTATGTTATTTTACAAACTTTTTCACCTGTCATTATTTTTCCAAATAGTTTCCCATTCTTAGTGGCAGAAAAGCCCACTGCACACAATTTCATACTTCATGTAACCAATCCCCAGTTGTTGGACATTTAGGTTGTTTCCAAGTTCCTAACGTTATAATTATATTTATGTCCATTTCTGGTTATTTCCTTAGGCTAAGCTCCCAGAGTATAATCACTGTGTCAAAGGCACTAACACTTCTGCAGCACTTCACAAATACTGCTAAACTGCCTTCGAGGGGGCAAGGTACACTGTTATACTTCCAACACCTGATTCAACATCTTTCCCTTCTTCCTCTCTTTCTCTTACATTTGAAAAACTGCCCATTTTATTAGTAAAATAGTCTGGCAACATTTTCTTTTATATTCCTTTGATTACTAATGAGGCTGAATATTTTTCCCCATGTTTACCTGCCACTAAACATTGAGATTCTTGAAATGACCAAAAATACTATTTTAAATTCCTCTTTCTCTTGGTTTAAACCCTGAGGTTACAGCTTTCAGGGATGGAAAAGGTTAGTTCATAGCATTTAATTTCAAGAATACATTTATTTTGGACATACTAATGTTAAGAAGGGCAAAAATAGAAAAGCTTCTCTTGATCCCATGCCATTTCTTCCAACAGCTCGACAAAGGCAAGCAGAGCCAAAACATACCTAATATTTCTAAATTGGGGGTGAAAAGGAGACGGGAGAAATAAAAGGAAAAATGGATGCCCTGCTCCAACACCACAAAGTAATCAGAAGCTACATAAAAGCTCTAAGTATACATTTAAAAGCTGCAAATATTTAAATTTGTGGTAACATTTGCCTCACACAATTCTCTGCCTTGCATGGTCGTATAAGGTAGTGAAGAATACATACTATTAATGATCCTAGTTTCATAAATACGATAGCAGTATATATATACATACACACATATACACACACATATACACACATACACACATATGTACACGTGCATGTGTGCATGTGTGTGTGCATATATACGTGTGTGCGTATGTAAACATACACACACTATATACATATATATATGTATATACATATATGGCTTAACCACATTAAAAATGAACAAACTAGTGAATATAGCAAAACAGAGGCAGACTCACAGATACAGAGAACAAGCTAGTGGTCACCAGTTGGGTGGGGGGCAGTATAAAGGGAGGGGAGCAGGAGGTACAAACTATTAGGTATAAAATAAGCTACAAGGGGGATTCAGGAGAAGATGGCAGAAGAGTAAGACGCGGAGATCACCTTCCTCCCCACAGATACATCAGAAATACATCTACACGTGGAACAACTCCTACAGAAAACCCACTGAACGCTGGCAGAAGACCTCAGACTTCCCAAAAGGCAAGAAATTCCCCACATACCTGGGTAGGGCAGAAGAAAAATGAAAAAACAGACAAAAGAATAGGGATGGGACCTGCACCAGTGGGAGGGAGCTGTGAAGGAGGAAAGGTTTCCACACACTAAGAAGCCCCTTCGGGGCCTCCCTGGTGGCGCAGTTGTTGAGAGTCCGCCTGCCGATGCAGGGGACGCGGGTTCGTGCCCAGGTCCGGGAGGATCCCACATGCCGCGGAGCGGCTCGGCCCGTGGGCCGTGGCCGCTGAGCCTGCGCATCCGGAGCCTGTGCTCCGCTGCAACGGGAGAGGCCACAGCGGTGAGAGGCCCGTGTACCGCGGAAAAAAAAAAAAAAAAAAAAAAAAAGAAGCCCCTTCACTGGCAGAGACAGTGATGGGCTGGAAGGGAAGCTGTGGAGCCACGGAGGAGAGCACAGCAACAGGGCAGAGGGCAAAGCGGAGAGATTCCCGCACAGAGGTTGGTTGGGTTTTTTTACTTTTTATAAAAAATTTTCCTAATAATTATATTTGTATTTTAATAACTTTATTTTATCCTCTTTCTTTCATTCTTTCTACTTTTTCTCCCTTTTATTCTGAGCCACGTGGATTAAAGGCTCTTGGTGCTCCAGCCAGGTGTCAGGGCTGTGCCTCTGTGGTGGGAGACCCAACTTCAGGACACTGGTCCACAAGAGACCTCCCAGCTCCATGTAAGATCAAACAGTGAAAATCTCCCAGAGATCTCCATCTCGATGCCAAGATGCAGCTTCACTCAACGACCAGCAAGCTACAGTGCTGCACACCCTATGCCAAACAACTAGCAAGACATTAACACAGCCCCATCCATTAGCAGAGAGGCTGACTAAAATCATAAGAAGGCCACAGACACCCCAAAACACACCACCAGACGTGGACCTGCCCACCAGAAAGACAAGATCCAGCCTCATCCACCAAAACACAGGCACTAGTCCCCTCCACCAGGAAGCCTACACAACCCACTAAACCAACCTTAGCCACTGGGGACAGACCCAGAAACAACGGGAACTACAAACCTGCAGCCAGCGAAAGGAGACACCAAATGCAGTAGGTTAAGCAAAATGAGAAGACAGAGAAACACACAGCAGATGAAGGAGTAAGGTAAAAACGCAACAGACCAAACAAATGAAGAGGAAATAGGCAACCTACCTGAAAAAGAATTCAGAATAATGATAGTAAAGAGGATCCAAAATCTTGGAAATAGAATAGAGAAAATATAAGAAACGTTTAACAAGGACCTAGAAGAACTAAAGAGGAAACAAGCAATGATGAACAGCAAAATAAATGAAATTAAAAATACTCTAGAAGGAATCAATAGCAGAATAACTGAGGCAGAAGAACGGATAAGTGACCTGGAAGATAAAATAGTGGAAATAACTACTGTAGAGCAGAATAAAGAAAAAAGAATGAAAAGAACTGAGGACAGTCTCAGAGACCTCTGGGACAACAGTAAACGCACCAACATTTGAATTATACGGTTCCCAGGAGAAGAAGAGAAAAAGAAAGGGACTGAGAAAATATTTGAAGAGATTATAGTTGAAAACTTCCCTAATATGGGAAAGGAAATAGTTAATCAAGTCTGGGAAGCACAGAGAGTCCCATACAGGAAAAATCCAAGGAGAAACACACCAAGACATATATTAATCAAGCTATCAAAAATTAAATACAAAGAAAAAATATTAAAAGCAGCAAGGGAAAAACAACAAATAACAAACAAGGGAATCCCCATAAGGTTAACAGCTGATCTTTCAGCAGAAACTCTCCAAGCCAGAAGGGAGTGGCAGGACATATTTAAAGCGATGAAGGGGAAAAACCTACAACCAAGATTACTCTACCCAGCAAGCATCTCATTCAGATTTGATGGAGAAATTAAAACCTTTACAGACAAGCAAAAGCTGAGAGAGTTCAGCACCACCAAACCAGCTTTACAACAAATGCTAAAGGAACTTCTCTAGGCAGGAAACACAAGAGAAGGAAAAGACCTAAAATAATAAACCCAAAACAAGTAAATGGGAATAGGAACATACATATCGATAATTACCTTAAATGTAAATGGATTAAATGCTCCCACCAAAATACACAGACTGGCTGAATGTATACAAAAACAAGACCCGTATACATGCTGTCTACAACAAGAGACCCACTTCAGACCTAGAGACACATACAGACTGAAAGTGAGGGGATGGAAAAAGTTATTCCATGCAAATGGAAATCAGAGGAAAGCTGGAATAACAATTCTCATATCAGACAAAATAGACTTTAAAATAAAGACTATTATAAGAGACAAAGAAGGACACTACATAATGATCAAGGGATCGATCCAAGAAGAAGATATAACAATTGTAAATATTTATGCACCCAACATAGGAGCTCCTCAATACATAAGGCAAATACTAACAGCCATAAAAGCAGAAATCGACAGTAACACAATCATAGTAGGGGATTTTAACACCCCACTTTCACCAACGGACACATCATACAAAATGAAAATAAATATGGAAACACAAGCTGTAAATGATACATTAAACAAGATGGACTTAATTGATATTTATAGGACATTCCATCCAAAAACAACAGAATACACATTTTTCTCAAGTGCTCATAGAACATTCTCCAGGATAGATCATAACTTGGGTCACAAATCTAGCCTTGGTATATTTAAGAAAACTGAAATCATATCAAGTATCTTTTCCGACTGCAACGCTATGAGACTAGATATCAATTACAGGAAAAGATCTGTAAAGAATACAAACACATGGATGTTAAACAATACACTACTTAATAACGAAGTGATCACTGAAGAAATCAAAGAGGAAATCAAAAAACACCTAGAAACAAATTATAATGGAGCCACGACAACCCAAAACCTACGGGATGCAACAAAATCAGTTCTAAGAGGGAAGTTTACAGCAATACACTACTACATTAAGAAACAGGAAACATCTCAAATAAACAACCTAACCTTGCACCTAAAGTAATTAGAGAAAGAAGAACAAAAAAAACCCCAAAGTTAGCAGAAGGAAAGAAATCATAAAGATCAGATCAGAAATAAATGAAAAAGAAATGAAGGAAACAATAGTAAAGATCAATAAAACTAAAAACTGGTTCTTTGAGAAGATAAACAAAATTGATAAACCATTAGCCAGACTCATCACAAAAAAAAGGGAGAAGACTCAAATCAATAGAATTAGAAATGAAAAAGGAGAATTAAAAACTGACACTGCAGAAATACAAAGGATCATGAGAGATTACTACAAGCAACTCTATGCCAATAAAATGGACAACCTGGAAGAAATGGACAAATTCTTAGAAATGCACAATCTCCCGAGACTGAACCAGGAAGAAATAGAAAATATAAACAGACCAATCACAAGCACTGAAATTGAAACTGTGATTCAAAATCTTCCAACAAACAAAAGCCCAGGACCAGATGGCTTCACAGGCGAATTCTATCAAACATTTAGAGAAGAGCTAACACCTATCCTTCTCAAATTCTTCCAAAATATAGCAGAGGGAGGAACACTCCCAAACTCATTCTACGAGGCCACCATCACCCTGATACCAAAACCAGACAAAAATGTCACAAAGAAAGAAAACTACAGGCCAATATGACTGATGAACATAGATGCAAAAATCCTCAACAAAATACTAGCAAACAAAATCCAACAGCACATTCAAAGGATCATACACCATGATCAAGTGATTCCAGGAATGCAAGGATTCTTCAATATATGCAAATCAATCAACGTGATATACCATATTAACAAACTGAAGGAGAAAAATCATATGATCATCTCAACAGATGCAGAGAAAGCTTTCGACAAAATTCAACACCCATTTAGGATAAAAACCCTGCAGAAAGTAGGCATAGAGGGAACTTTCCTCAACATAATAAAGGCCATATATGACAAACCCACAGCCAACATCGTCCTCAATGGTGAAAAACTGAAACCATTTTCACTAAGATCAGGAACAAGACAAGGTTGCCCACTCTCACCACTATTATTCAACGTAGTTTTGGAAGTTTTAGCCACAGCAATCAGATAAGAAAAAATAAAAGGAATCCAAATCGGAAAAGAAGAAGTAAAGCTGTCACTGTTTGCAGATGACATGATACTATACATAGAGAATCCTACAGATGTTATCAGAAAACTACTAGAGCTAATCAACGAATTTGGTAAAGTAGCAGGATACAAAATTAATGCACATAAATCTCTGGCATTCTTATACACTAGTGATGAAAAATCTGAAAGTGAAATTAAGAAAACACTCCCATTTACCACTGCAACAAAAAGAATAAAATATCTAGGAATAAATCTACCTAAGGAGACAAAAGACTGGTATGCAGAAAATTATAAGACACTGATGAAAGAAATTAAAGATGATACAAATAGATGGAGAGATATACCATGTTCTTGGATTGGAAGAATCAACATTGTGAAAATGAATCTACTACCCAAAGCAATCTACAGATTCAATGCAATCCCTATCAAACTACCACTGGCATTTTCTACAGAACTAGAACAAAAAAGTTCACAATTTGTATGGAAACACAAAAGACCCTGAATAGCCAAAGCAATCTGGAGAACGAAAAATGGAGCTGGAGGAATCAGGCTCCCTGACTTCAGACTATACTACAAAGCTACAGTAATCAAGACACTATGGTAATGGCACAAAAACAGAAATATAGATCAATGGAACAGGATAGAAAGCCCAGAGATAAACCCATGCACATATGGTCACCTGAAGTTTGACAAAGGAGGCAGGAATATACAGTGGAGAAAAGACAGCCTCTTCAATAAGTGGTGCTGGGAAAACTGGACAGCTACATGTAAAAGAATGAAATTAGAACACTCCCTAACACCATACACAAAACTAAATTCAAAAATGGATTAAAGACCTAAATGTAAGGCCAGACACTATAAAACTCTTAGAGGAAAACATAGGCAGAACACTCTATGACATCAATCACAGCAAGATCGTTTTGGACCCACCTCCTAGAGAAATCAAAATAAAAACAAAAATAAACAAATGGGACCTAATGAAATTTAAAAGCTTTTGCACAGCAAAGGAAACCATAAACAAGACCAAGAGACAACCCTCAGAATGGGAGAAAATATTTGCAAATGAAGCAACTGACAAAGGATTAATCTCCAAAATTTACAAGCAGCTCATGCAGCTCAATAACCAAAAAAAACAAACAACCCAATCCAAAAATGGGCAGAAGACCTAAACAGACATTTCTCCAAAGAAGATATACAGATTGCCAACAAACTCATGAAAGAATGCTCAACATCATTAATCATCAGAGAAATACAAATCAAAACTACAATGAGATATCATCTCACACGGGTCAGAATGGACATCATCAAAAAAATCTAGAAACAATAAATGCTGCAGAGGGTGTGGAGAAAAGGGAACCCTCTTGCACTGTTGGTGGGAATGTAAATTGATACAGCCACTATGGAGAACAGTAGGGAGGTTCCTTAAAAAACTACAAATAGGGCTTCCCTGGTGGCGCAGTGGTTGAGAATCCGCCTGCCGATGCAGGGGACACAGGTTCGTGCCCCGGTCCGGGAAGATCCCACATGCTGTGGAGTGGCTAGGCCCGTGAGACATGGACGCTAAGCCTGTGCGTCTGGAGCCTGTGCTCCGCAATGGGAGAGGCCACAACAGGGAGAGGCCTGCGTACCACAGGAAAAAAAAAAACTACAAATAGAACTACCGTATGACCCAGCAATCCCACTACTGGGCATATACCCTGAGAAAACCATAATTCAAAAAGAGTCATGTACCAAAATGTTCATTGCAGGTCTATTTACAATAGCCAGGACATGGAAGCAACCTAAGTGTCCATCAATAGATGAATGTATAAAGAAGATGTGGCACATACATACAATGGAATATTACTCTGCCATAAAAAGAAATGAAACTGAGTTATTTGTAGTGAGGTGGATGGACCTGGAGTCTGTCATACAGAGTGAAGTAAGTCAGAAAGAGAAAAACAAATACAGTATGCTAACACATATATATGGAATCTAAGGGGGAAAAAGGTCATGAAGAACCTAGGGGTAAGACAGGAATAAAGACACAGACCTACTAGAGCATAGACTTGAGGATATGGGGAGGGGGAAGGATAAGCTGTAACAAAGTGAGAGAGTGGCATGGACATATATACACTACCAAACGTAAAATAGATAGCTAGTGGGAAGTAGCCACATAGCACAGGTAGTTCAGCTAGGTGGTTTCTGACCACCTAGAGGGGTGGGATAGGGAGGGTAGGAGGGAGGGATATGCAAGAGGGAAGAGATATGGGAACATATGTATATGTATAACTGATTCACTTTGTTATAAAGCAGAAACTAACACACCATTGTAAAGCAATTACACTCCAATAAAGATGTTAAAAAAAAAATAAGCTACAAAGTTATATTGTACAACCCAGGGAATATAGCCAATATTTTATAATAACTATAAGTGGAGCATAAGCTTTAAAAACTGTGAATAACTATGTTGTACACCTATAACTTATGCAATACTGTACATCAACTAGACTTCAATTTTTTTAAAAAAGGGAAAGACCACACACACAAAAAAGAAGGAACGAACAAAGGTACATCCATCCATTATTACAGGACCAGCACGGCTATCCAGGATGTGAGACCTGCCCAGGTAAAAGGTGCTGGTCAGCCCTGCACTCCTGACTGTCCCTCCTTGGCCACCATTTCAGGTCCTAGTGAGCAGTTTTTATAAGGTTGAAAAAAGAGGTGCAAGGGTTGCACCCATCACCTCACAAGTGCTAGGGAAGATCAAGCTGACACCCATACACACACTGTACAGCAGCTTTCTGCTTGATCTGAGGAAAAGATCACGGAAACAGAGAAAGAGGAAAGGCCCATCAATTTGGTAGAAGTTTTTAATATTTCTCAGAGCATCAGAAACATCCCTGAAGCTCAGGAGGATGCGCCTACCAAAGAACACATGAACTCTGGTCGGGGCTGGTCTGGAGTCAGGGTATCTGAGGGTAACAGCAGCAACTGCCAGAGAACACAGCTGGACCCAGTCCAGACAGAGCTGCCTTGTAGGAAGACATTCCATCCCTAGGCAAACCTGCTTGTACACAAGATCAGCAAACAGAACATAGGTCTCAACTCCAAAGACCATTTCTTTCTACCATACTCATGTTGCATATGGTAGAAAAGAAGGTATTTGCCTGTAAAAATAAGAGCTTTAGACAAGGAAGGCAACAGTGTGGCTAGAAGAGTCCTGCTTATTGGTTTGCTTTAAATTACTAAAAATATCAGAGCAGAAAACTAAGGAAGGGAACGTCTGTTCCTTCTTAAATACTTAGCTAAAATATCACACCCTCAGGGACACCTCCTTTGGGCCCCAAGATTCGGTTGGATCCCCCTGCTCTCAGGTTCCTGAAATCTGTTATAGTTTTTTCTGTTTGTTTGGTTTTTTTCTTTGCGCCACGCGGTCCTCCCACTGCTGCGGCCCCTCCCGCCGCGGAACACAGGCTGCAGACGCGCAGGCCCAGCGGCCACGGCCCATGGGCCCAGCCGCTCCGCGACACGCGGGATCCTCCCGGACCGGGGCACGAACCCACGCCACCTGCATCGGCAGGCAGACCCCCAACCACTGCGCCACCAGGGAAGCCCCTGTTATAGTTTTAATTAAATAATTGTTTGGTGATGGTCAATCTCCCTTATTGAACTCTAGGCTCACTGGGAAGAAAGACCATGTGGGCCTTGTCTGTTACGGTTTCCCCAAAGCTGACATAGTACAGTCTGCCTACAGGTTCCATATCTGGGAATTCAACCAACTGTGGATCCAAATATTAAAAAAATATTCCAGAAAGGTCCAAAAAAAGCAAAACTTCAATTTGCCTCATTGGGCAACTATTTACATAGTATTTAAATTGTATTTACAATTATTTACATTGTAATAGGTATTATAAGTAATCCAGAGATGATTAAAAGTATATGGGAAGATATGCAAATACTATGCCATTTTATATAAGGGATTTGAGCATCCTCGGATTTTGGTATTTTGTCCTCCATGGAGGCCGAGGGGTGACTGTACTAAGCTTAAATAGCCCATGGGTACTGAATGAATAAATAAGAAACTCACATTGCTAAATCTCTTCAAAGACAGTAGCTCTCTAATCTGAGTCATGAAATATCCCCTGTAGGGTGGGTATTATCTCTGTTTTACTAGTAAGAAAACTGCTTGGTCCCACATCTCTTACAAGAGATAGTATAAAGCCTGCAGGTTATTCCCAGATGAAATCCCCTTTAACTGTCTTCCAAGTGTTTTGCTCTGGACAAATGTGAGGTTTAAGACAAAACATGAAAAACCATAGACAAAAACCACTTCTCAATGAGGCCAAGGCTGACCACCAACCTTTTCCGCATTTATGAGGTCTGCACCCTCGGATAAACTATTTAACCTACCTGTGTCTCATTTCCTTATATGTAAAATGGGTCATCAACAGATATTTTCAAATAATGCCAGTATATCATACTTTAAGTGCTGCAGAAGTTCAGAGTAGGGAGAAAATGAAACAAAGAAGGACACTTATGCTTTGAACCAAATAAATAAGAGTAGAGGACCAGCACAGGCAGGAATGTGACACTGGATGCAAAGTGGGGAGAGGGTAGGCCCTGGGCACAGTTTGCCTGAACTTCAGGGTATCAGTTTGGGGGTATCTGGAAAGAAGGCCGGAGAGATCTCTTGACAGAAGACTACCAATGCCAGGCTGAGCTGTTTACAATTAATTTGCCAGACAAGGAGTTTCCTCTTCTCTAAAAGAGGGATAATCACAGCTCCAGCTTAGGGTTGCACAAGAATAAAGGAGAGTCACACAAATGAAAAGCACATGGTACACTCTACCGGACCTCTTTTTTTATGCTGGGTGGGGGATCAGTAGAGAGGACCACTATTTTCCATTCAAAGCCAAATAATTTTTTGATTGAAATATAACTGACTTACAATGTTGTATTAATTACTGCTGTACAGCAAAGTGATTCAGCTATATATATAATATATATTCTTTTTTTATATTCTTTTCCATTATGGTTTATCACAGGATATTGAATATAGTTCCCTGTGCTATACAGTAGGACCTGGTTATTTATCCATCCTCTGTGTAATAGCTCACATCTGCTAACCCCAGCCTCCCACTCCATCCCTCCCCCAACCCCCTCCCCCTTGGCAACCACCAGTCTGTTCTCTATGTCTGTGATTCTGTTTCTGTTTCATAGATAGGTTCATTTGTGTCGTATTTTAGATTCCACGTATAAGTGCTATCATATGGTATTTGTCTTTCCCTGTCTGACTTACTGCACTCTAGTATGATAATCTCTAGGTCCATCCATGTTGATGCAAATGAAGGCCGAATAATTTGAAGAAGAGTGGCGTTATTAATAGAGATGAGAGGCCTGAGAGGGCTTTTGCTTCTATCTGAGAAGGAATAAAACCCTAATGAACATCTGTTTACATACAAATATTAGAAATAACTCATGAGGTTCTTCCTCTCATGAAAGAAGGTACCCCAAAACGTATAACCGCCAACATTCAGCTTAGTTCAAGCTTCTATATAAGGTGAAACAAAAAAAATCTTTACTCAAATTTTTCATGTATTTAAACTGGCTTTGTCTTATATACGTCCAAGAATAAAAGCATAAAATTTGATATTTACGAAATGTCTGAAAATGATTGTAAAATTAAGTAATCTCTTCCCTACAATTTTCATAAAATAACCTTCAATTCAGATCCACTCTAAACTACCATCATTTCTGAATCAGAATTGCTTTGAGTTAGTGAGATGTGGTTGTACTTAAAAAATAAAAATACTGAATCTGTTGTTTACCAATATAACCATTACTACCACCTGTATACGGGCGACTGATAATCAGTCCTAAACTCTGCAGTGCCAAAAATCTTCACCACCACCAAGCAGACAACCATCCTGGCACCATGAGCCCAAGGGCTTCTGAGAGAGAATACACTTTTCCCCGCAGATACTGTCATTTAGAAAGTGATTTAGAAGGACAGTGCTTGCCCTTCCTGGAACTCCGGCTATTTTCTCAGCATCCATTTTTAGCACATCAGGCTGGGGTTCCACCTTCCCCAGCCCCCTAACCCACAGAAGTAATACAGAGCCTTAGCCTGCAATCCTCTATAAGGAATCTGAAGCCCAGAAGCCTCAAGGTGGACCACGCCCTTTCCTGAAAAGCTATCACCATCTCAGGGCCCCGCCTTGGAACAGACACAGGCTAGACTGTGTGACCTTCCTTCTAACTCCTTCTAAGGAGTTTAGCACCTTCCAGGGCATTTCCTGTCACAGAGAACAGTGCACAAATGGCCTGTCCAGTCTATGATCGCAGCCCCTGTGCGCAGCAGAACAAGTTCTTTCTGAATAACTGAATTACTCACTGGCATTTCTTCTGGTTCTATATAAACAGCATCTCTTCTCCTGGGTTCAAGACCTATCTGAGGTCCGCAGTTACAGTACGAGGCTCTCTCCACCAAGAGACCATGAAATGAGAAGCAGAACCAAAGTCTGCAGGCCCGCAGCAGGCGTGCAACACTACTGAATTACCAACTGCGCTGGGCCTGGGATCCGGAGACAGACTCCAGGCCCTGCACAGGGGGATGCCTACACTGCCGGGCACCCCTGCTCCTCGCAAAGGGCTGCTGGCCTTCTCTGCTTCATCCACCACCCCAGGCTACTGAGAGGTATGATGAGATGATGTACAGGGTCACATGGTAAAGTATACAAATGTAAAGGACTAGGCGGGGGTAGGCGTTCCCCCCCGGGGGGGCACAGGCTGGCTTTGTCACTTTTTCTATCAACGTGTGGGGTGTGGGGCACATGGTCCCCCCCCTCCTCTCATCCCGACACACTCAGACCAGAGGGGAAAGTGTCCTCAAGACCTCTGTCAGCACAGAGGGAACTGAGTCTTTACCTGAGCATTTTGTTATCAGTATCCCATCTCAGAGAAATGTGCAGCTGCACGAACCGTCAGGCATTGAGGGAAGTACCTCAACACATCACTGATACTAAAGCAGATTAGAAACAAACAAAAAATAAGACAGCACAAGCAAACGGCACCATGGCAACACCAGCCACCCCTGAACTGCCCTCAGAGATCCAGGGGCAGAGGTGACCCAACAGCAACCTGGCCGTCCCAGAGGCACCCGGGTACCAGACTCTAAGCTCCCCTGACCTCTTCGGTGACATTCCACAAGCCACCTCGAGACTTGTCCTGGGAATAAATGTGTACCAGGGCCCACCACAGTGCTGGTCGCTATGGAGACGTGCACGCGCATGCGTGCGCGCGCGCGCGTACACACACACACACACACACACACACACACACACACACACACACACACACCTCCCTTCAACCACATATACACCTATACTTTTTAGCACAATACTTCTACTTTAGAGGAAGATTTGAAATTGCTCCCCACTGCCTGGAGCTCAGAGAAGCCCCCTTTGCAATCGGTCACGTGGCAGTTGTTGTCACCGCCACCTTGGACACAGGTAGCAGGTCTCAGACACTGAGAGAACAGCAGGGGACAGATTCAAGGTCAGGAAGTGACAGGTACAGGTCTGAAAGAGGAACTCCTCCGAGCCCTGTTACACCACTTGACCATGTGGCCCCAGATAAGAAGAGATGCTTTTCTGAGGGTCTTCATGCCTCATCTAATCCCCAAAACAAACAGTGGGATGGATGGTGGTTGTCCCGAAAGCAGATAGAGAAGCAGGCCTGGAAACATTAACTAAACAGCCCAAGGTCACTGTGCTCACGTGTGGAGGAGCAGAGCTTTGAAATTCGGGTCCATCTGCTTCACGGCGAGGAAGGGGACAGTCAGATTCCATCGGCTCCAAACGTGCTGGAGAAAGAGATGCTGGAGGAAATGCACCTGGGGAGACAGACGAGGTGGCAATACAGGCCCGCGGTTCCGAGAGAGGCCTGGGCAGTCATCTCACCCAGAGATGGGGTGGGTGAACTCTGTTGTGAGGGCCCCCAACAGGCAGCTGGGGGCAGAGCCAAGAGGTCGAGAGAGCAAAGGGGTCCCCAGGGGGTGGGTCTACGGTGCGGCCAGCAGGTAGGGGACATGGGCTGGGCCCCAGGGATCTGCTGCCACCGTCCAAAGGCGCCAACAGAGAGAGTGGTTTGAGGGGAATCAAACCGCAGAGGTGGGAGAAGCCAGGTCGCCCGCTGGTTCCTGTGGACAGAGAGGAAGGGAGGGCATACAGCAGCTGCCGGCTCCAGTCTCAGACACGGGGCTCCTGGCCAGCAAAACGGGGAAACGGGGAGACGGTGACACGACTTTCCGACCATGAAGCCAGATGTGTGTATTTACAAGGGTCACTGTCCTCTGGGCTCTGTTTAATCAGAGATTATAGCCTGACTGGGGCCTTGAAATCTCCTGGCTTTTTACTCAATGACAATGAGTTCTTCTTATCAAAATAAAGACTTAGCAATCCTGTGTCACAATCCCTCTAAAATAAATCCTGCTGTTCCATTAAATCTGAAAGTCTGCGAGCCTGGAGACTTTGGAGTGTGCCGTCAAAAAGCCTGGCAATTCAGGGGAAAGAGGAGGGAGGGGTTTATGGCTTGAGGAGAAAACCAAGGTCAAGGGGAAAGTTCACTGTAGCGTGTTTGGGTCTGTTCTTTTTGTTTGGGACATCTGTGGGGTAGGCGGAGAGGCAGACAGAAGTAGGATGAAGGAGAGTGGATGCTGATAACCGTCTTGGCTCAGAAGGCAGCACGGAGAGGACGCAGGGCCGAGGGGAGGCTGAGGGTGGAGGCTTCAGAACCCTGTCCCTGTCCATATCCACAGGGAAAGATGGAAGGGGCACCTGGAGGCGTGGGTGCAGACGAGGGAGAAGCCCACAGGCTGGAAGATGCCCCTTCCCACAGCAGAGACAAGTGACAAAACCCCCAACATGAAACGTCCTCAGCAAACAATGAACCCCGCATCCACGAGGCAATTGCTGCACGCAGCGGGAAGGGAAGACGGGAGGGTCACCCTGGCATGGAGAGGGGGAATCTCGTCACGTATAAACACCATGAATGCAGGCCCGGCCAAAGACAGGATTCGAACACGACAACGACTAAACAACCAGTCGTGAACAGAATGAGCGCGTGAAAAGAGATGCTGGCGGGCCGTGGTGAAATACTGAATGCTGTGACTTCAGGCTCGCTCTGTACATCAAGCTGCTTCATTGCGGACTATTTACCGCTCAGGTAAAACAGGGCCCTGTGTGCCAAACGGGCTGGCTGACTGCTGGCTGCCTGATACCATCCTGCTTAAAAATATCTGGGATTGTCAAGAAAGGCCCAGTATGAACGTGTGATCCCAGAGTGTGCATTTGCTGCCCCAGCTGTTCCTCAGGGTGTGCAGGGAAAAAAATAATAATGTGAAGTGGACATTTTTTGTTTTCAAAGACACCATCTCATTTATCACATTATTCCAACACCCAGGGACTCGCCCAGGAGGCGGCCGGCCTTTGCAGACAACAGACGTGATTCCTGCCCGGGCAGCCTTTCCGGCATCTGGAAGGTAAAATGGGAACAGACAGTGCAGGGCAGAAAGGCTGGCGTGGCCTCTGCGTGGTGCATGGGGAAGGTGGGACACGGGCCCTTTGTCAAAGTTTTATTTTGAGTCTTGGTAACTTGTGCTGGGAAAACATTTTCCCAGCCCAGAGGGTTTTCACCTAATTCCAGACACAATTACAAAAATAACCTTTACTCCTCAGCTTTTCCTCCCCAGCAGAGTTGGCTCAATAAACACAAATATGTCCCGAGATACAAGATCTCCTGTTTTGGGGAAAAAAAAAAAAAAAAAAAATTCACCGTAAAGAAAGAATTACAGAAAAGTAAATGTTAGGTTTCATACAGAATGAGAAAGGGGATCGGGGGGAATGTGGCCAGTTTGGCATTCTTTCTATTTGCCCTCCTCCCAAAATAAAATATATAGGATTCTGAAATAATGTCTACTTAAACCTCAAGATAACAGCAACTAAATATCGAAACCAAAAAATAATATTTGTATTCATCAGCTATTTTAACAGTCACTCAAAATTACCGCTCATTTTAATTACTCCCATTTAATATGGACAAAATCACAACTCCTGGTATTTATGCACCAAAATTCTCTAGGGAAGTGAGGTCTTCCAATGGATCCAGGATGCTATGATCCAGAAATGAAGGCTTCTGCTCTCCCCCAAGCTCCTCCATCTTCTGAGACCACAGACCCTTTCCCTCCCCCGAACTGCAGATAAGCACCTGGGGTCAGGGTCCCCCTGCACGTGGATTCTGTGGGTCTGGCCCCATGCTGCTCGTGACACCTTTATAAGTGTACTTCACCTTTCCAATTAGCATCTGTGACGGTCAGCTGAGATAAACATCCTCTCACACCACCACACCACACACGGTGTTTGCCAACAGACAGACCACAGGCTGGGGTGAGTCATTCAGACTCCTAAAGCCACGCTCTGTGGAACACAGAGAACAGAGGACAGGGCGCAGGGCCGGGGGGGACGATGTGCTCTCCACAAGTGCAGGGAGAAGCCTCCTGGCCCAGATGGACTCGCCAGAACGCTGACGGTCAAGAGTTCCCACCAGCCCCTCCCAGGGCACATCCCTAACCGGGGGCCAAAAAAAACACTGAGGATCCCACAGGCTGGGGATTACCAAATTTCACAGAACAGAAGAGTCACTCGGAGCGCTTACTCGATGAAAGGGTTGGGCCCACTCCGAGCTTATGGACTCACAGGGTCTAGGGTCTGGAGAAGGAATCTGCATTTTAATCCAGCTCTCCTGGAGACGCAGAGTAAAAGGGTCTTCAAGCCCCCGAGAAACACTGAGGCATTTAACCTAATTGGTTCTCAGCCCTGAATGCACATCAGAATCACCTGGTGCCATCATCGCCCGAGATTCCAGTAAGTCAGCCTGGGTGGGATCCCGGAAGAAAGACAAATATCATATGATATCACTTCTATGTAGAATCTAAAAAAAATGATACAGATGAACTTACTTACAAAACAGAAGCAGACTCACAGACATAGAAAGCAAACTTACGGTTAGCAAAGGGGAAAGGGGAGGGGAGGAGAGGGATAAATTAGGAGCTTGGGCTTAATAGATACACACTACTATATATAAAATAAATAAACAACAAGGTCCTACTGTATAGCACAGGGAACTATATTCAATACCTTGTAATAACCTATAATGGAAAAGAATCTGAAAAAGAATATATATATTTTTTATATATTTATTTACATATATATTTTTATAACTGAATATATATTTATATAACTGAACCACTTTGCTGTACACCAGAAACTAACACAACATTGTAAATCAACTATATGGTATTAAAAAAAAAAAAAAACTCTACCTCAGGTGAATCTAAGATGCAGCCAGGTCAGGGCCCACTGATGATGAGGCCCTGGCTGTGTTGGTGTGGTACCCAACTTACCCGACAATTACAGCTCCTGTCCGCCATCCACCTCCAGAGTAAAGCTATTTCTGCTCTTAGACGGAAGCCCAGCCTACAACACGTAAGGCTGCGTGCGCTGAGCGCTTACTTAATCAGACTGCTTCAAAGGGAGCCAGAACAGTGATGGGAGGTAAAGTAAAGCTGTCTTGTTGTTTGGAAGAAGATGGGGACAAGAGTAGGGGAAAGAGGTGGGGTAAAGATGGAAAGGGGGTCTGTTTGAATGTAATTAACAGCCTCCTTCCCATTTTTAGATAAAATCAATTTTTAAGAACTCCCTCTACCTGTGTAATACAAGTACACTTTTTCAACACTAACCCTAAAAAGAAAAGAGGTTAAACTAGAAAACAGAGTGCAAAAGTATCCTAAAAAGGGCTCAAAAACATGTTTATGCTATCCCAAAAAATACTGTAGAGAAAGAGCTTAAGGGCTTAAATATATAAGCTGTCAACTCACAGATGAAAAGTTATGATATTAGTAACAATTTCAGGTACACAGCAAAGTGATTCAGATATATAGATATATACAGACAGATTCTTTTTCAGATTCTTTTCTCTTATAGGTTATTACAGAATATTAAGTAGAGTTCCCTGTACTATAGAGTAGGTCCTTGTTTGTTATCTGTTTTATATACAGTAGTGTGTACCTGTTAATCCCCAACTCCTAATTTATCCCTCTCCCCATTTCCCTTTGGTAACCATAAGTTTGTTTTCTATGTCCATGGCTCTATTTCTGTTTTCTATATAATGTCATCTGTATCTTTTATTTTTCAGATTCCACATATAAGTGATATCATATATTTGTCTTTCTCTGTCTAACTTACTTCACTTAGTATGATAATCTCTAGGTCCATCCATGTTGCTGCAAATGGCATTATTTCATTCTTTTTATGGCTGAGTAGTATTCCATTGTATATATGTGTATGTATGGGAGGTGGTGGTGGTATATATATATATATATATATATATATATATATCTGTGTATCTGTGAGATAGATAGGTATATCAATCACATCTTCTTTATCCATTCATCTGTCAATGGACATTTAAGTCGCTTCCATGTCTTGGCTATTGTAAATAGTGCTGCTATGAACATTGGGGTGCATGTGTCTTTTCAAATTATGATTATGGTTAGGTTCTTAAATGACTGGGTCCTGGCTCCAACTTAATTTACATGAATTTCCCTGGAGATTAAAATGCAGACTCCAGGGATCCTGCTCTGGGAATTCTGAACATGTAGTCCTTGGGGAAGGTGGGAAATATGCAATTTTAACAAAGATTCTGACATAGGCGATCCCAGAGCCCACCTGGAGAAACACTGCTCCCAGTGAAGGAAGGAAGACCAAAATCCAAAGTCTAAATTTCCAGGTAGAAAGAATTCTTGCTCCCATCATACCTGAAACCCCCTTTCTCTGTGGTCTGATGGTCAGCCGGACATTCTGATTTGCTGGACTTTGTCATCTTTTTCTCCAGCCTCCCTTTTAAACCTTTCAAGCATGGTTTTGCCCACATGGTCTGTAGGCCTCTGGGGATAGACTGTAGTTTGTCGTTTCTTGGACAGGATTCTTCCTTTTGCTCTATCTGTGATAACATCCCAGTTCCTGACGTGCAGACAAAGCACAATAAAAGTTTCTGGAAGTTCCTATGTGCTTCTTTTCCAGAACTTAAAATCCATTATAAAGATCACACCTTATAATGCCAAGGAAGTGCTAAACCTCACATTTCATTGATTCTCTGCCAGCCATCTACCAGTTTCTGCAATGATTACTTCACATAATTCAAGAAATCTGCACCTAAGGCTGGATAGAGGGGCTGCAGACCCTGCACCTTGTTACAAAGCACCATTCAGACAATAAGCGCTCCTACAAATCAAAAAGTGACAAAAACAGGGGCTCTCCTCTTGTATCCAGTTTCTCCCTGAAGTTAAAACGGAAGCAACGGCCCCAAGGGCAAAGCCTAAGAGAGCACCCTATTCATTCATGTGTCCATATATCAGACTATTTACGCAGCTAATACTTGGTGAACCCTGGTGACTTATGTTAGGCTATGTGGCGGAAGCTAAGGAGGCAAAGGTGAGTAACAGAGGCACGGCTTTTGCCCACAATGATCTCAAAATGCAGTGGGGAAGAGAGGTGTCATAAAAAGAAGCCCAGTGTAGTGTGATACCCAACACGGGCAACTTCACCAGGGCGGGGAGAGTCTGTGAGTGGGAAGGGCAGGTTTTTGACTTAAACTTTGCCTCCATTGACTTTTTATAATGGACCATATGCTGCTTTCCTAATTATATATATATAAAAAAAAAAAATCCCAAGGTGAAATAAACTTGGAAATACAATGGGTAAACGCAACCATTAAAGGATCTTAGAAGGAGGAACGCTGGCTGTGGTCCTCAGCACTTAACATGGACTAACCAGGCTTAAAATGCCAGAGTCCACTCTCGTCCCAACCATCGCTGACAACCAGACTCCAGAAAAAAGAATATTGGTGACTGGTTTCCCCCACCTTTTGCCTTCTGGCCATCAAACCCATACACATTATGACCCAACTTATGAAACTCCACCATTAATTATATCATGGTCAGCCGTCCAAGACACACATCACATCAGGGTCGCTCCCGTGCCTTAGAACTGGCAGATCCAGCAGGAAACCGTGATGGCTGTTGTTTCCTCCTGGAAATGGGGGCTGCAGGTGTTTTTCAAGCACTTCTCTGATCTCGCAAAGAGAGTCCGGAGAAACGCACAAAACAACAAGCAATGAATGCCATAAGCCACTCTGGCGTCGCTTCTCCGGTCACAGATGACCTCCCTGATGCCAAATCAGCCCACGTTTACTGCCCATCCAGCCCCTTTTTCCAGGCAGCCTTTCCGGATGTGCTTCCCGCATCTGGCTCCCAGGCAAGGTCTTGGGATGCTCCCGTTTCCCCGCCTACTCTTTCCCAACCTCTGTCTCGGGTTCCTTTTCTTTTCTTTTTTTTTTTTTTTTTTTTTTTTTTTTGCAGTACCCGGGCCTCTCACTGTTGTGGCCTCTCCCGTTGCGGAGCACAGGCTCCGGACAAGCAGGCTCAGCGGCCATGGCTCACGGGCCCAGCCGCTCCGTGGCATGTGGGATCTTCCCGGACCGGGGCACGAACCCGTGTCCCCTGCATCGGCAGGAGGACTCGCAACCTCTGCGCCACCAGGGAAGCCCTCGGGTTCCTTTTCATCAGTCCTTTCACGACGGTGCTCCCCAAGGTCCTGCCTTCCCGCAGCCGTGCCTGGACCGTCTCATCTGTGGCGACAACTCCATCCATTGATCTGCAAGCATTAGCTCCACCCGTGAGGTCAGTCCCCCGGGGAGTCTAACGTGGTGGCACTGGGCCACGCTCTCACTCAGCTTGTCTACGACACCAGCCAGCACGGCTGAGCAGCCCTCCCGCCCCTCCTTCTTGGATCTTCCTCTGCTCTGCCTTAAACGGTGACATCCTACACGCCCCTGCCCTTCCTTCCCGCAGCCCCAAACATCCCCTCCACAGGGACGCCTCCCAAACCTTCACCTCCCCTGAGCCTCAGACCCCGATACTCAGCTGCCCACCGAACACCTCCACTGGGATCTTCCAAAGGCATCTCCCCCTCACCTTTGCCCTCAGTCCTGTCCTGTCTTGCGTCTCCTGCCTCCCCACAGTGGAAACTGGGAGTTTATCCCCGTCGCAGACCTCTCACTCGCCCTTCCCTCCACATCCAACACAGTCCCTCCCCATCTGTCACCCACACGCCTGGTCCAGTATCTCCCTTTTTCCTGCTCCCCCTCCAGTCTCTCCATTACCCACATGGATGCCTAGCCTCCTGCCTCCAGGCTGCCCCCGTTCAACCCCATGCTCCCTGCTGGTGCCGGGTGACCTGGGAGTCACTCTCCGGTTGGACACCCTTTCACAGCGCCAACCCTACCCCCACCCCCCGGGTTTCAAGAACACACTCTCTAGCCAAGCCCCCATGATATACTGCCGCTATCCACCTCTCTCCGGCTTCATCTCTTGCCATGCGCTACAGTACTATCTTGCGTTTCCCAAGTTTCAGACCTTCAGACACACACACACACACACACACACACACACACACATATATGCTAATATCATCTTTCCAGGAACATCCGTCTTGTCTTTCTTGTCATTTCTTTGTCTCTACCTGCAACTTGTTCCTCAGAGCTTGAGTAAATGTCATCTTTCCCAGGAAGCCTTATTCATACTCTTCCCTTCCCCAGGAATGATGGAGACCCTACCCCACCCTGGGCTCCTTCAGGCACACCTCTGACACTGTCCTGTCATCACAGATGGACCTAGTCCTTTCATTCCTGTCTCCTAAATCCCTTGAGAGCCATCACCAATCTACCACTAGCCAGCTACCACTGGCTCCTAGCACAGAACTCGAATACCTGGTGCTAGTTCAAAAATTCAGGAAATGAATACAACTCATTCTAAAACTCTGTTCCTGCTCCCTTGTCCCTTATCTCAGGGAAGTGTGCATTCCAGCCAAGACTTCACCAGTGCTTTGTTGGGCCTTTCACAAGGAAATACTCTGCCGTTATTTAGAACACTTATTTGAGTTTCTCTCTTCCCATCTGGATCCCTGAGGAAGGTCAGAACAGTTGCCAGCACAGTCAAGAGGCATTTTAGAAATAAGAATAACTTCAGCTGGGTGCAGAGAAGGTCTCCAGGAGACCAGAGCATCTGCTTAGGAAATGCCAACGAGCTACAGGGAGACCTCCTTGCCATGGTCCAGTGGGTCACATATAAAGGCTGACTGCTCCATGACAAAAGCCCAAGGCAGGGACCTTGATAAGAAGGTCTGACTTATGGATAAAAAAGATGTGGTACATACATGTAATGGAAGATTAGCCATTAAAAAGAATGAAAGAATGCCATTAGCAGCAACATGGATGGACCTAGAGATTATCATACTAAGTGAAGTAAGTCAGATGGAGAAAGACAAATATCATATGATATCACTTACATGTGGAATCTAAAAAAAAAAGATACAAATGAACTTACAAAACAGAATCAGGCTCACAGACACAGAAAACAAAATGTATGGTTACCAAAGGGGAAACGTGGAAGGGGGAGGGATACATTAGGAGCTCAGGATTAACATATGCACACTACTATATATAAAAACACACAACCAACAAGGACCTACTGTATAGCACAAGGAACTCTACTCAGTACTCTGTAATAACTTATATGGGTAAAGACTCTGAAAAAGAATGGATGTATGTATACGTGTAACTGAATCACTTAGCTGTACACCTAAAACTAATACAACGTTGTAAATCAACTGTAGTCCGATACAAGATAAAAATTAAATTTAAAAAAAGTTATGAAGTCCCAAGTTAGGTGAGGGAGGAACACACGTGACCCGCTCAGCTCCTGGGTTGCCTGTTGCCGTCCCGACTTAGTTGAGGCCTCTGTGGTGTTACTTGGGGCTCCCCCACCCCACTCCCCAGCTCCAGGCCACCTTTTGCTGGGACGCGTGTGGAGTCATTGGCACCTGGCCCTCCCATGTTTGTCTACCTTGCTCAGGCCCCCTTGTTCCTCTTGGTCCACCACTCATCCACCCCACTGAATGGAGGAAGCCTATGCTTTCACATCCTGCAACGCCATCAAACAAAGGGTGAAGAGCAAAGTTAAACACTCCAGGTCATCAACCCTTAACGTGCAATGGCACTTCCACTGAGCACCTTCACAAACAAAACATATGTTAGGTAAACATGGAGCTGATTGCCTCACAGAACCTTAAAAGCAGCAGAGCACTAGTGTTCGGTCTGCTTTCGCCCACGTTCTTCCCCGTGTACCTCTCTCTGCAGCCACATGGCCCTGGGGGTGGCTGTGTCTCCCTGACTGATTTCAGCATGAGAATCCTAAGTCAGGTAGAGACTTCTAAACTGCTTGCTCACCTCTTACCTCACTCTGTCTGGCTGCCTTTGACTTATCACATCCTCTGGAAATTTCTCCATCTTGTTGGTTATCTACACCAATCCTACCTTTGAAACCTATAGCTTCCTGTTGGTATTAAAGTTACAGATCAGTTCGTGTTTTCTCCAGAAAGACGAAAAGGCAAGAGTTGTTGATGAATCTGCCTTGTTAAAACAGTTAAATGGGGCTTCCCTGGTGGCGCAGTGGTTGGGAGTCCGCCTGCCGATGCAGGGGACACAGGTTCGTGCCCCAGTCCGGGAGGATCCCACATGCCGCGGAGCGGCTGGGCCCGTGAGCCATGGCCGCTGAGCCTGCGCATCCGGAGCCTGTGCTCCACAACGGGAGAGGCCGCAGCGGTGAGAGGCCCGCGTACCGGAAAAAAAAAAAAAAAAAAAAAAAAAAAACAGTTAAGTGTTTAACAATAAAGGTTTGGGAAATGTTTGCAAACCTATGTGAAGTGAATGAAAGCAAGACAGAGGTATCTATGTGGTACATAACCCCAATTTTTTGTGAAGCAGGTTATGAAAAGGAAAAAGATAAAGAGAATGCATAAAAACATTAATGATGACTATTTCTGGGTAGTAAGATATAACACTTTTCTACTGGGGAGACAGAATTGTGATTTGGAATCTAACAAACCTGGATCCACTGCTCACTCACCCTGCCACCAAAGACGAGGTTTTTAAACCTGAGACTCGGTTTTCTCACCTGTTAAAAAGGGGGATGCAGGGCTTCCCTGGTGGCGCAGTGGTTGAGAGTCCGCCTGCCGATGCAGGGGACACGGGTTCGTGCCCCAGTCAGGGAGGATCCCACATGCCGCGGAGCGGCTGGGCCCGTGAGCCATGGCCGCTGAGCCTGCGCGTCCGGAGCCTGTGCTCCACAACAGGAGAGGCCACAGCAGTGAGAGGCCCGCGTACCGTGGAAAAAAAAAGTGGGGGGAGGGATGCAAATTTCCTTCTTGGAGGTGGTTTGAGGATTAAAGGCGATAACACACAATGCGCTTGCGTGGCCTCACAGCTCGTACACAGTAAGCCCTCAGTAAGTATTCTGAGGATAAAGATTCACACAGTTCTCTTGGTTTTTCAACAGTTTTTCTTTACGTTTCCTTATTATTAATTCTCAACAAGCAACATGTGCTTTAAAAAACATAAGCTGGAAAAGAAATGATCCTGATAATTCCTTGCTCTACCCTTCCCCAGTCTTCTCAAGGACAGGTCAAATGGAATTCACTTTAAGTACAGCGAGAAAAAAGAAAAAAAAAAAGGACACCAGCTAAATTGGGGCTGCTCTATGTTGCAAAGAAGAATTTTCCAGAAGGAAACCTGCTGGCTAGCGCAGGCAGAGCCTCAGGTGTACTCCATGGGTGAGATGAATGTCAGGGGGTTAAGCCTGGTGAGTCACCAAGTTGCCAGGTCAGTGACATTGTGCTCAGAGAAGATAAGGCTATGAAAATGTGTGCCACACTAAGTAAATTCACGTGGGACCAGTGATCAATCTGTATGCCGATGGAGCCAGGTACTGATGTCAATGTGTCAGCGTATCACCTGTCTTCAGCATCCTTATCGAGAATTAAATGCCCCATCACAGTGCTTGCAGAATACTCACACTCTGAGAAAAGAACATGGGATGATCTTAGCCACTGGCAGTTAGAGACAAAGCCCTCTCCATAGGAGAGAGCCACACCTACTTCCAAGGGACCTGGGACGTTCCCATTCTCTAATCTGTTTACTTTTCTTTCAAAGGCAAAGCCCCATACAGTCTTCATTTTTGGCTTTCCTTGTTCTACGCTTCTGGCAACACACTGGTCTTTTGCCAAGACAGCACAACGATGACCTTAGAAGGGTCACATCAGAGCATCCAAGAAAGCCCTACTTTCTTTCATTAGATGATATTTCCTTTTTGGCCATAAAAGATGGACAAATTACCTCATAGGGTGGACTACTTCTACTGGTGGTTGAATTCATTCTCTAGGTAGAATTTCATGAGTTTAAATCTCTCAGGATGACTTTTCCCTATTTTCATCTCCAAATGCAAAGAGTACTTAGTCATAAACATTGCCTATATTCTTTCTCTCAAAATAGACTAGAACTATTAGCCCTCCCTTTATCATGCTCAATGTTCCCCCAAATAATGAAAAGTGCCACCCCTCTGGGCTTCTTATTTCAGCTCCATCACTAACTAGAAATACAACTTGGAGGCATACCACAACTTCTTCAAGCCCCAGCTTCCTCATCCTCATCAGTCATCCTGAGATGCTTCTACCAAGCTCCCAAGATTGGTGTGTGGATTAGATAAAATACAGGTGTGATGAAACAGCACAATGCCTAGCATAAGGCACACAGTATCTAGACATCACTTCAGGTAGAAACCTCCCTCACCTGTGTCACTCTAGCCTTCAGACATGCTCGTGTCCTCACCCCTGCCCTGCATACTTATTCTCACAGTCCGAGTGCAGATCCTCATGTCCCCAAACAAAGGACAATAATAGGGTTAATTCCAGCAGCCAACACTGAGCGTTCATTATGTGCAAGGCACGTTTTTAAGCCCTTTACACACACAGCCTCTTTTAAGAGTCACAATACCATTTCCCAGATGAAGAAACTGAGGCACAGAGAACTGAAATAACTTGTCCAAGATGGTGACCCCTGTCCTGAAAATCTTTCAGGACCCCATGTTCCCCAGAGCAAGTGCTTCAAACATCCCTCATACAGAAAACTCTCATTTTCAAAATATACTTTAAACCAGTTTCTAAAAATTCAAATTAAAAAAAAAAGTCATGCGTACTGGCACAGGTTTTATGCTGTTAGCAAATGGGTGGCCACCCATCATGTCGACCCGTGTCTGGGTTTACACATTTCTGTGCAGATGTGGAAAGGAGGCTACCCTTCCTCTTTGGGGGCACACATCTGAATTTCCTACAAATGGGTCACTCACTGGAAAGTTGTGACAGTACAACAGAATCGTGTATGTCTGTGTGTGTGTGTGTATTTACTAGGCCTGTATGTGATCAGTGACATAAAACCGTACCATTCCACGATTCAATTAAATGCCAGTTGGGGCAGCTGCTGCTCACGCCTTACCAACAGCTGGATTTCTCTTTTTCTTGTGTAAATAGCTAACTGCACTTCCCACCTCCTTTCAGTTAAGTTGGGGACATGAAACTGGCCAACAGAACATGGATGGGGATGATGTAGGCCACTTCTCAACACAGCCCATAAAAATCACCCAGGCACAAACCCCATTTTCCCCTCCCACAAGGACCCTGGTGGCCACTAGTGCATCCAAGGAGGAAGATATATATATCCCTGAATATATAGAACAGAGCCTCTCACAACCCACCTCCTCATTCCACACACCCCCACCAAACACATACACACACACACGGGAAGGGACTGTAAATTGATCAGCAATAAAATTTCTCATTCTGTTGAACCCTTGAGAATTTTTTAGCCACGCAGCACGGCTTGTGGGATCTTAGTTCCCCAACCAGGGATTGAACCCAGGGCCACGGCAGTGAAAGCACCGATTCCTAACCACTGGACCACAAGGGAATTCCCTCTTCTCTGATTCTGGATGAATCTTAAAATTTTCAGTGAGTATCCAACAGACAAGCACTGAGATATTTGCATTTTTAATGATATCACTGACTCCATAAATGTATAACAAACATTTGAAAAAATTTTCCAACAAACAACTCAGCTGAGGAATCCACTCGTTGAACTCCCTCCAAATTTGCAACTCAAGTATGAGAATTGTTAAAGACTGCATGATTTCAACTTCAAACCAAAAATCCCCATTATTCTCTCAAGTCTCTTTCAAATCAATTACACTGTAACTGACACCTCTCTGTGTGCCCTGAACACTTTATTTGTATAACTGTATAAGCCATTAATGTTAAATTACTTACATATGTCTGGTGTGCCTGTAGAATTACCTCCTTAAGGGATAGAAGAATTCAGCAAAGAGCCTTACACAAACACAGTAAGTACTCAATAAATGTTGCTTGAATTTAAAAAAATAATAATTATGAGCTATAGTTGATAACCACAAACAGTAAAAAAAAAAAAAAAAAAAAAAAAAAAACCATGCCCTGGATCCAAGGCTTTTTCAAACTGAAAAGATGTAAGAATCAAAATTTATTATTAGCTTGGAGCAGGTGTGTTAGATTGAGGATACATTCAATACTTAGAAAGTCAATTTAAAACCCAAATCATTTCTGGGCTTCCCTGGTGGCGCAGTAGTTAAGAATCCGCCTGCCAATGCAGGGGACACGAGCCAGGGTTCGAGCCCTGGTCCAGGAAGATCCCACATGCTGTGGGGCAACTAAGCCCGTGCGCCACAACAACTGAGCCTGCACTCTAGAGCCCGCAAACCACAACTACTGAGCCCGCATGCCACAACTACTGAAGCCCGTGTGCCTAGAGCCCGTGCTCCGCAACAAGAGAAGCCACCACAAAGAGAAATCCGCACACTGCAAGGAAAAGTAGCCCCCGCTCGACGCAACTAGAGAAAGCCCACACACAGCAAAGAAGACCCAACGCAGCCAGTTAAATAATGAATTAATTTAAAAATAAATAAATAAATAATAAAATAAAATAAAAACCAAATCATTTCTATATATAATCTTCTAGTTTCAATTCTCAGTCCTGCTTCTCAGTCCCCCTTTCCTCCTCGGCTTCTTCATCCTTTTCTAAGACGTGTCTTTTCTAGCTTAATAAGCTCAGAGCATTGTTTCTGGTCATGGCAGCATATTGCTGTCACCATTCTTACGGAGAGATGCCATCCAGCCCTCAGCTGCCTGGCGGCTTAGCATCTCTTGGCTCCAGCCCAAGTCACGTGACAAAACAGGTGACCTCAAAATCAAAAATGAAGCGCCATGGCCACTCACCCTCAACCACTTTTACAGTTGGAAACTGTCAACCTGATACCAAGGAAAACTGCCTAATTAGAAAGTGAGCAGAGACTGTCATTCCACATGTTGATTTTTTTTTTTAATTACTGAAGTATAGTTGATTGACAACGTTAATTTCTGCTGTACAGCAACGTGATTCTGTTATGCATATCTATACATTCTTTTTCATATTCTTTTCCATTATGGTTTATCAGAGGATACTGACTATAGTTCCCTGTGCTCTACAGTAGGACCTTGTTGTTTATCCATCCTATATATACTAGTTTGCATCTGCTCATCCCAAACTCCCACTCCATCCCTCCTCCACCCCTATCCCCCTCGGTAACCACAACTCTGTTCTCTATGTCTGTGAGTCTGTTTCTATGTCATAGGTAAGTTCATGTGTGTCATATTTTAGATTCCACATATAAGTGATATCATACGGTATTTGTCTTTCTCTGTCTGGCTTACTTCACTTAGTATGATAATCTCTAGGTCCATTCATGTTGCTGCTAATGGCATTATTTCATTCTTTGTATGGCTGAGTAACATTCCCTGTGTGTGTGTGTGTGTGTGTGTGTGTGTGTGTGTGTATATACATACATACATACCACATCTTCTTTATCCATTCATCCGTCAATGGACACTTATGCTGCTTCTATGTCTTGGCTATTGTGAATAGTGCTGCTATGAACATAGGGGTGCATGTATCGTTTCCAATTAGAGTTTTCTCTGGATATATGCCCAGGATTTTGTTTTACTTCAGGAGAAACCACTACAATTATGTGCCCTTCATCTTAGCCCATTCTGTGTAAATCCAACACTGTTTTGGAAAATCCATCACCCAGCCACAGAGCAGTGCAGGACTGAGTGAATGACTGAATGGGGGAGGGGAGGAGGGACAAGAAGCTACTGAAAATCTCTAAACATTTAGAGCACCCAGGACTGATTGAAGTTCGTACTGACCTAAAAAATATATTCAGAGGTGTTGACCTCAAACTCAGGGCACCATCTCTATTACAAACCTGCTAATTAAAGAGAAAACAAGAAAGAGGAAGTTATATAAACCTACAACTTATTCAGCACAGCCACAATTTTTCTGGTAAGAGGAAGAGAACCATATGAATTAATAAAGAGTAACAATAGTTTACTCTTTTATACTTTTTTGAAACTGCCATCTGAGGCAGATTTTGAGTACTATAAAATTATCAGTGTCCTGGTTTATTTACCTAAGTTGGCTTTAAGTAATGCATGGCTGTTTTTGAAAACTGATCCACTTGAAAACGTAAAACCAGTGGTCTGAGGAAACGCAAAATGACAAATTCTGAAACAGTTCCAAAATCATTTTGAGCAGAGGCATTGTTGTCAAAATTTCCCTTCGGATTTAACAACGTGCATCATTAATTTGTGATAGATTTTCAGGTTTATCTGATAAAATATCATGGATGTTTCTTTATGGTACAAAAAAAAAAACAGGAAGGAAGGATCTGTTTGCATAGTTTATTCCAACTCTTTGTCAGTGTTTAAAATGATTCTCATACATCCTCATATCTAAACAAGGCTCCTCGAAAAAAACTGTTTATAACATGGAAAGGTGATTAGAAAACATCACAGATGCCAAATTTCTTTCCACCTCCACTTTGAAAATAATTATTATTATCTGGAATTAAAATGTGAGTGGAAGGCAATTATATGTTTTCTATTTTTAACCCCTCTCCCTAACAAAAGAACAGGAAAAAGTTAAGACAGAGAAAGGGCCTGTGATAGGAATGTGGCAGTACTTGTAAAGGCAACCAAGCCAGGTCTGGGGTAGAAACTGTCAGCTGTCCACCCACAAAGCAGAGTGGCACTGTGGGGCTTCTCTTTGAGGGGTGTCTCCTGTACCATTTTCACAGTGACTGTGACAGAGAAACTCAGCGACTGATAACACAGATTAAGTCTAGCACTGGGGCGGCGTGCTAGGCAGAGCACTCAGCCTAGGCCCGAATTAGGCAGAGACAGAGAAAGGAACAATGGCCTGACTGTGGGACATCTTAAGTCTGCGTGGGCGAGAACTGGCCTCTGCCACACTTCTGTTGTGGGTGTATGTAGTTATTACCCCCAAAAAACACTAACTGTTCATAATCAAGAAGGAGGATTTCTAGGCACACTGGATGCCTTGCTTGCTTGCCAGAAAGAGCTTTTTTTCCAGGGCACACTCAGAAGCACCAAGACTTGCTGTTGTTACACAAGGCCATTTCAGCAGGCTTCAAAATTGATCTTAGATTTCATTAAACAAACCCACTGCCACAGACCACAGACACTGATCCCCATCTTGCAGCTGTAGAGAGGGAGACTAACCCAAACATTTAATCCAAGCCTGGCCTCTCGACTTTGTGGGACAATGATCCCACTGGTGGATGGGATAAGCTGTCCATCTGCTAACTCTGAAGCTCTGTCCCAGTGCCAGTGAGGGTTCTGTACTAAAACTATCTTTTAGTTTCTTGTTGACTCACGTTTGCAAAGTAATTTGCCAGAATGTGCAGTCTCTGGCCACGTTTGTTCCGCGTGCAGTATTATTTGCCCCATAAGAGAAATAAACTCATGACCTCTTTGGCTGTGCTAATACTGATAGCTTTTCCTTAACTTCATCCATCCCTGTTCTACCTTCACACTCTTTGTCATCCTGGTAGAGCACTGGTGTTCTTTATTATTTATCTCACTCTTTTAAATCAACTTTGTTGAGTAAGATTTATTTTTAAATCACTAACATGAATAGAAAGCTATTATCATCACCAGATATAAAAGATAAATATAACAATCAATACAATATAGTGCTATTAAGTTTTACAGAAAGCAACCTAAAGGGAGTAAAAAAAATTTTTAATAAAAAGGAAAGAGGATAACTTCCTCACTCTGATTCAATATGAAAAACTGCTGTTTTGCAGTATCACTTAAAATCTTCTCTAGCAGTGCTGGTGGCGTACGCCTTACACTTTTGGGGAAAAAAAAAAACTGAACTAAACAGATAATGATACAGTACTGTGATGTAAGTCGAATTACAGCATAGACTATAAAATTCAAATTACTAACCCTCTGGGCAGGATTCATGATGCACTAAGAAAGTCTGCCCTAGATTTGTGTACTGTGAGATAGTCCTCTGGGGTAGTACCTCTTCTCACATATCCAGAAAGCATTTGTCTCCAAGAGCTAAGAATCAGTGAGCAGAGAAAACAGACAAAAAGTCTGGTCATGAAAGCAGATGGCTTCACCACAGAAAACAGCATCAGACCTTAACCTGAAGCTTATAGTACTATCTCCCTCCCTTGAGCAGGGAACATTAGGAAATGTCTAATTTTGCTCCTGGAATCAAAGCCAACTTGAACTTCAGTCAGCTCTAGCCTCTTACCCTTTAGCCAAGAACATCCTGGAGGTTTCCCACCTTCCACATAGGCAGGTGCGGGAACAAGAGAAACAGCGAATCTGGGCTCAAAACCACAGGAAGCTGCTGAGGGGCTGTTAGGAGCAGGCTTGGGGGTGGGGACGGCTAAGATCTCACTCCTCAGTGTGTCTGGCATCCCTGGGGAGCTTCTTAGCACTGCAGCACCTCCAGACCCACCCCAGACCTACTGCATCAGAATCTACATTTTAACAAAATCCAATGGTAATTCATGGCCTGGTCAAGTTTGACAAGCACTGATCCAAAAGGGCTTGAGTGGTCTGACACCAACATCTCGTTTGCCTCCCTCCTCCATGGGCAAGTGACACTCTCTGGAAAATCAGGAACTTTGGAAGCCAACAAAGGTCCTACCGCGACAGTGGCCAGCGCTGGCCATGGCCCTGCTACAAACCCAGGGACTGGGCAGGAACAGCCTCTGATCACAGAGAGGGCCGTCTCCGCTGGGGCTGCAGAAGACACACGGGGCTCCAGACATGAGCCCCAAACCCTTATAAACACCTCCATCCACGCAAAGTGCGGGTCCTGTCACTGCCTCTCACGTTGCAGATTCTGTAACTTTGATTCACCTACTCAGCTGCCTAGGAAACTCACATTAATGGGATTTTATGGGCCAAAGGAATGAGAGAGGAGACATAGGGAGATTTGCCTGACCTGGAAACAGCTCCAGACCCACGTTCCTGTTGGTTATGGTAAAACCATGACCTTGCTCTGCTCTGTCATCTGTGCAGTTTTTTCACAACCACAAAGAAAGGCCCCTCCACCACCACCCCCCCATTCCCACCACACACACGAGCCAGAGCAAGGCTTTGCCAATAGGCAAAGGGGGAGGTTAACTCCCTCAGCATTTCTACAAGAGCCTGATTAAAAGGTGGGCAGTGAAAGCTCACCTCCTCTTATCAACATGCTGGAAGGTATAAATGGACACGTGAAAAGAGGCACGTAGCCCTTCTTTCTTCCTCTGAGTATTTGAAAAGACACAGCTGATGTGGAATCTGGTAAAACTGGCCACTGACAATGCTGAATTCCCACAGAGCATCTCTTCCCATCAGAGTCAATAATAGGACCGCAACCTTCAAGCTCTATGCGTTCTCTGCTCCCAGATAATTAAAGCCAATACTTCTCCTCTTTCTCAAGTATTTCTGGACCACTGCTTCTCTTCCTTCCTAATGCCAATTTCAAAATGACTAATTGATTTCTTGGGATTGTGTGATTTCGGCGACCATTTTTCAAAGTCACCGCTTCCTTGCAGAGTTCATAGCCAGCCAGTCTTTACAACTGAGATCATCGCTAAGACAAGAGAAAGCAGTTTCAATCACATACACCTTAGGTAAGGGAGATGCAGGACAGCCTTAGAGGCAAGGCTGGCCTCAGAGGCCCGCCCCCTGCCACACTGCAGTGTGAGGGGATGCTGCCCATCAACAGCTTCTGCACTGAGGGCAGGGCCGCACTCTGTACTGCTCGCCACCCCTGTACCAGGGCAGCCAATACGTAGGGTGCCCAGTGACCGGGAGCTATGGCTTACGGTTGGCTTGAAAAGATGAGTTGCGTCAACCAGGCCTCATTTAGAAATGGCAGCCAGATGCCACAGCAAGGGCAGAGGCCCAGAAGTGCATGGTGAGAAACCACAACAAACCGGGTCTGCAGAGGCCAGTTCCAAAGAACAGAGCACCCATAAACAGAAGGGAGAGGCCAAGAAACCACTAAAATGGTGTCAGATGTGGACTCCGGGGCAATGCTTTTAGCAAGTCAGCTCCACCCCACACCCCATCCTTACCATCAAATCCCTTTTACTTAAGCAGAGCTGACCCCCTGCAACCAAATAAGCCGTTGTAAACAAGCCTCCCAAACTAATTTTTTCACTCTTTCTAGTACCTGAAAGGGAAGAAATAATTCTCATGACAAATAAAGGTAGACGCTATATCAAGAGCACATGGCTTGGCCTAAAGACAGTTTCTAATGGATGGGATCTGAGAGGTGGTAGCAATTTAAAAAGTGGAGGGTAAAATCATTCTTTCTTCACCATGTTTTCAATCAAGTACTGATTATTATTGCTGCCTTATAACAAAGACCCACAGGAAAATACTGTTATCCGGGCCTTGGGGTTTCTGCAGAGGACATCAGATTGAAAGAGCCAGACCTGAGGGTCATTGAGAAGGAAGCTACAGATTTTTGTAGGAAAGCAAAACAAAACACAAAGAAGTGGGTGTGCAATAGGAGAGACAGAAAAGGATGACCATTTTTATAAACAATAGATTACATATGGGCTTATCCTCAGGACATTAAACCAGAGTTCTTGCAAGAACTGAATTCCATCACTAAAGACAGGACCCCTGGGAGCTGCCACTTTAACTTGAAGTAATTAATCAAACATGCTCCAACAAGCCATGGGACCAGCCTGCCGGGGGGAATGCTCTAAGGGCTATAAAACCCAAGGTAAAACCAGGGTACCCATTTAAAAGTGAAAGGTTAAACAGGATATAAACACCCTGCTAGGGCGTTCACTTAAAAGGAAGCAACATTACACTGAAATCTGAAAATCAAAATAAACTCACAAATATGCCACACAAATAATTCAAGTGGGCAGACCTACCCGGGGCCTAATCAGAACTGAATGAAACTGACAGAAATATCTGGACAGCAAGCAGGTCTCTTCACTGCAGCAGGGAGACAGATTCTCAGGGGAGCAGCCCAGGCAACCAGGCCATAGCCAGGAGAAACCAACCCTTCCCTAGGGCGCTTTCCCTGCCACAGCAGTCCCCCGAGATCTGGACAATTGACCATACTAGCAGCCCTCAATGTCACCGCCAATCAAACGAGGGGGCAAGCTGCGGATTTGCCAGTCCGCAGCTCCACCGCTGTGAATCAGACTGAACCAACTTTGAGAAAGTTATCGCCTAAAAACTGTCATGACATTTTGGGTAAATACATACAAGGTGACTAAAGTATTCAATGACGGCATTAATTTCATCCCCAAACATATACATAGCTTTCCTCCAAGAACATTTATCCAGCCATATTTACTAAAAATTGTAAGCATCAGTATCAGAAGAGACAAATTAACAATTCAAGTGGAATCATTTTTTCTTACCATTTCGGGACACATCAAGTTCCACCAGCTGCATGAAGTTTGCTATTTCTGGAGGGAGCCGCTGAATTTCGTTATCGCTAAGTCCAAGCTTTCGTAACTTGACTAGCTGGAAAAATTGCTGAAAGACAAAATAGTTTCATGTAGGTCTCACATCTATTTGCAGTGTAAACTTTTTGCCCAATATGAAATTTAAAACAAGATGTCTTTTAAAAATTAGTGACGATTGCACCAATGTCAATTTCCTGACTTTGATATTGTACCAAAGTCCTGTGGCGATGTCACCAACAGGGTAAACTGGGTACACAGGCCATCTGTGTGTACCATCTACAATTATTTCAAAATTAAAATTTTTTAACAATGAGTAAGTAACTCAATGAGAATAGTAATGACTCCTTTAAATTATCCAGTAGGTGGTCACATTTTCTACTTATGGAACCTGATATGAAATCTGCAATGTTAAATAAAGATATTTGAAAATTAGAGTAAAATATTTCTTAAACATTTTTAAAAGAAATTACTGTACATCAGAAAATATATAAATATCCCACAAATGTGTGGAGGAGAAAACAAATATTTTTGGCCAATCTAAAAAAGACCCTGCACTGGATCCTTCCATTAACCACGGCACACAGAGGTGCCTTTTGTGCCACACCCTTTAAAAACTGTACTAAAATAGCATTAAAGGAATTTATAGGGAGATGGATATAGATATAAAAATATGAAATAAAGGCATGAAGACAATTCAAGATGAGAGGGAATGAGAAGCAAACTAGACATGCAACAAAATCCTTGAAGCTAGAAAACAGATAAATAAAATGACAGCTAATGAAAGAATCGATACAAAGCTGAAATTTAAGCCTATGGAGTGAGTAGCCAATAGGAGATTAGGTCCAGGTACCTCTGAAGGAAGGAGAACTGTTTGAAAATGGATATAAAGACAGTTAGGTCCCCATAACCCTTCCTCTCCCCTGCACAACCAGGCAGGGGACTGGAAATTTCCCCCAGAAGAGCTGACTGTAAGCACAGCTAAGGGCAGGGGTGAGGCACCCAACTGGAAACAGGGGGAGGGGGTCAGAGCCTGCTCACTGAGATCCACCCCCTTCTCCCTGCAGCCAGGCTCCCAGGTGGGAAAACAGACAGACTTACAGACACGGATTATACAACAGGGAAGCCTCAGGTTACAAGCCCCACCCATGCACTCAGAGCTTCAATTCTCTCCTTTTTTACTTCAAGTGCCTGGACCTCATTTAAACAGAGCCAAGGTTCTCCAGACACTTGAGGAAAGCCCTTTACATGCAAGGGAGTAGGCACCCACACACATCTCAGAAGAAACAAATGTGATGTAGGGAGCAGGAAAAACTTCACCAACCAAAAAAAATATAATTAATACCCACAGAGAAATAAGAGGAAGTGAAGCAGCATGATGCCATAAAAGACAAGCTTCAAAGAATAAACTCTCAGAAATTAAAAACTAGTGCAGCATCAGTATAAGAATCCAATAAAAGAGATGAAAAATGAAGTTAACAGAAATTCCTCAGAAAGTAGAAAAGAAAGACAATGAGATGGAGAAATAAGACAGAAAAAATAGGAAAATTAGAGGATCAGTTCTCAAGGTACTATATCCAATGAATAGGTATTCCATAGAGAAAGAAAACACAGGGACTGCAGAGCATGAGTTTCCAGTTTGAAAGGGCCCAACACATGGCCAATATAATGAATGACACAAAACACATAGGGATACCAAGGAATATTACAAAAGTTCATAACTCCAGAAATAAGACGATTCTAAAAGCTTCCAGAGACCAAGGGGTTGTGGGGGAAGGGAGGCATAACAAAGGATTGGGAATCAGAATGGTGCTGGACTCAACAGCAACCTTGAAAGTAAGAAGGCAATGGAGCAATGCCTTCAAAATTCCAAGAAAACATTATTCCCAACCTAAAATCGCATACCCAGCCAAACTATCAATCAGGTATGTGACAGAATAAAGACATTCTCAGACACACATGGTCTCAAAAAATTTATCTTCCTTGGACCTTTCTCAATAACCCATCAAGGGACTTCCCTGGTGGCACAGTGGTTAAGAATCTGCCTGCCAACGCAGGGGACACGGGTTCGATCCCTGGTCCGGAAAGATCCCACATGCCGCAGGGCTACTAAGCCCATGTGCCACAACTACTGAGCCTGCGCTCTAGAGCCCGTGAGCCACAACTACTGAGCCCACGCACCACAACTACTGAAGCCTGTGTGCCTAGAGTCCATGCTCCGCAGCAAGAGAAGCCACCACAATGAGAAGCCCGCACACCAAAATGAAGAGTAGCCCCCACTCGCCACAACTAGAGAAAGCCCGCATGCAGCAATGAAGACCCAATGCAGCCATAAATAAATAAATAAACAAATTCATTAAAAAAAAAGAGAATCCATCGAAATGTGGAAGTATTGGGTTGACCAAAAAGTTCATTTGGTTAGTGACTATGTTGTTCAATAAAATTCTTGGTGAAAATGAAAAACGTGTCTCTCTTTTCACTTAAAACCGAATGAACTTTTCGGTCAACCCAATAAATCTAAAAGGAGGAAGATTTGAGATCCAGAAATCAGAGAATCAACAAAACAGAGACAGAGGACAAAACAGTGAAGGAATTCCAATATGGCAACCAAGCAGCAGGTCCCAAGAGCAACCTGTCTACACTGAAGGAAATATGAGGGCTCCCATTAAAAAAATTAAAAATAAAAACACATGTGAGGGATTATCTGACATGTTTGGAAGTATCAGGAAGATTTATTTGGTGACAAATTAGAAACTGAAATAGAGAAAACAAAGCAAGCAAAAAAGGAGGGAGTTATTAATTCCAGAAAAAATACAGAGTAAAAGAAGATATAGTCATAATATAAATATAAAATTTGGTTATGAACAATACTTATACAGTCATAATATTTTAATATTTCTATACTGTTAAAAACAAAATTTTATTATGTCATACTGAGAGGATGAGAAAGAAACTGTAAGTGCTAAAGACTCATCTTCCATAGAAGGAAATCAATAAGTAACTAAAATGTGTGTGTGGGGGGGAATCAAACAGTAAAATCAAGCCATTTAGCAATGTGGAAGCTAATGTCAATAGAAATATCCCAGAGCTGGCGGTTCGCAAAAGTCAGAAATTGGAGTGGGAGAGGGCGAGGGCAAGAGGCTTATTGGATTTTTTAAAAATTATTTGCATATATTACCTTGCTAAAAATAGAAATTGAATTTACAAAGGAAAAAGTCTCTACTAAGATGACAGGGTGCTCCAAATGATAGTTGCAAAGGATGCTAACACTTAATAAGCTTCATCATTTCTTTTCCTTTGGTAAAAGGGATTGTAACTTATACAATCAAAAAGAAGGCATCGTCTTTGGAAACCAGTTGGGCAATACACAAAATGTAAAAGTTTTTCAAGTCCACTGACATCATAACAATACTTTTGGGCATCTATTCTCCTAACATAATTGAAAATAAGAAAAACCAGCTACGGTGCACAATATGTCTTTGCATTCTTATCACTACAAATGAAAAGCATGTCAAATAAGGGAAACGATTAGCATGTTATTAATAACTCAGTACCAAGCAAACAACAAAAACGATTACTGTAAAGACCAGAGAACTTGAAAAAGATTGACGATGCAAATATAATTTAAAAAGAAGACAAAATGGCGGGTACTCTATGGAAAAAAGCACGTGTGCATGTTGAGAAGGGAACAGGGGGAAAAAAAGTTATGCTCGGCAACAAGGGAAATGCATGAACAACTTTATTTTTTTTAACAAAAAAGAAAGATGTTTTAAAATAAAACGAACTATGAATCTCAGCAAATGAATGCTACCAATTAGCTATATATGACAATGAGTGTGCTCAACAAAAGGACTAATCCTCTGGAGTTCTTTAATCATAGGGGCTGAAATTTAATTTCTTAAGGAAAGGTATTGAAATTTCTTTATGTGGGTTATACTAAAGCATCAGCTGACACAAAAGCCATTCAAAACAGTCACATTTGAATAACTGAGCTTATGCCAGTTGTTCAAAGAGTCTGACAGTTTAATAATGCATCGATGTGTTTACTCAGGCATGAAAAGCTCACTTTGTTTTCCAGGAAAGGCATAACAGCAACAGCACAAAAAACATCACCAAATCCATACATTCAAGGACCGTTCAGAAATAATACAAGAAACCAAGTCAACCAAGGACTTAGATCTACAGTGAATAATAAGCTAGTTTTGTGTCTGTGGAAATGACAACCTGCAAATCCCAACGTCCAACAGAAATCCTAATTTAATCCTAATCCTAATTTTAAATCCTAATTTAAAGCAAGCAAATTTAAGTTTTGTTCTGCATATTAAAAGCATCCTCAAAAAGAACCTGTCACCAATACTACTTTATTCAACTGGGGATGCACATACCAGATGGAAAAACAACCCTATCTGACAGCATCCCACAACGAAAACAGTGATTCCTCAATCCTTCCCTCATTATCCTGATGGGATCTTAGTTTGGTGTCCAAATGCTTTAAATTAACTACATTCTATAAGATAGACACAATACCACTAAGACTGATTAAATCTTCAAGTTTTCAACTTCCGCAGTTCGTCATGGAAGAAAACTCCACAAGCTTGTAAACGCTTCTGCCTTCTCTCTGAGATGAGCCAGGGCACATGAGGAACAATTCCTGTAGCCCTCTTGGCAGGATGCCTCAGCAGGGTGATCATGTGACGGGGTACACAGACACCATTCTTCAACCACACCATGTTGATTACAGCGCACTGGCCCACTTAGAGCACATTTTGTACAATGACATGGAAAGAAACCCAAATTGCCTTGGCTTGCTTTGCTACACCACCATCTTCTTATAGCCACCATTGTTTTTAGTAGATACAGAGTCTTTAATCTGGTTAAACAGAATGTTTCTTTTTCCCATTCTCCATTTCTGGCAAGATTCCTTTTCCTTCTCTTGATAGTGAGTTCCTCTCCCTTCTTCTTTTTTTTTTTTTTTTTCCTCTCCCTTCTTCTTAGGAATACTCAGTCCTAAGAGAGCTGTGTCCTTTGCTATCACTATATGGCCAATGATCAATTGTCCCCCACTGCCCAAATGTCCCCATAAGGTGGAGAAAACATGAACCAGTGTTACAGATTCACCTGGGGGATACAATATAAAGAATGTTATTAAACTCCTGAAAAAACTGTTTGAGCTGTCATGACACCAAATTTACTCACAGCCTTCCTTCTGGGGGACTTCTAACCCTTCAACTAAATTTGACCCCTTTCCATCCTATATAACTCTCATCACATCCCTACTCCTGTCCGCAAAGACCTGAACTGCCTTTGCAGTCAACCTCCTTGGTAAAGATGTTGTAAACCAATGGTTCTAATCTCCAGGTGAGAATAACACTTGTTACAGTATTTATCATTTGTATCATCTGGCCATGTTCTTTTCTACGAGACTTACAAAAAGTAACTGTGACTTTATTACCCAGAAATTCTACTCCTAAGTACATACCTTATAATTTCTTTTAAAACTCTCACATATTCTATTCCAGAATATATCCAAGAACGTGCTTGACAGAATTGTTCGTAATTGCCCAAAACTGTAAATAACCCAAAAACCCATCAATAGTAGATCTGACAGAGGTATATTCTTGTAATAAAATTTTTCACAGCAATGAAAATGGAATTTACTCTTAGTCATAGTATGGAGAAATCTAGAAATAATATTCAGCAAATGAAGCCAGACACAAAAGAAGGCATACTGTATTATTCCATTTATATAATGTTGAAAAATCACCAAAACTAAACTGCTTTGTTAGAGATGCATACAGAGGTGGTAAAAAATATTCTTAAAAAAGGCAAAGATGTGATTACTATTAAATCAAGCTAGTGGCTACCTCTAGGTGTGAGGGAAACATTATGATCAGGAAGGTCATGCAATGGGCATTAGGAGACCTGCCAATGTTAAACCTTCTAAGCTGAGTGGCAGTTACGAGTATTCATTTTATAATTTGTTATATACTGTAAGCTGTACATTTATGCTTTATGCACTTTTCAGTACACGTGAAATATTTTTATTTCACAATAAGAAAAGTCTTTTTAAAGCTTTAAACTACTTACTAATCAGGAAGAAAAAATACCAGACAATTAGCACCATGACATCAAATTCTTTAACTCATCAGAGTTAATGATAATGAAAAGCAATGGCATTATGTCTGGAGGAGGAGGAGAAATAAAATGACCAATAGTAACCAAAACAACAACCTTAGAATGATCATTCTGTAGCCGTTATGATATAGCTGTCAACCTTTACCGAGGGACTCTCTGTGCTTGGCAGTGAGCTAAGGACTTTACCTGGATCACATACTCTAGTCGTCTCAACGTCACCACAGTGCTAACATCTACATGTATCAGTCAGCCACTGCTGCATAACAGACCATCCCGAACTTAGTGACTCAAAAGCAACATGATTTTTTGAAATTTCTCACATTTCTGTGGGTTTGCTGGGCAGTTCCTCTGCTGTTTTCACCTGAGCTCACTCATGCAATTACAAGCAGCTAGAGGGTCGGAAGGGCTGGAAGACCACCCTGGCCTCACGCTTATGGTCTGTCAATTAGTGCCAGCACCCAGCTGGAGCACCTCTGTTCTCCACAGGTCTCTTTCCTCTCCCTTATGATTGAATGGCTTCTTACATGAAGCTCTCTGAGTAGCATTCAAAAGGGACAAAAAGTCTGGGAGGACTCTTGGGGCCAAGACCTTGAAATTTGCACCATGTCATTTCAGTCCATAGTCAGGGGAGTGGAGAAATAGTCTCCACTGGCAGATGGAAAGAGCAGAAAAAATCACACTGAAAAGAGGCATGGGAAGGGAGAAATCTGGTAAATTAAATGGTCTACCGCAAAATGAGGTAGGGGCCTCGGGGTGCCACAGAAGAACATATCTAAAAACTGCACAGATTATCCTAGAAAATTCTATGGTTGATCACAGAGTAATGATTTTTCCAAAGGAAATTTAAACAGAAAATATAATAATATACTGAATAAACTTTGGTTAAGACATGACTTTTGATACACGAGAAAGTCAGGGATAAAAGGAAAAGCCCAAGAAATATTCACAGAATAGTTAAAAAAGATCCATTGGCTAAAGCAGAGAATTCAAATAATCATATCCCACGTCCAGAATTTGAATTTGAAAGGGTTTAAGCAAACACTGAAAAATAAGAACTATTGGGCTTCCCTGGTAGGTTGAGAGTCCGCCTGCCGATGCAGGGGACACGGGTTCGTGCCCTAGTCCAGGAAGATCCCACGTGCCGCGGAGCGGCTAGGCCCATGAGCCATGGCCGCTGAGCCTGCGCATCCGGAGCCTGTGCTCCGCAACGGGAGAGGCCACAACAGTGAGAGGCCCGCGTACCACAAAAAAAAAAAAAAAAAAAAAAAAAAAGGACTACTGATGAAATAAGCATCAATAAGATACTTTTTCTAGTATGTTTTAGTAAAGAGGGATGAAATGGTAATGTCCCCAGGTGAATCACTTGACTTCCCTGGTCCTCTGTGTCCCTGTGTAACAAATAAGCATTAAATGATCGCAGGGCTGTTTTTAGTTCTAAAAATATTAGGACTGCATTTCAAAATACCTTCAATGTACCGGAAGAAACATAACAATCCTATTAACGTGCGATACAATAAGCATACAGTTAAAAATGCATAAAATTACAGAAAGTAGATTAGTGGTTGCCTAGGAAACAGGAAATGACTGCTAATGGGTATGGGGTTCCTTCTGGGGCCATGAAAACATTCTAAAATTAATTGTGGTAATGGCGGTACAACCCTGCGAATATACTAAAACCACTGAATCATTCACTTTAAATGGGGAAATTGTATAGCCTGTGAATTACAACTCAATAAAGATGTCAAATCAGGCACAGAATTGGTAGACAATAAAGAAGGAATCCTCTTTCGTAATGAAAGACTAAGCTAGGAACATACAGACGTTTCATTTTAAATTGAAGTATAGTTGATTTACAATGTTGTGTTAGTTTCAGGTGTACAGCAAAGTGATTCAGTTATATTTACATATATATACACATATATATATGTTCTTTCTCAGATTCTTTTCCATTATTGGTTATTACAAGATATTGAATATAGTTCCCTGTGCTATACAGTAGGTCCTTGTTGGTTATCTATTTTATGTATAGTACTGTGTATCTATTAATCCCAAACTCCTAATTTATCCCTCCCCTCAACCCCACCTTCCCCTTTGGTAACCATAGATTTGTTTTCTATGTCTGTGGGTCTATTTCTGTTTTGTAAATAAGTACAATTGTCTCATTTTTTTAGATTCCACATATAAGTGATGTCATATGGTATTTGTCTTTGTCTGACTGACTTCACTTAGTATGATAATCTCTAGGTCCACCCACATTGCTGCAAATGGCACTGTTTCATGCTTTTTTATGGCTGAGTAATATTCCATTGTATATATGTACCACATCTTCTTTAGCCATTCATCTGTCAGTGGACATTTGTAATAGGTTGCTTCCATGTCTTGGCTATGGTGAATAGTGCTGCAATGAACATTGTGCACATATCTTTTCATATTAGAATTTTCCTAGACACTTTTATTTAATCAAATCCCTATATGCACCAGTGAGGTAAAGTTTTTTATCTTCAGTTCACAGATGAGGAAACTGAGGTTTCAGCAACATTTCATGGCTCCCTGATACTGCTGCTAGTTAATAACATTCTTTCAGGCATAACAGCATTGGAGGATCACAGAATAATAAATTTTCAAGTAACTGGCAAACAAAAAACATTTGTGAAACTATATTCTAAAGAGCTAAGTGAAACAAAGTCATGGGAAGGAGAAATTGGGGCTAGGATAGGTGTTAACACTAAAATGTTGCCAGCGCTGTAGGAAAGAAAAGAACATGCCAATTCAATCCAGGCACAGAGAGCAGACGTGAAAGAGAAGAAATCTAGACAGATAAGAAAGTGAGTAACTTCTAGAGGATCTTGGGCCTGGAGAGGTAACTCCAGATAAAGCCTAAGGTCAGGGGAAAGGCTAAAAGAGACAGGAAACCAGGAGACAGAATGTGATACAAGTTTATAATATGACAGAGCAAAAGGGGCACATCAAGAAGAAAGGCTTGGTCTACTTTTGAAGGCAAAGAAAGAAACATCACCCAACAGCAGGGCAGCCCTGGTGAAATTCAAATAAGACTGACTACACTGTCTATTCAACTGGCAATTCGAATTTTCTGAACGATTTTCAGATAGATATAGAATGGAATTCAAAAGAGAGTCACAAATACTAAAGAATTTGAAACGCTGATTCACAAAATGGGAAGCTTATATCCACACACTACTGCGTGGGCCAGGGTACAGATAATAAACATGAAATGAGATAAAAGGTTCAATCCCTTCAGTAAAACTAACTGCTTCCTCTATAATGCAAAGCAGGGAGAAATCTATTTCCTTGCCCACTGATTTGCCCATAAGACAAATAAATGAGATAGACCACAGGGAAAAAAGTCTCCTGTTCTAAAATACAATGTTTAATCGGTTCCTGATTGAGCTGCACAGGTACCTTTTCTTTGGGCAACAAAGAGGGTGCGGATTCTTTTCCTTGTGTGGCCCTAGAAAGTCACAGGCAAATCAAAGTTCAGAGAAGCAAATGAGTTTCCCACTAAGTGCTGACATGTATATTTGAGCATTTATAATAAGGATGTTTACTTTGCTTGGAATATTTCTCTTCCCAATTTTTCTGTCTCTGGTCTCCACTAATCATTTTACCCTCTCTCATTTGCTAATATATGTTAACACTTTCATGGTGTTTTCATTACATTATCAAGCTGGCATCATGAATGAACACTAACGAGGATATGAATGCCTCAAGGGTACACCCCTGGTAATTAAAACAGCTCAGCTGTGAATCACTTTGAAAAATCATAAAACCAGGAATGCATCATTTATGGTGCTATGATCAGAAGCCTGGATGAGGCTGGGACTGGTATTGCAATGGCTTGGAGAAGAGAAACCTTCATTGAAAGTACGATGGATTAGGACAGCGTTCCTCTACTGAGAACCTGAATGAGGGGAAAGCCAGGGTCAATGGAGGGCAGGCTGATGGCACAGAGAGAGAAGGGACAGACTTGGACTGAGCAGGAGTGGTCCAGCATGGGAAGGGTCAAACGTGCCATGGTGAGAACAAGATATCAACCTGAAACACTAACAAAGGGGAAGGATTAAACACAGGCTGGTAAAGTCAAACAATGAACTATTGTATGGCCATTAAAAATGCTTCTGATGGGCTTCCCTGGTGGCGCAGTGGTTGAGAGTCTGCCTGCCAATGCAGGGGATACAGGTTCGTGCCCCGGTCCGGGAAGATCCCACATGCCGCGAAGCAGCTAGGCCCGTGAGCCATGGCCGCTGAGTCTGCGCGTCCGGAGCCTGTGCTCCGCAAGGGGAGAGGCCACAACAGTGAGAGGCCCGCGTACCGCAAAAACAAACAAACAAACAACAAAAGAAAAGAAAATGTACCTACCACGGCTCAGCAGTTGCGGCACACTGGCTTAGTTGCACCACAGCATGTGGGATCTTCCCGGACCAGGGCTCGAACCTATGTCTCCGGCATTGGCAGGCGGATTCTTAACCGCTGCACCACCAGGGAAGTCCCAGGGAGGGATTTTAAAACGCCTATCAATGTGATTTGAAATAAATTGAATCAAAACAAGACCAAAAAATGGCTCCTAATCTTCTAAGGTGACATATAATGGCACTTTTGGTGCATAGTCATTATAAGTAAAGGGAAAGAAAAGGACTTTATCTCTTATCCTCAATAACACTTAAGATGACCAAACTGTTATAAACCACTATTGAGAGATTTTTGAAGGGTGGGGGAGGGACCTGAGTCACCAATGAATTTGATGTATTTCCACCCAGAATCCGTGTCCAACAAACTGCTGCAGGGGCTGAGCCCTGCAGTGCTAGTCATCACAGTACTATATTTATTTTGGAGAGTTTGTTTCGAGGAATTGCCAAAGGACTTTTCCACAAGAGGAGGGCGTGCATCATCGAGTAACAGAGTAGACTCAAGAGAAGAAACAACCCAAGCACGGGACGCACATCTGCTGAGGCCCCACAAGACACCAGACAATTTAAACATTTCAATTCAGTCTTTGCATAGATGAAGAAGTCACTGTTAGGCCCCAGCCAGAATTCAGGCATTTAGAAATATAGTGATCACTGTCAAATTTAATAGTGCAGAAGGGCTTACCTTGCCCCCAAACATCTTCTAATATAGTCTAAATATGCATGAGCTACAACATGTACTTTGGCATCTGTAATCACAACTTAAGATTAAAATTGAATAATTCAGGAGCTTTAGGATGAGCGTGTCTCTCCACCTAGATAGGCTTGGGTTCCAAAGTGTTTCTACCTCCTATGAGAGTGGCCTTGCATCTTCAAAAGAGATCATCTCTCGTGTTCAAGCTTCTCACACACACTCAATGCATACTGTTTCCTACCGGCTGCCCCAAACAGCTAAGTGCAAAGCAAGATGGGAAGACCCGAGAGTAGATTCCCTGGCAACTCCCACACAGTTCTGCAAAAACACAACAGAGCACCTGCCGATCCCTGCATTTTAGCTCCACGAGCTGAACAAGATATTAAATTCTAATATTAATCCAGATGAAGAAACACAAGGCCTAATTCTGAAAACTGTCTGAACTGCCTACTGTGTAAGGAACAAGAGAAACCATCAGTGTCTCCCAGAACATGCTGCACCCCCATGGTCTCCATCTGAGTAAATGCTTTGTGTGTGGAGAGGACAGGCAAAGCTCTCCCCCAGCCACTTCTTTAAGCTGCTCTTTTCGACATTCTTTACATTTTATTGCTACTGTTTGCCAACAACCTTGGTCAGAGGCCACACAGACATTCCTGGTGTTCGTTCAACATTGGAGCGTACAGCGGTGCTGGGTGGGGACCCGAGGCTGCCCCAACAGCCACTCCACTCCCTCAGCTCAGCAGCTACGGACTCAGCTCTTCCATCGTCACCAAGCCCTACAGAGAGGTCCCCGCAGTGTGCTCGAGCGGCTGACCAGCCACCTCCTTGGGAGAAGTGCTTACTCAGTTCATCACCTCAAGAGTTCTGAGTCGGAAACCTCTTTTCAGCATGTGACCAAAAAGAACATTCGAGAAAAAGGGAACCCTGGATGAATCCCAAAGCAAAGTAGGAGAGACAGCCACCTTCCTTCAGCTCCTGGACCCCAGGAAACAAGCAAGACCTCCCAGGTGTCCGGACACAATGGCATGGACCATCCCCTGTAAGTTCTTGGGGCAATTTTCTGAAGCAGCTCCAGGGTCCCAGTAGCTTCCATGCTACCACTTCCCCAGCCCCCCAGCCTCCAACTCCCAGCCCTGAGTCCAGCTTTTTAGCCAGATGCGTCTAATAAAAGGACATCATGTCATCCCTTCATCCCTGTCATGGAATCCCATCAGCACCTCCCACCCACCCCATCAGCACCAACAGCACCACTTTCTCTCTGGAAAGCATCTTCCACAGCCTGGCAATGCAGCTGACTACACATCAAAGACTTGGGAAGAGCATCAAGTATGCATAGGTCCAAGCAATTTAAAATTAAAATGCTACATGACCAGAGTAGACTTTGAAAGTCTAATTTCAAAAAGTTTCAGCACTTCACTATTCACCAAAGTAGCTCTAAACTAAATAAGAGATGCCTCTAAGGTGCCAGGTACTAGGCTAGGGGCTCTGTAAACAGCACCTCACTTAATCTTAAAAACCATCCTGAGCCTGACAGCTACCAGGACTTCACAAATAATGACAGTGCAGCACAGGGAGGGTACATACCTGGGCCCCATTTACACAGGTGTGTCAGTGCCAGGATTCAAACTCAAGTCCAAAGTCCCTACCTGTCCACTAGAAACAGCAAGGCCAAGAAGCATTGTGGAGTCCAAAGTCTGTAGACCCGGCTCCCCAAGTTACTGGCTGGCTGTGTGACCTCATGCAAGCTGCTTAACTGCTCTATGCCTCAGTTTCTCCATCTGTAAAAGGGGGTCATGATAGTACCCATCTCTCACAGAAGTGCAGTGACAATTATATGAATGAATCGAGGTCAGATATGTTGAACAGTGCCTGGCATATAAGAAATGGTTAATAAATGTTAGCTATAATTATTACTATTATCTCACCATAAAGCACTCCCTCCTAAACTACTAAAACTTTTCAAGTGTAAGAAATGTAGATCCAGTTATAACATCTTGCTGCCCTTGGATTATACTGTTAGGATGAAGCTAAGTGCTAAACGAGAACCGTGCCCATGCATTTCAAGACTTCTGTTATTTTCAAAAGCAGAGAAAGACCACAAACAAAAAGACATTATTACACATAAATCAACAGACTGCTGAGATCAAATGCTTACAGGACCTGGAGAGGTCCTTACATGTTAGTTAACATTACATGTTAGTTAACAAGTCCAGTCACCCCAGTCTACCCAGTACTCGAGCTACTATCCAAACACAGCAAGTAAATTCAAAAGCAGTATTTCCTACTCAACAAATCATCGAAAACAAAATAAAGCATGAGTGAACTAAAACATACATGAAAGGGCTGGAAGGATTTCGGGGAAGCTCAGTGACCTGGCAAGGGCAAAGTCAGTCAAGACTTCAGGGTGGGCCGAGCCTGGTCCTGAGAGGCACACAAGTGGGTGGAGAGGCCAGGAGGCCCGCCCAGGAGGAGGGCTGAGCCCACGCAGGTGGAGACCGGTTCTGGGAAGAGGCCCCTCAAGGGCTGCCTGGCTCAGGCCCGCGGGTGCTGCCCTGGGGCCTGGCTCCACCAGGCCTGGCCCTGTGATGTACCAGCAGCAGAGGCCTGGACACTCCAGATGCCAAAGGGACTCAATTAGGGCTCCGGGCTCTCTTCCAGGGCCCACAGCCTGGGAGTCTAATTATGAGAAAGGAAGGCGAGCGGGTGATGCAACTGCCCACATCTCTCCCCCTTGGCCTTGAACCAAGAGCCTCCACCTCTCAGATGGGTCAGTTTCCAAACATGTACTTGCAGGCCAGGGGTGGAAGCTCAGAGAGCATCTCTGCACACACCGGGGGAAACACTGCATATGTTGGCTAAGTCTCCAGGTCACCTCACGAGTCTGCTCGACCCCCAGCAGCCTGGATGAGTCTTCCTGAAGCCTCCAGCAGCCGGCCACTGCTTACAGAACGAGGCACAGGCCCCGGAGGGATACAACTGGGGCTCTCCTAACCTGGGCATCTTCTACTAACAGCATCAACATTTTCTATAGGTTTTGGCAGCTTGCGAACTGCTGCCTCGTATCTCACGCCACCAACAGAACCGCCCAGGGAGCAATCAGTCATTCGAGCTGAACTTGAGAAGGACAATATGGTACGTAAGGCATCCGAGCCGCAGCTCACACCCAGCCTCCCTGGCTGCAAATCTGGTGTCTGGTCTAACCTCTGCCCTCAACTGCCCAGTGGCCTTTCTGACCTCAGTCCCCACACCCACAGCCCCAGGGAATTATCTGCTCCGCACCAGGCCCTGACTGTCTCCAGCACCTCTCTCCGGCTAGCAACAGCTCACTCACCCCAAATGTCACAACCTCTCAGAAGCCTTTTTACCCAATCAATATCCTATAATGAACCTTAATGGAAAAGAATATGAAAAAGAATATGCATTTATGCATATATACGTATAACTGAACCACTTCGCTGTACACCAGAAACTAACACAACATTGTAAATCAACGATACTTCAATTTTAAAAGAACAAAGTGCATTCCTCTCCCACCACATATGCAAGATTTGGAACTGATTGCCATTATGAAGTATCAATATATCTAAGAACGATACAGACCAAAGATCTAAGGACAATGTCACACTCTTCCCCATGCATGCTTGCCAGGCAAAAACGAGAACTGCACAAGATACTGGAACAAGCTCAGTACAGAGCAACCAGAACAGCAAGGCTGGTGATGAGCCCTGATCACACCCCATGAAGAACTGAAAGGGAGTTAGACTTGCAGGGATTGTCAAATAGCTTATGAGTATCTGAACACCTATCACGTGGTAAAAGAATCAGACTAGCTCAGTATGGCCCAACCAAAGAAAGAAAAAAGTCCCTCTATATATTCAACTAAAATGTGATGGGGTCCTCTGGGGATACGGTGAATTCCCTGCTCAAGCACAGGGCAGATGACTGCTTAGTGTGGTTTCCTGACGGGAACTGATGGATTAGTTGGGAAGTGGAACTAGAAAGTGCCTGTCTGACCCCGAGATTCTGCAAGTTCAATTTCCCTCGGCATGCTCTTCCTCCCACTCAAAATCTACCCAGGTTCTTAGATAACAGCTTGTGACATGCGCTTTGGCCTGTAATTAGCTAGCACCAAGTACAGTATCTGCAAGAAGCAGCAAAGCAATCTCTCATTATCTGGGGTCAGAATTCAGCATCCAAAATTCAAGTCAGAATGTGATGTCACATCCCCTGGTGAATGAGAAGAAAAATAAGGAAGCACTGACCAAGTCAGGTAGCAAAAACATAGCACAACTTCTCACAGGTATCGGAAGGAAGGAAAAAAGAGTTTGGCAAGACAGAATCACCAACTTGGCTTCTTCACGAGAACGCGGCCGTCAATTTATTAAGTTCTTCACGAAAGGATCGTTTCCTCCCTCAGGAGTTACAAAGAACTTTTAAAATACAGAATTTTAATTGATTCCTATCAATACTTTCCATGCTAATAGAAGGTTTCTGTTCTGTTTTGAAATCCAAAGATCTGACCTCATAGATGAGAATAGCATTATGAGTGGGAATTGTTACTGAGTCCAAGCTCGCACTGCTTGCCGCACGACAGGCCAATAAATCGAGAGATGAGGTGTTGGGGCAAGGAATGGTGACTTTATTCGGAAAGCCAGCAGACTGAGAAGATGGTGGACTCGTGTCCCAAAGAACCATCCTGCCTGAGTCAGAATTTAGGCTTCTTTTATACTAAAAAGGGAGGGGGTCAAGTCGAGCATTTCCAGGTTCTGGTCAGTCTCCAGAGGGGATATGTTAATTCCTCCCTTCCTGCGGTCATTCACAGGTGGGCCTGGTCAGGATGTTTCCTGTGAGCTAAACAAAGGTATTTTAGCTTGCTGCTCATTGCCTGGGAGGCAGGGTTCCCAGACATGGGCCATTATGTAGAATTTAAGCTTATAGGCAACATCCCTTTAGTGATTAACTTGTAATGGAATACTACGGTCCTTCCCTAGTACAGAAGAGCAGGTCCAGGTGAGGTGCTGTGATGCCTCAGACCAGGAGCAGGTGGGCCACAGCCTTAAGGCTGGCGTGATAACCCCAAGGATCACGGGAACGGAGAATTCGGAATCTGACCTTGGGAGATGCATCCTGGCATCCAATCACCATCCTTACACTGGTGATGGCTGAGCTGGAGAAGCCAGAGAGTACCTCACACAACCGCACCTGCTCAAGCCCTTTCTAGCGCCCAGAGGCTGCCACCTAAACTGGGCTCAACCCGCCCCACTGCCGGGAACACACTCACGTCTCCCAAGAATACACACGTGGATTACATATCTGCAAGGGCAAGAACCAGAAGAGAGAATGAATTCTTTGTGTAGCCATTCTTCCCGCCCATTATAAAGAAGCACATTCCACTAGGACCTAGGATGCAAACTAGAAGTGAAAGGGCATTTAGTTCCAGTCAATGAGATTTTGGTACTTGGCCAGATGGCCATTTGTCTACTAATCCTGAGTGAACCACAGAAAACTGAACCAACCCCTCCGCCGTCCACGAGCCCGGCAGGACCTGGATGCTGCCCAGCAACCACCCGAGCGCTGGCCGCTCGCCCTCCCCAGCGCCTTTAGGAAGACACACTTTCACTGCTCCAGGTTGCTTACCTGAGAGCACAGTGGAGATGCCAACAGTGTTTCTGGCTCTCAAAATGCCAAAGCCACCTTCCTGATTAGGGCACAGCAAGACACAGAACAAGCCTCGTCCTATTTCTCCCTGACCTCTTCCAGTCCAAGGGTGGACTTCATTCAAGGGTACTGGCTCTAGCTTTTTGTAGGCCTTTATTTTAGCGTCGCCCATTTGCTTAAACACTCAACAAGCAAGTTGAAACCACATTCCCTGCTCTCTCACTGGTGTCTGAGTCTTTGCTGCTGCTGCGTCTTTCCCAACTCCTCTGCAATTTTCCTCCTTCAATTGCTATGCTCTTCTTGTCAAGGAGCCGTACCCCTCAGCAGCCATCTGACACGTGAACAGTGGATGCACTGTTCCTAACAGGACCTAGAAATATATAGCTGGGTTAAGAACCAAGAGTAAACGGTCTCTCAATCCACGACAAGTGCAGTGATTATATTTTCTTTCACGAGTTTTAGTTCAAAATAATTATTGACAAAAACCTAAATGTGTTTGACATGCTCCATTCAAGAAGGGAAAGAACAGAATGGTCTCACGACATTGAAAAGAAATTCTTTTTAATGTTTTAAAAGCCTAGCATTAGAAGGAAAAGCATTAACCTTAGAGTCTTTCCAAAGTCAGCCTCTCAGTGGGCCAGAACAGTTACTGAAAAGAATGCCCCCTTTACAGCCGTCTCTAATAGCACAGAGGTCTGCACAAAATCTGAGAAAGGCAGCCAGGGCCCGACAACCTGGAAAAGAGCAGAGAGAGAAAATGAAGATGGGAAAAGCAAGTGGTGACTTCTCAGATGGTCATCAGGACCATCCAGTATTCTCAGAGTAAATGAGGATACGAAATGGACAGGCACAGCCACCAGAAATCGCGTGACCCTCAGGGTGGAGGGGGCACTCCTGAGCCTTTCAACCTAGGAGGCCCGGTGCCGAGGGCCCAGGATACTCTGAGGGGCTCAAAAATATTTTCATTTAAGATCAAAAGAAAAAAAATGAATATAAGATTATATATCACACTCATAAAATATAGCTGGTAATATTTTTATGAAGGAAAGGGCCCATGAAGGAAAAGTGCCTGCGGCGGGCCCCAGAACAGTCACGCCCGGCCCCGTCCGCAGAGGAAAAGCAGATACCAGTGAGGCTGGTTACCCAGGGCCCGCAGCAGACACATGGGGACCTGGGGGACGGTGACACAAATGACTCTCTGCAGTGAGGGCTCAACTCTGCAGATTACAACAGGCACAGAGGAAAGGAAAAAAATCATTTTGCTTTCAGTTGCTCAAAGAAAGCTTGGTGCTGGTGACAGATGCTCAAGTGCTCCCTGAACAGCAGAGAGAAAACAAGCTCTGGCACCTGAAGAAAGAGCAAAGAAGCCAACAAGCCCTTAAGGAGCTGCTCTGTGTGGCCGCCACCCTGGATATGGAAGCACAGCCGACGTGCCCGTAACGTCAGTGCTGATGCTGAGTGTGTTGCCTCATGCTTCTCTCCCCTGGTCATATCTACTCCACTTTGAAATTTTTTGTTTCATCCAATTGTGATTTGTACACTCCAACATCTTGCCTTTTTCCTGTAATACTGCATCCTGAATCATCTCCTATGTCTCTAAATAGAGCATCTGGAATTCACCAAGGTATGTGGGAACTCCTCTTAGGGTGCCCTGGACCGATGGAGGGATGAGCTGAAGAGAAAACGGGGGGGATTGGAAACTGGTGGAACAATCTAGGTCAACTCAGAGATCGCTGGCCGGTGGGCATGTCATCCAGCTTCAGGAATGACCACGGGGCACCAGTCAGGCTTCACGATGCGCAGTGCTGTAACGAATGAGTATAAGACGCTGATGTTCCTCCACAGGGAGCCTACGATGTGCAAAGCTCCATTCTAGATGCTTGCCGTGCGTGGACTCAACGCACCCTTATTTATAACAAGCCTGGGAGAGACAGAAGTTTCCAGTTCACACCAAGGGTAGCGTACAGGATGGAAGTTCACAGGCCTGAGTTATCTGCTGAAGGTCAGACAACCAGCAAACAGCTGAAATCTAAGTTCAGCCCCCAGCTCCACCTCCTTTCCATTTGATGACACATTTTTCTTTCATTTTCAGGGTCCCTGAAACTAGCTGGTAAGTTGTTAGAAAATCCGGTGGAAAAAAGATCTCTCGAAAGGCAGCTACAGTAGAGCTAATGGGCTAATCTAATGAGATTAAATTTAGTCCCAAGAAATGTGAAGTCTTGCATTCGGATCCATAAAAACTAAAATCCTGTACAGAATTATGGAGACTCAGCCTGAAAGAAGCAACATGCATGAGCAAGACTTGGGGACTGTGTTAACCAAGCATTTTATAACCCAAACTATATATATTAACTAAGGCATAAACACAATACTAGGGACTTCCCTCGTGGTCCAGTGAGTAAGACTCCGTGCTCCCAGTGCACGGGGATCGGGTTCTACCCCTGCTCAGGGAACTAGATATCGCATACATGCCACAACTAAAAAGATCCCTCATGCCTCAATGAAGATCCCGCGTGCCACAACTAAGACCCAAGGAAGCCAGAATAAATAAAATTTTAAAATAAATATTTTTTAAAAAACGTTTAAGAAAATAAACACAATACGAATTCAATAGTTAGGAATGCACTGATATGCTCTCAGACTGCATTTATGAGCATGTTATGCCCAGAATGAAGAAAGCAGCCCTTCTCTGCACTGGCTGGTAAATCTCACTTGGGGCACCATGTTTTAAAAAGGTCTCTGAGGCTTCCCTGGTGGCGCAGTGGTTGAGAATCCGCCTGCCGATGCAGGGGACACGGGTTCATGCCCCGGTCTGGGAAGATCCCACATGCCACGGGGCGGCTGGGCCCGTGAGCCATGGCCACTGAGCCTGCGTGTCCGGAGCCTGCGCTCCTCAACGGGAGAGGCCACAACAGTGAGAGGCCCGCGTACCACAAAAAAACAAACAAACAAAAAAAAACAGAATGTCAGAGCTGGAATTGCTGGGCTGGGCTTCCAATTTTCATCGATAGTGCAGGAACACCTTCCAGAAGGGCCCTATCACTCACATGTCCAACCCTGCCCTGCATCCCAAAGGCAGGTTGCTTAGAAGATAATTGGCATTGGTGTTATATATGCACAGACTACCTCTAGAAAGATACAAGGTAATAAGAGTGGCTTTCTCCTCTGAAGGGGGGCTTTCTCCTCTGAAGGGAAGTGCAGGCCTGGGACTCAGGAAGGGGCACTGCTTTTTGCTTTTCGCTATATACATTTTTGGTGCTGTCTTAATGTTTTACCACGTCCATACACTACATATTCAAAATATAAAATGCTCTCTAAAATATCTCTAGACATTCCAAAAAAAAATAAGTACTGATGGTAGAGCAGTGGCCGTGTATAATTCAATGGTGTGAACTTAAAATGCATGGAATTTCATTTCAACTTTACCATTTTTGAGTGCCTCCATTACTCTAAATTCTAGGGATACAAAAACTAAGGCAGCCCCCTTCCCTCAAGGAGCTCTGAGCCCAGTAGAGAGAAAGACATCCACAATGCCAGGTGGCAGCCAGGATGCTGGAGGGTGAAGGATGCCCCCCTGGGCTCCCTGGGGAGCTGGCTGGATGCCCTGCAGTGGAGCTCTAGACAATCACCACCTCTCACTGAAGTCAGGGACTCAAATCTTAGGTGCGATTATGGGGGACTTTCTTCTGCCTCGTTAAACATTTCTGCATTTGTCAAGGTTCCCAAAATGGGCATCAGTATCACTTCTGTAATCAGAGGCAGGGAAAAATATACTATCCCCCAAAATCAATTGCCAGCATCAAAAATATCAACTCAACTGAATTTTTTTAGCCTAAAAGTTGACGCATTAATTAAAATTCTGGCTATCTTCTCTGTCTTACCATGAAACTAATGTGATGAAATGTTTGTAAAGAGAAAGAGAGCTGGGTTTTTAGGGAGCCCTCACACTGTTTCAGATTGTCTGGCACCTAGGAAAGCATTCACAAGATGCGTGAATCAGAAAGAACAGGAAAGAAGGGCTGGTACATATCCATCACCCTTCCCTTTAGTCCCCGCGAGCTGACTTTCAAAGAAATACTTAGTTTACAAAGAATCCTAGAAAATTATTAAAATCTTGAATAAGGAACTTTAACATACTATTGAAATATTCTATGGAAATAAGCTATATTCAAAAGCATTGACTACAAATTTAGCTCTATTCTGATTTTGGCGACTCAAAATGAACACAAAAAAAGGTTTTTGACTGATTTCTATAGGCGCCAGACACTTAGAATTTCCACCTCCGTGATTTCTCTCTCTCCATGTGTTTCTTTTGCTCAAGATTCAAGAGCCTTTTGGGAGAGAGATGAAGGGGTTCAATTCCTGAAATACATTTGGATATTCCATCAGGTAATGAATGCAGAAGTATTAGTATATAACAATCAGAGAACACAGACCCAACATCTATTTTGTAGTCCAAGCCTAAATTACACCAAATATAATTAGCAAGCCAAGAATGAGGAAATATACCAAACGAGAAACAAAAACCTGCCCTTTGGTACTGTGTTCACCGTAATTTATATCCTCAAAACATCTAATGAACAGCCCAGTGACAAAAGCATTGAAGATTAAAGCCTCCTTTACTTAAAAACTGCTTCTGAGACTGGAATTACATCAGACACACCTTCATGCATTTGCCAAAAGAGCTCACGTTATGAAAGCCAAACTTTCAGGTAAGATCTTAAATGATTAGCGAGAAAAGAATGCGGAGTTATTCAAAAGTCACAAAGGGGAGATGGAAACTCAACGGCAACATGCTCGGGTCCTCGGCAAACCTGCTTCTATCCTGGATATGGGAAGGGTTTTGTTTTGACAGAACCCTGGGGCAAAACCAAGGCATTCTTTTTTGGGCCTAGCGTTAAAAACCAATAAAAACAAAACATTTCGTAAAAGCTGGCCTGCCTGTCTTCCAGGAAGATCAAGGTCACGTTGGCTGAGACGAAGTTTCAAGGAGACAGCTGTCTGTGCGTTGAGCTTGCTTCACTAGCCTGTGGACGCAGGGGAGGAGGAAGAGAACCCAGGTCTGTCCCTGAAAACTGGAGCCTGAGTTCCCTGCAGGCCCAGCAGGCAGAAGCCAACTCTGACAGGCTGCAGAGTGCCCCTGGCAGGCCAGGCCCACAGACAACTGTCACCATGTTTCAGGGACCTGGGAGGAGAGGACTGGGCCTGAGCCAGGCCTCAGATACAGCTCCTTGGGACCAGCTCAGCTGTGCATGCATGTGTGTGTGCACACGTGCAAGCACGCTAGAGGAAGGGCCCAGTGGGAGAGCAGAATAGAAAACGAGAGAAGGGCACATCCCAAGCTGTGGCCACTAAGGGCCCCATGGCACACCTGGACCTATAGGCTGAGCCACAAACACCAGGGACAACAGGACAGGGGCCCCATCATCCGTGAGCCCCACAGAGGAAGGGACTCTAGGCCAGAGGAGAAAGCAGCTAACCACTCCCTCTGACAAATACACCAGAAGTTCAGAGTATGATGGAGACCCTTGACTTCCAACCCTAGGTGATGAGCACCATAGCACGTGCCAAGCAGAGCAGGTACCCTGTGTATACGGACTGCACTCCTCACAACGCCCTCCCCAGATGGCATCACCAGCCTCACTTAAAGGACAAGAGAGAGTGGCAGGGACATATATACACTACCAAATGTAAAATAGATAGCTAGTGGGAAGCAGCCACAGAGCACAGGGAGATCAGCTCGGTGCTTTGTGTCCACCTAGAGGGGTGGGATAGGGAGGATGGGAGGGAGACGCAAGAAGGAGGAGATATGGGGATATGTGTATACGTATAGCTGATTCACTTTGTTATACGGCAGAAACTAACACACCATTGTAAAGCAATTATACTCCAATAAAGATGTTTTTAAAAAAGTTAAGCAAAACAAAAACAAACAAACAAAAAGGAGAGAACGAGGCTCAAAGATGGTGAAGTAACTCGGCGAGACCACGGAACCAGTACAGAGGAGGCAGGGCAGGAACCTGACCCATTCGACCCAAAGCCCACCGCGCCCGTGGTTCTCAGGGTGTGGCTGCGGGACCCCCAGCACCACTCACCTGGGGCGCCCCCTCCCCGGGCACATAATGCATCAGAATCTCTGGAAATGCAGCTCCGGAATCCATAGGTTTCCAAAGAACTCCGCAGGTGCTTCTGATAAAGAACCAAGTCTGAAGCCCTGTGGTGCCTGCCCGCCAGCAGCCAGAGGAGGCAGCGCAGGCGGCCGCAAGCCTGCTTCAAGCGCATGCTGGTCAGCGGCGTGTGGCCACATGCACGACATTCTTTACAGTCCCCACTGAGGGAGCCCAGACCCCAGGGGCTCCCAACCTAGAGCCTAGAGCCCAAAAGGCCCACGAAGACAGTAACACGGGTCTCAGAGTCCACTGCGGTATTTCAAAGGCCAGGAGAAATCATGCCTTCGTTACCTAACTCCAGGTCTAAGTAAAATGTCTTTGGAAGAGGGAAGATGTAACGGTTCATCACTTCACAAATACAGTGTGTCTGGACTCAAAGCCTCTACAGCCAGGCTGAAAACGGAACAGAGAAGTGGCACAGGCCCCAGGCAGGCGCCGTGGCTCCAACATCTGGGCACTTCCCCACTGGAGCCACCTTGGGGCCCCTCCCTCCACCCAGCAAGACAGAAGACCTGGGTCAGTACTTCAGGGAACTACGGTATTTCCCAGACAGATCCGTAACCTTATTCTCTAGACTTAGTCCCAGGCTGTCCCAAACATCAAATGTCCCTTCAAAGGAACAAAGACCTGCAAACTCCAGGGATGGTCAAAGGTATGTGTGTGTGGCCTGAGGATAAACAGTGCTTTTGAAATTTGAGTAAAACCAGCAGGGTGATGAATCTGAAGGGCAAACCATGCCTTTGGATGCACACGTGCCTACGTTACAGCTCATCCGCCAAGTCTGAAAACTAAGAAAATAGAACATAAAAGCTGACTGAATCAACACCCCAAGAAATTGATCTACACATTGCTTGAGCCAACTAACTTGAGCCGAACTCTGTGAGAAGATGAACTGGGGAGAAAGTCAATATGAAAAGAAGAGATGGGCAAAAGGGAAAGGAAAGAAAATGCTGTAAGGAAGCAAAAGAGGAAGGACAAGTCAAGAAGCAAACTAGAAAAAAGGAAAGAGAAACAGGATTGCCAAAGAGGGATACTCTGTCCAGAGAAAAGCAGCAGCACTGCTCACACATTTTTATCAGGATCTGCGGTTCACTTGAGCTAAAGGCTTCAGATTACTATCACCCCCCTATTAGCTCCCACTGGGAAACTAATTAGCTAGTTAGGTCTTTATCTTTAAAACCTCCATCCTCCAAACAGAAGGAGATGCCCAGGAAGGCACAGAGCTACCGAGACAGTGGGCTCCAGCTCCCAGTTGCCCCCCAACCCCTGCAAAGTCCTAGGGTCTGTAGAGCAGAGGGGACCACAGGAGCCCAGCCAAACCCAACCTGTGCCCTTGATACACGGTGTGGTTTTCAAATTGTTTAATAAGATGTCAACAATTAGAAATCAGGAGACTTCACACAGAAGATCTTGTTTTCCAGCAAAAGAAAAACAAAGCACTGAGTTAGCCCGTAGCGGGAGGCCCTCATCCCCACCTCGGGTTGGTCAGGTGGGGGCATCCTCTCCAGGTGGGGCGTGGGCGCCTCCTGCCCATGGGTCTGTCTCAGACTGAACCTCCCCATCCCATGCCCCCCACCTGCCACTGCACAGCTGATCCTGAGACAGGTGAGCCTCGCAGCCCCTGGCTTCCTTGAGGCTAGTGACCACCACACCCTGGGCATCACCATCCTCACTTGGTCACACCCTGGAACGCTGACCCCACTCCAAGCTGCTTCCCATCACTCACCTCGACTCCAGACTCCGATATTCCAGACCTGCCACGACCTCTCCCATGACCTCCACCTCTGCTTCTCCTGGACCCCCTCCCCTTGCGGGAACCTCCCCCCTCTCTCCACCGAAACAGCATCCCAAACCTTACGCATCAGAAACCTCAGGAGCCTCATACCCTCTCATCCTGCCGGCCTCCCCCGCAGGTGGGCACCTACACCCCACCCTCCTCTATCCCAGGCCAGTAGAGCTGAGCCTTCTGGAGGAAAACAGAACAACCCACGAAGGCCAAAGGCACCCCCAGGAATTCACACCCACCCAGGAATGCCCTGAGCACCCCCCCGCCCCTCTTCCCTCACCTTGCAGGTGCCCTACCTCGTCCTCCAGTGAGAATACTGAAGCCCCCAGCCCTGATCTCTTATTAACCACACGCACCCTTACCCTCGGTCCTCAAATTCTGAGGGTGGCACCCAGTTCCTCAAGCTGAAAACTCAACCATTATCCTTGAGCCCAGACCCTCCAAGCCAGTCAGTCACCAAACCCTGCCCCTGTCCCGTTCCCGTGAAAATCCGCGCACAAGCTGCCAACAGGCTGAGCTGTCTCCGCACAAGTCTGATCAGAGCCCCGGGGCTTACTGAAACTCCACTGACGACACGCCTCCACGACAAAATAAGGACCAGCCTCCTGAACTTGGCTTTCACAGCCACTCACAACGGGGCTCCGGCTGTCCTGACCCCTCTCCTTAAAAATGTGGCTGGGTTGTGGGTTTCCCTGGTAGCGCAGTGGTTGAGAGTCCGCCTGCCGATGCAGGGGACACGGGTTCGTGCCCCGATCCAGGAGGATCCCACATGCCACGGAGCGGCTGGGCCCCTGAGCCATGGCCACTGAGCCTGCGTGTCTGGAGCTGTGCTCCGCAACGGGAGAGGCCACAACAGTGAGAGGCCCGCGTACCACAAAAAAAAAAAAAAAAAAAAAAAAATGTGGCTGGGTTGTACACCCCTCCCTCCAGCCCTAGGAAGCCTGTGCCACCAGCTCCACGGGCTCGGCACAACATACCCGGGTGACAGATGCCACTGCTCACTTTTGCACGCCCAGTACCTAATAAACGCACTGGCCTTTCAATGCACGTGAGCTGCTTGTTGATCTCAGGGCCCCCGGCCTGGCTCTGCCAAATGAGAATATGGCATGAAAAAGCAGGGCCTCTGGAGCCCCCGGACCTGGACTTCCCACCAGGTTGTTTCCCACATGGGTGACCTCAGGCAAGGGCTCAGCTTCTGTGTTCTCATCTGTCAAATAGGGCCTTTAAAAACCCTCCCACATAAGGCTGACCTGAGGACCAGGCAAATCCTGTGTACGTGCCTAGCTGTGCGTCTGAAACACGGCAGGCGGTCAGCAAAGAGCTCCACTGGGTGTTTTCAAAACCGTAGATGAGGTTTCCCTCCGCTCTTCCAAGGCGAGGGCAGGCGGTCCAGCGCGTGGGCAGACCTTCCGCACCGCCTGGCCATCTCACTCCTCATCCACGCCTCTGCAAAGACACAGGCCTGAGCAGGACCAATGCTGTGTTCTCCCTGGACCCTGCGCCGGCAGGATGCGCTGCCTCAGCACCAGCCTCCCACCCGAGTGCACGGCAAAGCCCCACCACACATCCCGCTGGTTGCCGGCGGGTCCCTCCAGGGACACCAGGCGCAGGCTGAACTTGACTGAGGCTGGACTGCGGCACCACCGGCCCCTCGGAGTAACTCACCACACTGTGGCACCAAAGGGAAATGTCCGAGGGTTTATGTATCTCAGCTACCTCATAAAAAAATTTCTTTTCAATGCAACAGACATTTTTTGAACATTTCCTGTGAATAAAGCACTGAGTTCCCCACTGCCTGAGCCAGCGATGCGTAAAACAAGTCCCTGATGACAAACCAAGAGAAACAAATAGATGCACAGCTAAGTCTAACCCTGAGGAACAGCAGGAAAGAGGTGAGTCAAGAGGGACTGCGGCAGGGCGCGGGGGTTGCGGGGACATGGGGTCATGGGCATGGCTGCAGAGCTGGGAGGGCTTCTCAGAGGAGGCAGCATCTGCCCTGGAGAAGAGGCTTCTAAGCAGAGCGCACAGCAACCGACAGGCACAGAGGTCTGGAAGACGCAAGACCACTGAGTCACAGAAATTTAACTATTAAAGACCACAGTCAGAAAGTACTAAAAAGTACTTAGCATGTTAGAATTTAACAACTTGGAAAATAAGTATATCTGGTCATTTAATCTTTATAATATCTTCTTGACTTATTTTTTTTTTCTCTCACACACAGTGAGAAGGAAAACTAGGGAAAACATCGCCATGTCCAAGCTTTTCTTTTTCTTAAGAATACCTTGGAACAGAAATCAATCCTGCCGGAGACTTTTCCCGAGCAGACGGTCCCTGTGTTTCTGGCAGAAGACACAGGGTTAAACTAGAGAGACGTCACAAAAGGAGGGCACCTCCAAGAGCCAGCAGGCAGGCGGGCACTGCTTCTGCCCCTCCTCCTTTCAGGAGCACTGCAGCCACACCCATCCCCTCCACGTTTTCCTACTCCTCACCTCCCCTGCCTCCCTGCCTCCCACTAGAGGCCAGAAAATGAGTCCAGGGTCCACCCGTGACTCTGCATATGCCCATCCCCAGGTGCCACCATACGAGGAGCTGCAGGTCACTCAGGAGTCCCCTCAGTGCCCGGCACTGCCGACCTGCTAAACCAACCCTAACTTTCCTTCAGGCCTCCTGACACGTGAGGGCCCTAAGTGCCTCTGTCACTTAAGGCATCTTGGGTTGAGATGTTTGTTACTCGCAGACAAGAATATTCCAAAGGAGCTCCTGTTTCTTCAAGGCTGAAATCCTCTATGAGGGGAAATGATCAGCGAGCTGAAACCATAGAAGTTACCTGACTTACTTTGGACCTAAACCCGAATGTCAAAATCAAACATTTTAGAATATAGAAATTTTTAAAGCCTACAGGAACTACACCTCACAAGCAATTACCCCCTGCTCTATTTGCCTGACAAAGACATCTTGAGACAGATTTTCTTTTCGAACAGTAAGTTCTAAAGAGGGGTGGGCATGGGTGAGGTTGAAGAGTGGGGGTAGGGCTTGCTTTCTCTTGGCCTCTGTGTAACTTCAGTCAATCACCACCATTCTCAGAGAGAACGTGACACTTTCCTCTACAGCCTCTTGCCATTTTAGAACCAAGTTACTACAAATCAAGGTAGGTGAATTACTGTCACATGCTACTTAGGTAAGGTGCATCTCCTATAAGACGCATAGCTTCTATTAAGCTAATCTTATTAGCGTCCATGTGTAGCAGTATTGGAATGTGTATACTTCCAGAAAGTACATTAGAACCTCTTTATGAGTCTGACCTTTACAGTCAAGACTCGTAACTGCCTCATGACCTAATCACTTGATATCATGCTTTGAGAACAGAGATCAATAGTATAATAGCTGAATCATTGGCAGCAGAATTATAATGGAGACACTCCTAGGATAAAACCAGCACTCATTTTCTCTCCTGAAGGTAAAAAAAATCCAACCCCCCAAAATGGGCGCCACTAATCTTCTTTGAAAGATTATGCGTGAATAAGCACATTAATATTTGGTGACCTAATTTTTAAAATATTTCAGCTCCGTGCTCTTTTTCTTAACAACGCAAAAATAACCCAGGGGGCACAGGTGTCTCTCTCCCCTTTCCCAGAGTGGTTGCAACTCCTGGCCCATCAGGTGGCTTTTGGTGCCAAAGACGTGGTCTCTGTGCATGTGACCTTGAGGAAAGACGGTCCAGTGGTTAGGAATACTGGATCTTGAACCAGACAGCCCCAGTGTGACCCCCAGCTCTGCTCGTACTAGCCGTGTGACTTTAGCAAGTTAAGTCATCTCTGCGTATCCTGGTGTCCTCAAGAGGATAATAAAGCTATTTATGTTTGTTGTGAGGATTGAATGAATTCATCATGGGAAGTGTTTAGGCAAAGCACAGCTCGGGGCACATTGCTCAAAAAATGTCTGCTGTCTTTATTATAATTATCGATACCCAGGCTTCCACCCCTAAGTTCTGGGTTTCATAACCACTTCACCACACCCCAACTCAAGGACTTACCAGGTCCTATGCCACTATACTCCCTTTCCTGGTCCTCCCAATCCCCATAAAGGCTCTGCCAGCGCCCCAGTTGATAAACCCAAAAACGTATATCCAATACATCAGCAGGTTCTGTTGACTCTACCCCCAAGATAAATCTCATCGCTCACTGCTACCACCCCGGTCCAAGTCCCCATCAGTTCTCCAGGTCTCTCTGCTCTGTGAACCCTTCCTCCCTCGAGACTAAACGCTCACCTGCCAGCAGAGTGAACTTTCTAAAACACAAATCAGATATCTATAGGCTTACGATCTGCCATACTTTCAATTGGTGAAAAAGAAATCCAAACTCCTCACCGGGGTCTCTGAGCTCCGACATACATTAACCCCACCAACATCTTCACCCTGAGTTTCCACCCCCCACCCTGTCATGCCACACTGACCTTCGTTCTACCCACAAACACCCCAAACTCATCCCGAGCCTTTGCAAGGAGCTCTGCACTGTTCACACAGCTGCCTCACCGCATCAGGGCAAGGTTCACCTCCTGGGAGATGTATTCTCGGAGTAAACAGAAACCTCTCCATGGCTCTCAACCACATTTCCCCATTTGGTTTGCTTTACAGCTCTGATCACTATCTGAAATTCTTATTTGCTTATCCATTTACCAGCGGTCTCCCTTACCTGGAATGGAAGCTCCATTAGGACAAGGCAAGATACCCACCTTGCCAGACAGAAGGATGCCTGTAGCACAGATGGCACTCAATAAAGATGCAGGGTGCATAGGGGAAGGGGGAGGGAGGGTTTGCCAGGACCCAGCAGAGATCTACCTCCCAAACCCCCCTCCTGAACCACACTGCCTGGGAAGCCTGACACCAACATCTAGTCAGGAAAGCAAATTTCAGCAGAAGAGTAGAAGGCTGTAGCTTTTGATCCTAATATACTCCTCGAAAAGCCACCTCAGTCTGATTTTAACCCATAGATATTCCTTAATCATCAGTCCCCAAATTAGATTTCCCAAAATACAGTCTCTCGGGTGCTCAAATCAACCCAGAGTGAACTTTCAAACAACCGCCTCTGAACTCTGCTTGAGTTCATTTTAAAAGGAGACAAAAAGCCCCAACCAAGCTGCCTATTTTACCTCACTTCTAAAAGCTGGGAGAATGCAAGTGACACGGGCAAAAAATTCAGTGTTCAAAGGTTGTTGGGGTGTGTGTGTGTCTGTGTGTGTGTGTGTGTGTTTTAACCAAAGAAAAGCTGCTGATCTTTTTCCCTTAATTGGTTCTGGGAATCAACAACTGACCACAGGAGGGTAAGCGTTTGGAACACTTTCTCCTTATTATCGAATCCTTGATTATAATGATTAAGCCTGGACTTGTGGTTCTACTAAACCTCACTGAGCAACCTCACAGGTCACGTGCACAAGTGGGGACCACTCCCCTCAGGTTAGCGCTGTGGCATCGAGTTATAAAATGTCATAAAATTAGCATCCAGGGAGGTCAGAACTCAAAGAGACCTTGAACATCACTAACACCACCTCTTCAAGACAAATAAGGAAACTGAGACTCGGGAGATTATGTGAATTGCCCAAGGTCAGTGCTAGTGTCAGTCAGAGCACGGACACAAACCCAGGGCTATCCAACTGCAAGACCAGTGCCACCACCATGACGCCATCCATACAAGCAAGGATGGCAGAGAGCCCGGCTCTTCATGTTGTAATCGGTAAGCTCGACTTACAGTCTGCCCCCAACCCATTTCTAAATCCACTTGCCAAAAGGGCTGAAAACGTCCCCAAGAATGCTGCTCGAATATGTCTTCAATGTCTGCTCTGTGATGCAGCAGGAAAGCAAAGAAGAAAAGGTGCGTTGTGGCTTCGATGGGGGACAGAGATCATTTCAAAGAGGTAACAGTAAGGACACAGGTGTCCCCAGAAACCAGAGAAGAGGGAAGAGAAGTGTTCCCAGAGGAACGTGATCGCCTGAGCTGTGTCCCATGGGATGACCAGCAGGGAGGCAGACAAAGAAGCCAACAAAGAGGAACTCCCAGGAGACGAGCACAAAAATGAAGACTCTGAGGCATGAAAAGACTGGTAACCAAGGGCAGCTAAGTGCTGCTGAAACGCAAGGTTCAAGCAGGGAAGAGATGGGAGATAAGGTAGAAGAGCCAGGCTGTATCCTGCAGGCGAGGAGCCACTGCAGCAGGAAGTCACCCATCACATCTGTGTTTTAGAAAGATCTCCCCCGCCAAGAATTGAGACAGGATTTGAAGAAGACAGGACGAAGGAGTTTGAAGTCTCTCTCACAAAAGAGCCAAGAATGATGGCAACAAGCAGCAGAGTTGATTGGGTGCTGTCTACGTAACAGACACTGTTCCCAGCACACACGGTAACCCATTTACTCTTCACACACATGAGGTGGGGTCTATTAGTACCTTTTTACAGATGAGCAAACTGAGGCCCAGTGAGGCTGAGTTACTTGTCCCAACCACGCTACACACTTTCCTGACAAGCAAGAGATCCAGGCCAGAAGCAACACATCGGTAGAAGGGACGGAGGGAGGGGCTGACCGGCCCCCGACACCCTGCACGCTGCCCTGCCCTCCTGCTCCAGAAACCAAATCAACCCACATTAGGAATTCCGTGACACCAACCTCTCTGCCCGACTAAATAGCATAAGCCACCTGAATGCAAGCATTAGATGTCAGTCTTCCAAAGACCAGGAACGAATATCAGATTGACGGAAGCCCATCCAAGGGTCTTCCCAGGTCTCTGGGAAACAGCCCCAGTCGAGGAGAGAGGGGGCAGAGATGACAGAACCCGTCTCCCCACCTATTTCTCCAGCCCCCAGAAAGAGCACAGGACCTGGAGCCAGGAGTGGGAGAGGACCGCCCACATGTTCATTTTGCTCTGATCCATCACTTTACCTCACTCATCTTGCACTTCTTTAGCTGTAAGGTGGGTAGATGTCTCCTATCACTAGGGCTCCATCCAACTCGGATTTAAAAAATAATCATCTTTGACAAGCTAACAGCATCTACTGACATTTGTAAAGTATGTACCCTTTCATCCTGTGATTATGCACCTTGAACCCATGCAAAGAAATGTTTGCATGTGTGTACAAAGTAATATGAACAAGAACATTCAATCTAGTATAGTTCATCGCTGCAAAAATTTGGAACAATTTAGATGTCCAGCGATAGGAGAGTGGTGAAATAAATAAATCATGGCATATCCTATATAAGGGAACCTATAGCACCAGCACTGATGTTAACATACATCTATACATACTGACACAGAAGACATCCAGGACACGGAGTTAAGTACAAAACAGCAAGTGGTGAAGCAATTTATATAGTAACTTATATAGAAGTAATTTATATAGGAGTCCTCTTTTCCTTTTAACGATGATAAATATATGGTGGTATGGTGAAGAGGAAAATTCTATAAGGATACGTTCTAAAATTGTTCATGTCTGGTATCACCTGGAGGGAATCAAGGAAAATGTCATATTTTTTATTCTTTGAATTCTTCTATGCATCCAACACATAATAACAAGACAAAAAAAAGGCCACATCATAGTCAAATTCAGGCAGGCTGCACTAACAGCATGAGCCTCAGAGGCCTCAGCATCTTCCACATCAGGTCAAGCAGGCAGAGCCCAGGTCACAGCATCTTCCACATCAGGTCAGGCAGTCAGAGCCCAGGTCACCTCCTCAGAGGTTTGGCAGCTCCTTTCCGGGCTTCACAGCGGCTCATCTGACTCAAGCTCCCCACGTCCACCACAAGTCAGCTGATAGTCCCTCCGATTATCTTTCCCCCGGAAGTGGGTGTGGACTGTGGAAAGAAAGGCGACCAGAGCGGTCAGGATGGGAGGCCACGCTATCCAGGAATCAGTCTGGAACACACTGCAATTAGGTGTAACACCTTCCACCCACCACGTGACAAATCCATGCCTTGTGGTTCTCGGAAGCAGAAATGCCAAATGTCTCCCAACTGAGTCAAATTCTCTCGAATCTAGAAGTTACAGCCTAGATACGGAAATTCTCCCAAACAGTGATAAGCAAAAAAAAAAAAAAAAAAAAAAGAAAATTAGTATTCCATCTTACTTCTAGAAATTCAAAGTATTTTACACTACAGGCACACACACACACACACACACACACACACACACACACACACACTTGATTAGATCTTCTAAAATACCACATGCAGTAGTAAATTACCATCCCTGTCCACTAAATAATACCCAAGAGAAAGTAAATGGACATCCAGCAGTTTCTCCTGTGCATTTACTAAGATCTGGCCCATGATCTCATCGCCCCTCATAACTATCCCATGAAGTGGAGGACAAATATCTAGCCCCGTGTTCCAGGGAAAATCCTAAAATAGGCAAACTTCCTTTAGACTTCTGTGAGCAAAGAGAGAAGCCTGCAGCCTCACTGGATCCACACCCAGAAGAGCCCAATGCCTCCGTTCATGGCTCGGCGAGACCACAGTTGGGATTTTTGTCATCACTGCTGAGAAATGTTTACACTGCTATTTCTGACCCTCTTGTGTAAATATCAGCTATACTTTACCCCCCAAATTTCAAGCCTGTGTAAAGGATCCTTTTAAAGGAAATCCCAAGTACCCAAGTATCAGAGTTACAGAAGCTGCAATTTTTGGCAGAGAGGATAACGCTCCAGAAGCTGTGAGGAGGGGCCGAAGTGGCCCCTTCTTTCTGGAAGCCCCTGGGAAGAGGGGAGGGGGGCTGGGGAAATGGGTTCATCTTGCTGTTACCAGCAGAACTCAACTTTCTCAACTCTAGGAAAGGTTTATTAAGTGAATAGATTTACTTTTTCTCAAAGAATTGATCAATTTTTTTTTGCAGCATTTCAGCAATGAGTTGACTTCAAGTGACTCTGGAAATCAAAAGGCTCCAAGCATCAGTGTTTTAAAGCATCAGCAGAGGACAGAGGAAACTGAGGTCCGTGGTCCAGTACACACATAGCACATACTCATGTTACTTGGGAAAAAAAGAACCCACAGGATCTCCAGTGTTACTATGGCTGCAATTTTATGAACTTGATGACCCAATTCAACTGAAACCAAAAAAAAAACAAACAAACTCTTCCCACCCCCAGCACCCCTGGCTGTCCATCTCTCCCCTAAGCCAATGCCTACACACACAGCTTAGCAGCAATTTACAAGTTCAATGCCGACACGCCCCACAATCGAGGAAAATGTGTCCACAACACGGAGGTAAACGCTTTGTGCTTAGTGTCTCCCGAGCCCTGATGAAGGGTCTCAGGCGGTCAGCACAACATGGCAGGGGGAAGAGGAGAAACAGTGCTGGACCAGAGGGCAGGAACCCCCCCCACCTGAACATCCTTGATGACATGATCCATCCCACCTTGCCCACCCCACAGGTGCGGGATGGTTTCCTCCCACCCAGACCACCACAGCGGCTCCTGACAGCATCCTCCGCTCCTCCCAGGACCACCTTCCCAGAAGAGAGGTCCACCTGGGCGGCGCCTCTCCTGACACACCGTCCAGACCCCGCCTGGCCCCTCTCCAGTTCCGCAACCACTTGGGCAGCCTCGCTCGAGCCACCTGGGAAGGACGGGCTTTGGCGACCACGACAGGTTTTTTTTCTTCCTTCTAACGTGAATGTCACCCCCTCTGAAGTCTTCCCTCAGCTCCCCAAAGAGGGAGATGCCTCAGAGCTGTCACAGGGCCAGGCCCCATCCCCAGGGGCAAGTGACACAGAGCTGGAGGCACGCTCTGGCTCCACAGCTGACCTCGGCCAAGTTCCTTACACGAGCCTCCGAAACAACTCCCTAAGTAAGTCTCAGTGCCTACACGGGCAAAACTGGAAATATAAGGGCTAAAGTGAGTGGTGATTCCATTTAAGGGAAATAATTTCTAGAGAGAACTTAATGCAATATTTGGAGCTCAGTAAAATCTCAGAAAGTAGCATCTAGTAGAATATTATTAATAAGTAGATACTCAAAGTTAATCAAAGACACTCCAAGGTCCACCAACCTGAGGCAAATGACATCTTCTCCAGGCCTCAGTTTCCTCACCTGTAAAGCAGGGGTAGGGGGAACAGGAGATGAGGGAGGGGCACTGGACTAACACGGAACAGAACAGGAAAACAACCAAGAGCTAAACTGTGTAACAGCAGCAGGCTCTCTGAGAAAGCAGAACTTAAGTTAGTTTCCCTAACTTGAGAAATGTGCAGCTCACGGCTCGAAGAGGCAAGTGCTCTCTTGGACACCCTTCCTCCTGGGCTTTGCCCTAAATTATTTTCATTATAATGCTACTTAGGTCTGTCCAAATATAAAGCTTCATATGCTTGAGCCCTTATAAAACTGTAAGGTGAGACAATGTAAAAATTGGATAAAAAGCAATAAAAGAGAGCTCAGCTTTCACTTAAGATGACGTATGACAATGATGCAATTTTGTTCCGTGCTCACAGTGTGTTAAGTACAAGACTACCTGCAGGGAGTTCCTGGCAAATCTGTGTGGCTCTACCCCCGCGGGGCTGGGACCCCCTCGGCAAGCCAGCCAGCCACCGCTCTTCTCTAACGCACTGTCGTGAAATCTTTGCTCATGAACTTCCAAGCCCTCATCTGACCCCAAAACACAATTTCGGCAATAAGTCCACATCTGTCCTTTCCCCTTCGCTACAGACAATCAAAGGGGTGCACAATCTAACACTGGAAGGAAATCTTTATGACACGCCTCATTTGGAAGGTCATCTGGATGTTACAGAATCTATGATTTGTTTAATTATTATTTAAAAGAATATTAAAAATTGACTTTTGGTTTTAAAAAATAACTTGCAAATTCCCAGGAAAATGTCTTTAAACTCTAGTTTAAAAGACGTTGTTTCTGGGCTTCCCCGGTGGCAGAGTGGTTGAGAGTCCACATGCCGATGCAGGGGACACGGGTTCGTGCCCCGGTCCGGGAAGATCCCACATGCCGCGGAGCGGCTGGGCCCGTGAGCCATGGCCGCTGAGCCTGCGCGTCCGGAGCCTGTGCTCCGCAACGGGAGAGGCCACAACAGTAAGAGGCCCGCATACCGCAAAAAAAAAAAAAAAAAAAAAAAACATTGTTTCCTCAAAAATCAAGAAAATATTATATTGTGGTGAAAGAATTGAGTAACTGTATAAATATTATAAATTTGTTATATGGGGAAAAATACATTGCTTCCTAATAAAAGCGTCTTGCCATAGTATCCAGAAAGATCTTAGACATCACAGACCTAACTGTAAGTGTTCCACGTGCATTCTCTCTTCAATCCCAAGAACCACCCTATAAAGTAGGTGCTACTGTGACACGTGAGGAACCCGAGGCCTGAAGAAAGAATGAAAGTGATGGAGCAGCTCCTGAACTGATTCCAGCAGCCTTGCCCCCTGCCCCTTCCAGACCAGCCCTGAGAGCCTCTACAGAGGACGGCCAGCCACGCACAGCAGGGATCCAGGGGAGACCAGCTGGGGGAGAGAGAGATGCAGAGGGAAGGTGGCATCCTCAAGGAAGAAATGACAGGACCTAGTGACAGGATGGATGGAGACAAGAAGGTAAGTCCCTGAACCTGTGAGCCAGGAAGAATGACTGACCCGGCCTCCAGAAATGGAACTGCTAGGGAGAGAAGCCAGTGCACGTGGCCAGACCTAAACTGAAACACGGTGGGTTTAAGACAAAAGGGACTTATTCCAAGTGGGAATGGATATCCTCTCAACAGATCACAGGCGAAGAGGCTGAAGTCTCGTTACACAAGAATTACGTTTACAAGGCATGAAGATTATTTCAAAAAGACAAGGTGGTCAAAAGTGTCCAGCACAAGGGAATTCCCTGGTAGTCCAGAGGTTAGGATTTGGTGCTTTCACTGCCGGGGGCCCAGGTTCAAACCCTGGTTGGGGAACTAAGATCCCACAAGCCTCACGCACAGCCAAAATAAAAAAGCGTCCAGCATAGAAGAGACGGAGAACAAAGATAGGCAGGACAAGACCACTGGATTCTGAACATCTGTGTCTTTACTAATTCCAAATAGACCAGTGCACAGGACAAGTCAGGTGTGGGACAGGCAATCACTATGGCAAAGAAAGAGGACTGTCTCCCCGTGACAGCACGTAAGGACTCATCCAGGCAACAGGCATGCCCACTGTGTCCCAGATACTGTCCTAGGTTCAGCCACAAACAAAAACCCCCCTGCTGGCATGGAGCTTAAGTTCTGGCTGAGGAGACAAAGAACGAGCAAGCAAGGACACAGTCTGGAATCAGGGGGTAATGAATGTTCTAAGGGCTAGGGAAAAAAATAAAGCAGGTTACGAGACAGAAGGAAGGGCAGGGGCAGGTATCTGAGATAATGTCATCTGGCAATCATGGAAGGACTGACTGAACTCTAAGAGGAGGTGACAGGATGAAACTCAACTTTTTAACCTAGAGAGGCTTGAGAGCATTCACTCCAAGTGTCTGCTGCCTAGTAGACCAGACACTGCGATGGTCTAGAGAGACCACAGTAAACACATGTTTGAAGGTATCTGAGCATCATCGTGCACAGATTGAGGGGAAAACTGATGTCATCAGGAACACAGAGAGGAAGGCAGGAGAGGAGGACAAAACAACCACACCATGTGGATGACCTTCACTTCTGAAGACCTGGATATTCTCTGACTCCATTAGAGAAGGACAGATGCTGGAGCAGTGATGAGCTTCAAGGGACAAGAAAGCAGCAGAGGAGAAAGATCTGCATCAGACTCAGCAGCCTTCATTCAACAGATAAACAGGGATTTACTCAGCAGGACCCACTGGACACCAAGCTTGTGCTCCCAAGGGGGCATCTCGAGGTGTCTCTGTTAACACACACCCCAAAGGGATAGGGCTGGGGGAGGGGACCAGTTGGAGGATGGGAAGGTGTGGTGAGGCCAAAGGTGAAGGCTCTAAGTCCCCTGCAGCCATGAGAGGCTCACAGGGTGGGGCCACACCTGAGGACCGGTGGTGTGAGTTCAGCAAAAGGTCAACAGATCGGGTCAGTAACCACCTCCTCGTCTAATAACTGCAGTGCCCGCTCCAACCACACCCACCATACCTGTACTAAAGTCACTGTCTCCCCACAAAGCTGCTGATTAAACCTTCTTTAATCTCTGTATCCCCCACAGCTAGCAAATCCTGGAGGGTCAATAAAGGCTCTACTGCGGCCAAGCTTACATGACAGGAGTAAACCAGGAGGGGCTAAATAACTGAGGTTCTGATGGAGGTGAGAAGCCCAGTAGTCCAGATTCCTGCTCAGCTGGCAGATGCATGAAAGGGGAGAGCTGGGGGGCGGGGTTGGGGGGGTGCTGGCCATAGCGACTGCATCACACCAGCTGGACAGCCCTGAAAGTCACTTCAATCCTGAGTCTCAATTTGGAAAACAAGGGGGTTGGAGCAAATCAGAGGCTGCAAACTTTCAGGAAGAGGAGATGCTTTTCTCAGTGCTGAAGGCTGGGGAGCATGTGTACTTTTGCTATTGGGGTTAGGTAGGGGATGCAGGCTTCCCCTTTGGCTGCAAATGAATCGCGGAGAACATAATGCAGGTATGGCCACCACCACGAGGACCTTGGAGGTTTGTCCGCAGAAGAGGCCCACTGGTGACGCGGCAGGTAAGAAGACAGGGGCTGGGGGAGGGGGCCAGGACTGCAGCGGTAATGAGTTATGCAGACCTCAGGCGGGAGACAACGGATGCCCAAGCAAAGACTGTGAATGAAACATCCGTGTTTTGAAGGCGGTTGCTGGAGTCTGGCTTGTACACACCCAGGCACACAAAAAGTCAGGGAAAAACAGATTTTACACAACTTGAAAACTATGAAACTACTTTAAAAGCTGCAAGAGCAATTACCCATATGCAAGACCACTTCTAGCCTTTGAAAAGCTTGTTTATTACCATATTTACTGAGGGCTATCAGACTGTATTTTGAGCTTCTGAGAAGTTTCCATTTAGAATCAGTAGAAATACCTGACACATCCAAACCCCATAATTTCCCATACCAAGCTGAATCCCCCAACATTACAGAAAAACCCGCAAACTTTGCAGAAGGGAGTGAAAAGCCAATCCAGTCACAGGAAATCTTCCAGCTCTACAAAAGAAAACAAACAAAAACACCACAAAGAGCACTGAAACATTTCTAGTCCAACAGCTTTTCACTCAAGCTTTAATAACTTTATTCTGAAGCCCTTGGAAAGTATTAAATTACAAACAGTATTCTATATTCCTGGCAGTAGCAATGCCTAAAACTTATTATAACTTAAGGCAGTAAGTGAGCTCATGACTTTTAAGTCAAATTTAAGGAAGCTAAAGGACAGATAAAACGATGTGTTTGAAAATGCCCACAAAATAATAAAGTCCGGAGGGAACTGGATGGCTTTTCTGCTTCTAAGCTAAATAAAGCCTGGGGGGCTTTGCAAAGATCCTAGTGAGGATAATCACCACCGCCCCCCATCGCACACAGCAAACCATCCAATCAATTCTACGCAGACCAAGGAAAGTTAATCCAAGAAGAATAACAACACTTGAAATGTTGTGAAAAACACAGTTCTGCTGTTTAAAACACTCTATCGGGCTGGAGGACAAATCGGGTCATTCTAACATGCCAGAACATTTGACTGGTGAGTGTTTCTGTGATCATGTCTTGGCTTTGTGTTAACAAAGGGTCCTGCAAGACATCTGAGTTCCAACGCTCGGGCCTTCAGGTCCTCTCTCGCCTGCCAGCAGCCTCCCTACTTCCTGCACACCTTCGGATTAACTGCCCCGACTTCCTGCACAGACCTGGATTTGGGCTACCTTCCTCCTTCAGGCTTGCTCAAGCTAAGTTCCCCGGGCAAGCTCGAAGGGTAAAAGTTCGCAGTCCCCGACCGTCCATTAAAGCACAATCAGCATGTGTCGCTTGACAAGTCTGGCCGCGGCAGGGTGATTAATTTACATAAACAACTCGGAAGAGGTAACTCATAACTGCAAGGGCAGAAGTCAGCAGGCTGAACCTGGCCGCTCTGGGAGCGGCGGCTGCAAGGCTGGCCCACCCGGTAGAGCCCCTGCTGACGTTCACCGTGGCTCCTTCCACGCAACAGGTCCACGCAGGCAGGGCACCAAGGCACTTGCCCACAGCTCCGCGGGCGCAGCCCCCCTCCTGCCCCGCCTCCCACGGCCGGTCCCGGAGCCCGGGCAGCTACGGCTCTTCCCGGCACAGCCCACCCGCGATAAGGCCCGGAGCACATTCTTCGGAAGATGCCGAGATAGCGCGTCTCGCTCGCGCGCTGCCCACCTCCTCCCGGCCCAGTCCAGGCCGAAGGGAAAAGGCGCCCCGGCCGGCGATCGGGGAATGCGAGACAAGGAGACCGCCCCGGGAGCCGGATGCCGCGTTCGGTCCTTCCAGCCGGGAACGGCCCCGGCCACCTGGCTCCTCACCTTCCCGGTCACAAGTGCCGGGCGCTAGTACCTAGATATAAACTACTTATCGGCACAGAACGTTTTCCCAACTGCACAAGCTACAGCGACTACTCAGAAAACAGCAAGTCGCTTTGTATAGAAAGAAAAGGAACTTTTCGGGAGGGGGGGGGAGGGGAAGGGGAGGAGTGTGGGAGGAAGAAGCAGGTGAATGAACGTAGACGTGGTTTCCGCGGGACCTTCCTGCCGGGTCCCGAGGTGGAAGAGGGGGCGAGAGAGGAGGGGAGGGGTGAGGAGGGGACGGGGTGGGGGGAAGAGGAGAGGGCGAGGCTGGCGGGGCCCGGCCGCGCTCCCTCAGGGCGGCGCGCAGGTGAGGCTGGACACTCACCTCCGGCAGCTCGCGGAGCTGGTTGGCATCCAGCAGCAGCTCCTCCAGGCTGCGGGCGTAGCGGTAGATCTCCTCGGGGACGTAGACCAGCGAGCAGTGGCGCTTGTCGATGGTCTCCACATGACGGTTGCACCGCCACAGGGGGATGCAGTGGAACATCGCCGCCCGCCGCCGGGTCCCGAGCCGCGGAGACCCAGGCTCCCCGCCCGCTCCGCCCGCCCGGCGGCTGCGCTCCGCCCGCCGCCCACCCCGCGCTCGTTGGCCCCCGTGCTCGCTCACACCTCACGCCGGGCTCCACGCTCCCAAAAGCGCCCAGGAACCTCGGGCGAGAGGCCCCCACCCCCGGCCCCGCGCCCCCGCCGCTGCGCCCCTCCCACCCTCCGGCCGCGCCGCAGCCGCCACCGCCGCGCTGAGCTTCCTACTCGCCGCCGCCGCGCGACTGAGCATGCGCGCCAGCGCGCTCGCGCCCAGGGCGGCTCCCGCCCGAGGGATGCTCCGCTCCGGGTTTTCGCGGCGACCTGGATCCGGAGGGTCGGGGTAGCAGCGGTCAGAAGCTCGCGGTCCCCCTATTCAGGCTGGGACCCAGGGAGTGTCGCGGCATCGGAGGGCGCCCCTCTGAAGGAGCCCGGGGCAAAGAGGAGGCAGGGGCGAGGCAGCCCGGGGGGAGCAGAATAACTTTGGTTTTTACTTTTACTTAACTCGCTCTCCTCGCTCCCCTTCCCCAAAACCACTTTCCCTTCCGGGGTCAGGCGGGACCGCCCCGAAGCGTACCTTGCGCGCCGTGGGCGGCCGGAGCCCCAAGGTTCCGTGTGGTTTTGAGGTGTCTCCGCCGCCCTGGCTGCGGCTTTCTTGGCCACTTAAGTGCGCGCTGCTCCAACACCCCACGAAGTGAGCGGGCCGCCCCCGGCGCCGCACGGCACCCCGGCCCCTGCCCTGCCCCTGGTCCTCGGGCACCGCCTGCAGGCTGTGTAGCATCCTCAGTAATCATCGTCTCTGTACACAGTAATAGGAGATCCCTCTCCGCAAACCACCAACATAGGCGTCAGAGAGTCTGCGAGATTCTCACAGATGTGGATGCACCCCATCAGAAGCCCAGATACAAAAACGAGCTGGCAAAGATTCGTTTCTGAGCCCGTTCCAGCCTGGCCAGATGTTGGTCCCTGGCAGGTGAGGAGGGAGGAGCGGGAGAGGTGGGGCAGGTCGCGTGGGGGCTGCCAGCTGAGCATCCTCCATCCGGCTCCTGCGTTTCTGCACCAACTCCTAGTCTCTTGCAAACAGTAGATTGCAGCCCAAGGAGTAGCTGGGGAGGACCCAGGAGGCTCACTACTGGATGATAATGACCATTCCCTTGCCCCTGATTCGTATCAAGGGACTAGGACCAGAACCCTGAACTGACCCTCTTCCTATCTCCGAATAACCAAACTGGCTCCTTCGCAAAGGGTTGCTGACCAGGTGAAAAACCAATCACATTTATGGATTGTTTTTGGGGGGTCTACTCTGACTCCCCACCTGGCCACCCCCCTAGTCCTCACACCTTCTGCTTCATGTGAACTGGGCCTGTGACCTCTGAGTAGACACCACCCAGGCTCTTCCACCCCCACTACTGCCCCCAAACTGCTAAAATCTGGAGCCACGGAATCCGCATTTCTGCAGAAGACTGAAAGCTGAGTGTGCTCCGTGGCCAAAGCAAATCTGGGTCCGAAACTAGTTTTTGCAAGGCATATGTGGTCTCAGTTCCAACCGTGCACCAGACAGTTCTCCTGGGGTGATGGGGGAGAGAAACATTTCATCATTTCAACTCTACTAGGACAGCTTTTCACTTCCCAGTCAGTGAGGACGGGTCCAAGTACCATTGCCTTGTCTGTTTCTACCCTGGCATTATCACCTTAACTCTAATTCAAATCAATCCCTAAACTCCACTGCCCTACCCACTCCACCTTGTCTTTTGTTTGTCCTGGCTGGATTCCTACATTCTCAAGGGAGGCTACCCGGACTTTGAACCTTAGTCACTCTTCCTTCGTTCTTGCATTCCAGAAAACAAACTTTGTGCCACCTTTAGTGGGAGACTGTGGTTCCTGCCTGAGAGCCTGGGTCTGGAACGGTAAGAAAGTCACTGGCCTTGTAAGTTTTCCAACTGCTTAAAAATAATAATAAAAATAGGGCTTCCCTGGTGGCGCATTGGTTGAGAGTCCGCCTGCCAATGCAGGGGATGCGGGTTCGTGCCCCGGTCAGGGAGGATCCCGCGTGCAGCGGAGCGGCTGGGCCCGTGAGCCGTGGCCGCTGGGCATGCGCATCCGGAGCCTGTGCTCCGCGGCGGGAGAGGCCACAGCAGTGAGAGGCCCGCGTACCGCACAAAATAATAATAATAATAATAATAAAGAAGGCGTGGCCCCCCCATCTTAATCTTCTATTGACTTCCAGAGATTATCACACTAGATTAATAACAAACACCAAATGAGTCTTTAAAATTCACATCTCAAGAAGCATTCCCTGTATGCCTCTCCATGGCACTTATACTTCCCTGTGTTAGATTATTTTTGTATCACCTTAATCCCCAAAAGACTGTGACCTTTTGGACATCAGGTACTGTCTCACTTGCTCTGTAGACCCCTACAGCTACCATAGTTCCATATGTACACTGAATGACCGGCTTGTCTTGGCTCTTTGGAAAGTCAGTGGCAGAATTCTTGACTTTCCTCATTTCCAAAGATCTTCCAAGAATCTGAAACATTAGTCTGGTAAGAGAGAAAAAATGAAAACACTTTGCCAAGTGGAGAATTAGGGAAGCAATTCTTTATCCTCCTGAAGAGTTTGAGGGTTTCCCTATTGATATAATTTCTAGTTTCTTTCCCCATATGTATATGATTTGGACTCAAACAAAATTTAAACGACCACAGAAATCTAATTTTTTTGGAATAATGCAATTCATTTTCAGTGTGAACCATTTTTCACATCCATTGGGGCTAGAGAGGTCTGACTTTCAACTCTGGCTCTGCCACCTAATAGCTTTGTTGAACAGGTTGCTTCACTTTTAAAAGCCTCAGTTTTATCAGCACAAATGAGGACAATGGTCCAAGGGTTGTTATCAGGATTAAATAAGATGGTGTTAGTAAAACGCTTAGCATAGTGTCAGGCACACATCTGTTCAATCAATAAATACTCACTATGTACTGGTTTTTCTGTGTAATCAACGCCTGTCTTTGTTTTGGGAGTCACTCACTTTGGAGAAACCAGGCGCCGTGTTGAGCAACCCAATAGAGAGACCCACACGACAGTGAGTGAGTAATCTTGGAAGCCAACCCTCCAGTCTCAGTCACACCTTCAAATGACTGTAGAACCAGCCAATCCCCTAAGTGCAACCTCGTGATAGACCAGGAACCAGGACCACTCAACTAAGCTGCTCCTAGATTCCAAACTCTCAGAAACTGTGTGAAACAAACGTTTGTTATTTTAAGCTGCTAAGATTCGGTGTAATTTGTTACACAGCAACAGATAACTAGTAAATGTACTTACCATGCTCCACACATGGTGCTGCAGGTAGGTTTTGCCCTCATGAAGCTTATACTCTAAGGTTAAGAACGATAAATTCTCCATTAATGGTGTTGTTGTTGTACTATTATTAATTTTTTGACTATGATGGTTGTCATTAATTTCTTTTAAAGTGAAAGTCCAAAGTGATAGCTGGTAAGGTGGGGTAAAATGGGGATTCAGAGGTTTGAGCATGTGAATTTTAAAGGGAGACACCACCCCCATCCACTAAGATGACTAAAAAGAAAAAGATTGACAGTCTCAAATGTTAGTGATATGGAGCAACGGGAACTCAGGCTTTGCTGATGGGGGTGTAAAATGATAAAACCACTTTTGGAAAACAATTTTTAAGTTTTTTTATAAGCATATACCTACCTTAATGATCCAGCCATTCTACCCCTGGGTATTTCCATACAAAACCTTGTTTACAAATGTTGATCGCAATTTTGTTAAAGGTAGCCAAAAACTGGAAACCATCCAAATAGTCATCAACAGATAAATGAATACTACACTGAAACAATGGAATAACAACAGTAAAAAGCAGTTTGTTCCTTTTCTACTACTTTTCTAATGTTACTAATACTTGTAACAATGTGGATGAATTTCAAAAACAGCATGCTTAGCAAAAAAAGCCAGACACAAAAGAGTATATACTATATGATTCCTTTTATATACATATAAATTCTAGAAAATGCAAACTAGTGTAACTGGTACAACCTAGATCACTGGGTACCTGCAGCCAGGGATTGAGGAAGAGATGTGGATAGAAAGATTGATGGCAAAAGGCATGAGAGAACTTTTTGGGATGATGGAAATATTCTACATCTTGATTGTGGTTGTTACGTGGGTGTGTACATTTATTAAACTCATCAAACTGTGTACTTAAAATGGGAACCTTTTATTGTCTAAAATGTATACATAAATAAAATTAATTTTAAAAGTTAACAAATAGTATACAGGTAAACGTACCCAACAGGCAGTTGTAAATTACATCCAGGGCCAAGTCATGTTGTGTTATTTATTTATTGAGTGGCCACTATGTGCCAGTCACTGATCAATTAACTGAGTTCTGGAGGCTGGGAAGTCTAAGATCAAGGCAGTAGATCAGTAGATATGATGTCAGGTGAGGACCTGCTTCCTGGTTCACAAATGATTCTCTTTTCACTGTGTCCTCACACAGTACAAGGGAACAGGGGAGCTCTTTGGGGTCTCTACTATAAGGGCACTAATCCTGTTCATGAGGGTGCCACCCTCATGATCTAATCACCATCCAAAGTCTCTGCCTCCAAATACCATCACATTGGGGATTACATTTCAAAATATAAACTTAGGGGGACACATATTCAGTTTATAGCATTTTATCTTCTCTGCTGGATGGCAGCTGAAATTTTGTGTTATTTTATGCTTAACTGAGATGCTTGAAAACTGAACTACACATGCATAATTAAAGGTCAGCCAGAGATATGGGCAGAGTTTATGCAGAATTTGGAGCATCCACTGTCACTCAATCCTTTCTGAGGTTTCCCCCTCTCACTTCCCAACTGCTGTGGTCACCCCAGCCCTGTCAGACTGCTCTAAACATTAGTTGTTTTCATTTATACAAGAAATATTACCCATTCTGTGCATTAAAGAATAGTGGCTATGCTTGTTAAAACCATGAAAACAGAACCTCACCTAGTGTTATTTCCTCTTTCCAGTGTAGACTCCCCTTCAGTTTCCGCTTGCTTTTGGTCACTGTCCAGGATCTTCAGATAGTTTTTTCTTAATATTTTGTCCAACATTATAACTGTTATCTGTGGGAAGGTTGGTCTGGTAACTTTCCCACTCAGTCATCACGAAAGATAAAACACTATTCCCGGGCTTCCCTGGTGACGCAGTAGTTGAGAGTCCGCCTGCCGATGCAGGGGACACGGGTTCGTGCTCCGGTCTGGGAAGATCCCACATGCCGCGGAGTGGCTAGGCCTGTGAGCCATGGCCGCTGAGCCTGCGCGTCCGGAGCCTGTGCTCTGCAACGGGAGAGGCCACAACAGTGAGAGGCCCGCGTACCGCAAAAAAAAAAAAAAAAAAAAAACCACTATTCCCTGATTTTTATTAATCAGAATCATATATTTATTCAGCTTTACAGGTTGTAATAGTATGTAAACAGTCTAAAATTTCACATCACGAAGACTTAAACTGCTCCTCCATTCAGAGAAGTTACAGATGCGCAGTTTGAGTTCTATCTGCTCTTCTGTTTTTCTCAATCTGATAAATGTGCTCATGATGAGACAAATATTGAACAACATTTTGCCTTGATGGAGATGAGCAAACACTGTCTGTCATGTAGGCTGGTGGAAAAAACTCATAATTTTGCATTGAATTTTTGTACCTGCCACTAACCAGGGATGAGATCTTGGGTGATTCATATTAACCCCGGTATTCATTGTCTTTATTTCTGCAAAAGAGATGAAAAATGCCACCCTCAAAAAGCTGTCAAGAAAACTGTGGATTAATGTAGTGAAAAGAGCTTTCCGTGCCCCAGAAAACTACACATTAGGCATTAGTCACTGTCAGTACTCTTTTCTCAGTTACCAGCCAAAAGAAAGCCTGTCCTGTGAGTACTCCATTTGGGTAAACAATATGTAAATTATTGGATTGGGAGAAGTTAGACTGTAAAGTTTTCAGCATGAAATAGACTATAGCAGAGGAGCCCAGTACAAAGTATAGCACCCACCACTGAATCCATCTTTTTCTCTGCCTCTGTTTCACACCTTCCTTCTCCAGTAAACAGAAACACGTGGGGCGAAGCCTAAAGGAGGCTCATGAGCACGCTTCCTTGGGTTGGGGTGATGATTTCCATTTGTATAATGCTTTTTAGTTTAAAGAGCCATAAGATACACCATCTCACTTGATCAAAATGTATTTTTTAGTCATTTGGATAAACACAGAGCCTTCATTTATTGCTTCATTTGTTTTCCACCTTGATCCACAAAGAATTTAAGAAGAGCATAAAGATTATCCTTTTCTCATATCACTCTTATTTTATAGTTATGGTGCCTACAATATAAATTAAAGAATTATGGACACTAAGTCTTCACTGAAGGCCAAAACCTACTGCATAAAAAGTAAGAGAAAAAGATATCAATGAGCAGAACTGTGTTCTAACAACCAGGGTCATTCAGACAATTCAAATACCACTGCTAATAAAAGTGTGTTGATCAGTTCACTAGAACAAACCTAGAAAGGGTCATGTTTCTCTAGTGAATTTTGCACCATCCATAACAGTGATGTAAACTTGATTGGGGAAATAACACCTTTTAAGCCCTGTCAGAATAAAATGTTGTGAGGTTACTGATAAGGATTTGTGTGTGTGTGTGTGGTACGCGGGCCTCTCACTGTTGTGGCCTCTCCCGTTGCAGAGCACAGGCACCGGACGCACAGGCTCAGTGGCCATGGCTCACGGGCCCAGCCGCTCAGCGGCATGTGGGATCTTCCTGGACCAGGGCACGAACCCGTGTCCCCTGCATCGGCAGGCAGACTCTCAACCACTGTGCCACCAGGGAAGCCCAATAAGTATTATTTTTAATTTTAGTTGTATTAAGGTATAATGGACATACAAAATTGTAAGATATTTAAAGTGTATATCATGGTGATTTGTATACATTGTGAAAGGATTCCTTCATATAGTTAATTAACACATCCATTACCTTACACACTTAGCTCTTTCTTTCTTTTCTTTCTTTTTTTTTTTTTTTGGTAAGAGCATTTATGTTCTAATTTCTTAGCAAATTTTAATTATACAATACAGTGTTATCAGCTATAGACACCATGTTTTACATTAGCTCATAAGACATTCATCTTATAACTGAAAGTTTGTGCCCTTTTACCAAATTCACTCTTTTCTCTCTGCCCCCTGGCAACCACCTTTCTACTCTCTGTTTCTATGAGTTTGACTCTTTTTTTCAGATTCCACATGCAAGTGATACTATGTAGTATTTATCTTTCTCTGTTTGATTTTTGTGTATAAGAAAGGGGTCCAGTTTCATTCTTTTCCATGTGGCTCTCCAGTTTTCCCAGTACCATTTACTGAAGAGTCTATTGTTTCCCCATTTTATATTCTAGGCTCCATTGTAGTAAATCAATTGACCAAATATCCATGGATTTACTTCTGGGCTCTGTATTCTGTTCCTTTGATCTATGTGTCTGTTTTTATACCAATACCATACTGTTTTAATAACTATAGCTTTGTAATATAGTTTGAAATTAGGACACTTGATGCCTTCATCCTCATTCTTCTTTCTCAAGATTGCTCTGACTTTTCAGGGTTTTTTGCAGTTGGATACACATTTTAAGATTGTTTACTCTATTTCTGTGAAAAATTCCATTGGAATTTGATATAGATTGCATTGACTCTGTAGATTGCTTTGGGTAGTATAGACATTTTAACAATATAATTTTTCAAATCCATGAACATGAAATATCTTTCCATTTATTTTTGTCTCGTTCAGTTTCTTTAATCAATGTTTTTTCAGTGTACAGATTTTTCACTACTTTGTTCCTAGGTATTTCATTGTTTCTGATGGCAATTGTAAATGGGATTTCTTTCTTAATTTCTCTTTTTGATAGTTCATTATCAATGAATAGAGACACAACTGATTTTAGTCTATTGATTTTGTAACCTGAAAATGTACCAAATTTTTTATTAGTTCTAACTGTTTTGGTGGAGTTTTTAGAGTTTTCTGTCAATATAACATCATGTCATCTGCAAACAGAGATAGTTTTACATCTTTCTTTCTGATTTGGATGCCGTTTATTTTTTTTCTTGCCTACTTGCTCTGGCTAGATCTTCTAATACTCTATTGAATAAAATGACATCAGTGGGCATCTGGTCTTGTTCTGGATCTTAGGGAAAATTCAGCTTTTCACCATTGAATATTAAGTTAGCTGTGGGTTTATAATATATCGACTTTACTATGTTGAGCTATGTGCCCTATATACCCAGTTCTTTGAGAGCTTTTATTATAAATGAATGTTGAATTTTGTCACATTCTTTTTCTGCATCTATTGAGATAATCATATGATTTTTATACCTTAGTTTGTTAATATGAATGTCTATTTCCTTCCCCAGGTTAAGGACATTTTCAGCTGTTGTTTCTTCAAATAAGTTTTCTGACCATTTCTCTCTCTCTCTTCTCTTCCTGGACCCCTACAATTTGAATATTGGTCCACTTGATGTTTTCCCATAAGTCCCTCAAGTTGTCTTCATTCTTTTTTTCTTTTTGCTCTTCTGATTGGATGAGTTTCTCTGCCCTTTCTTTGAATTCTCTAACTTTTTTCTTCTTTATCTAGTCTGCTCTTGAACTCCTCTATTGAATGTTTCAGTTCGATTATTGTTTTCTTCAGCTCTATTTTTTCTTTTTGGTACTTTGCTATATTCTTTCTTTGTTAAATTTTCACTTTGTTCATGCATTGCTTTCTTGACTACAGTAAGCACATTTCTGACCATTTTTTTGAATTCTTTATCAGGTAAATCACTTACATTTCATTAAGGTCTGCTTCTGGAGTTTTATCATATCTTTGTTTGGAACATACTCTTCTTTTTCTTCATTTTCTTTGACTCTCTGTGCTGAATTCTGCACATTGGGTAAAACAGCCATCTCTCCCAGTCTGGACAGAGTGGTCTTGTGTGAGAGATTAAGCTTATTGCTCAGCCTGACCTGAGATATTTGTTGTCTCTGAAACCTTTTTGATTGTCCAAGCTGCCTTCTTTGTTCTTAGTGGCTCCCAGTAATTGAGGGTATGCCAAGGCCCATTTCAATACAGGTATTTTCTCATTTGCCCAATGTACAGACATCACTCAACTAGTTTCTGGATTTCTTTTAGAGGAAATTGCTCTGTGTGTAACCATAGATTTAGTGTATCCAGAAAAGGAGGTGAGTTTAGGAGACTCCTATGTTGCTGTCTTAGACTGGGACTCTAATGAAGCTTTCTTAAAGAAAAGAAAGATAGGTGTGAACTTCCAGGCTGACATTTACCAAAAAAAAAAAAGCTTTTTAATTGTTTAAGAATACCAGGTAGCTTGTTTTTTCATCTTCCAATTATATTACTAATCAAACAATAAAGAAATATGTCTTATTTATTTATTTACTTATTTATTTAAAAGTACAGTATTTATATTTTAATCCAGTCATATTTCTTTACTTCAGAAACCATCTAGAGGCCTCCTCAATTCTAATTTATTCTTAGTATTTTCCATTAGTGGATCAACTAACAAATCTTTGTTTTCCATTTCCCCCCACAAAACACACGGAAGAAATCTTTCTAAAGAGCATTATCTTGTTGTAAAAAATTTTATTTTCTTAATATGTTGAGTAATTTATAAACAAATGCATTTCTTTTTATTAACTCTACTGGCACCTTAAAAGAGGTAAAAAATTAAAATGTTAGTGTGAAAATATCAGTAAGTAATATTATTATAAGTCTCTCATTTGGATAAGCTGAATCAATTTGTAGGAAGACAACACTACAAGTATATCTGCTATAAGAAAATCAAGCACGAAGATACCTAATCTTATAGCAAACTTCAATGGGGAGATGCTTTCTCTCAATTTTGTTGCTTTGCCAAAAAAGGTTTACTGCAGGATTTAAATGGATCATTATTTTAATGCATTGAAATTGAATTTTACTTACCAAAAAAATTGTTTCATACAATTTTGTAAGTAGACATCTAATGCACAAAGCTAAGTATAACTGTATTAGTCTTGAATATGATTATTATTCAAGACCTGCGCTTGACAGTGAAGACATTACTCTGTGAAAGTCTGGAGCCAATCAGAACATGAACATTCACCAGACAGTTTGAATCTCTCTTAGACCTGCTGTGTAAGAAGAATTGAGGAAAATTCACATTAAAAGCACAACTTGCTAAAATCTACATACATGTATAAGGAAAATTCACTTGATAGGCTTGTTTCATATTTTTTTTAAATTTATTTTATTGAAGTATAGTTGACTTACAATGTTGTGTTAATTTCTGCTGTACAGCAAAGTGATTCAGTTATACATATATAGACATTCTTTTTCACATTCTTTTCCAATACGGTTTACCACAAGATATTGAATATAGTTCCCTGTAATATACAGTAGGCTTGTTTCATATTTTTAAACGTCTTAAGTGATATAGAAAATAACAAACTTCACATTTATAAGGAAAACTTAAACTAATTCTCTTCTAGACCATAAAGTAAAATTATTAACAAAAGCCACTGGATTAGGAATTCAGTGAGTCTCAGTCCTGGCTTTTCAACAAAATAACACTGGACATCAGAGGATTCATCTCTCCTGTGCCTGTTCCTCATCTCTAACCAGAGCAGATTGGATGACAAAGTATTATATATAAGGTCTCTGACAGCTCCTTTTCAAAGGACTATAATTCCTCTTCTGTACAATGTTCTGCTCAGTACACCTTTCAGCAAGAGTAAATGGCACAAAATCCATCATAAGGAAATGATCCTTCACGTTTTCATTTTTGTAAACATTTCTCTTTCAGGGTTCCCAGCCAGTGCAGTTCCATTTTTCTGTTATCACATTTCCTCTTCCCAATGTAACTGTCATCATCAAATCTCTTTGCCTCAGAATAGTCACCTGTTCATCGTCCCTTACATTCTTTTCTTTGTTCATCTGGCTCCTCATTTCTCTCTACTTTACTGAGAAAGAACACTTCAAAGACAGAAATTGTTAAGTTTAATAGAGTGATTGGCTGTCACAGACAGCCCAATAATTACTGTCCCTAATAAAATAGACCCTCAGTAATTACTAGAAACAGAAGAACACAAAGTGTCAAGTTGTTAATTTGACCCTCTTAATCTCCAAGCAAGTCGTATTTATATAAAAGATAGGTTTTTCTACTTGTACAATAAAATGTTAATATTTATAATACTAATTTAGTATTTATGATATGTTTGTCCAGTTACATCATACACAGTTTGGTATTTACATAATCTGTCTTTGAAACCTGAAAGGATGCAACTGTCAAATTTGATCTACATGGTTCCCTCTCGGGAGGCTAATGCATCTAGGCAGTGCCATGGCTAAGGGGCAGCCAGCAGGAGAAAGAGGGAAGAAGAGCCGAGATCATCCAAAGGCAGAACACTTCACCCTGGGGAGGTGGCTGGAGCACACTGTGGCTTAGTTGGGAATAATAAACAAGTTGCCTTCCCAGTGTGGGCTGGGAGTGGTATTTACATGTCACCATGACTACCTTCCTGATCTTTAGGGCTCCCTGAGGAAGGAAGCTGGAGTGTGTGTGTGAGTGTGTGTGTGTGTGTGTGTGTGTGTGTGTGTAGACCAAAGAGAAGGATGTGGAAAATGTACCAGGGAGACAGCCAAAAGGGAAATGGTTCTTAAGAAACAAACCAGGTCAGAGGAAATGTATAATTAGGCTTAGAGTGGGAATTGAAAGTAGCGATGGTGTGATAAGTTGTAACACTATGCAAAAGAAGTCATGATTGTTATTATTTCGTGGGGTATGTTGAAGCTCTTCTGATATAGCCGGTTACGCTGCTTAGCAGTGTTTTTGTTCCCAAAGGGTGTGAGTCTCTTACAGAGGACAGGACTAACTTTCCTATGAAAGTGATGAAATACAACTGGACACATCACAATCCACAGGCCAGCTCTGTAAGACTAAACCACATTGTAGGCAGACTCTCATATGGCCCCAATGATCTCCACATCTCTGCATACAATAGAGGTTCTTGTATTATTCCCTCCTCTTGAGTGTTGGCTGCATTTATTGACTTGCTTCTAAGGAATAAAAAGGCAGCAGAAGTCATGGGATGTCACCTCTGAGATTCAATTATAAAAAGACCATGGCTTCCATCTTAGGTGTCCTGTCCCCTTCTGTCTTAGGTGGCTTGCTCTGGGGGAAGCCAGTGCCATGGCGTGAGACAGCCCTGCAGAGACACCTACATAAAGAAGCTTGGAAGCAGATCTCTTGAAACACGTCAGCAGCCACGTGAGCGAGCTCAGAAGCAGGTTCTCCCCCAGTTGAGCCTTGAGTTGACTGCAGGTCAGCTGACATCTTGACTGCAATCTCAACGGGAGGCTGAGCCAGAACCAACCCAGGAAGCTGTGCCCAGATCCCTGACCCACAGAAACCTGGAGATAATAGATGTGTATTGCTTTAGGCTGCTAAGTTTGGAGTAGTTTGTTGCACAGCCATAGATGACTAATTCAAACCATGACAGGGAACACATAACATAGCTGAAATGCTATATAAGGTGCAGCTGAAGAGTTAGAATCAAGGGAGGCAGGGGATGGGACAGGAGAGATGTGGACGGTGACACAGCTCACGGAGCAGCTGTGTTGTCCTGTGTGCCAGGCAGCTTACAGACACATATGAGGTTATTCTCATTACTCTGGAACACTGGAAACGTTCTCCCCACATCACACATGCATAACCTAAGGTTCAGAAGGGTTAAATAATTTGCCCGACTCTAGGGAAATCCCTGGCGGTCTGGTGATTAAGACTCCGTGCTTTCATTGCTGAGGACCGGGTTCAGTCCCTAGTCAGGGAACTAAGATCCCACAAGCCCCACGGCGCAGTCAATAATAATCATAATAATCATAATAATAACAATAATAATAATTTGCCCAACTCTATAGCGCTAGTAAGTAGCAGACGCTGGTTTTGAACTCTGGTTTGTGAGCAGATATGATACATATACATGAAAGTCCTGCTTCTATTACGCTAGTTGCAATGAATGACACTGGTAATGAGTGAAAAACGCACCCGATTGCACCTTCCAGACACATGCCTCACATTTCACGTGATAAGAGCTGAAGTCGGGTGTGAGCAGATCTCTGCAGGAACATGAATGGTGGTGGTGTGGGGAGGGGATGGAGGAAAGCGCCATGTGGGTTACATAAGACACAACAGCACAGCCTCTGTTACCCCCCACGACGGCTCTGGCTCTGGTATCAGAGTGACATGGGTTCAGACCAATTATTGATTCTATGACCAGGACAGGTTACTTCTTACAGCCATAGTTTCCTTATTGGTACTGATTCAACGAGGCCACGCATAGAAACTGCTTGGCAGAGAGTCAGGCGTATGGCAGACACTTAATAGATGTTCACAACTGATAATACTATTATTATGGTTTTCTCTTCAAATTTGCCTTTCTGTTAATAAATATGTAATTACTAGTACTGCCTTTTATGCTCATTAGTCAGAGTGATTGTTTTTTTAAGGGAGGGAAAACTATTTCCCTACAATAATTGGGTGAGAGAGTTGAGGCGGAAAAAAAAAAAAAAACACTATGAGAAAAGGAAAAGGGAATAAAAACAAAAGGTCTGTGTTTGTGAGATAATGATTGTGAGAACAGTGCAGGGAGCAGAGGCAGGGAGGCATGTGGACTCTGTCTGCAGCGAGCAAAGGCTGCATTTTATCCATCTTCCTATTGTCCTAACACCGTCAGGCCTACGGTCCTTCCATGAATGCACAATGAGCTCTTTCATTCAGCAAACGCTACGCAAACGTGCACCATCACGCTTCCACGAGGGTAGCATCGCAGAGCTTCCGTTCTAATAAGGCAAGAGAGGCAATCAACACGTAATATACAGAGTAAATCTACATACACAAAGCATGAGTACATTTGGAAAGTAATAACCGTGAGAGAGATTTTAAAGCAGGAAAAGGGGCTGGAGAGACCAAAGAAGGGGTCATGCTGCCTCAACCAGGGTGATCAGGGCATTGGTGGCTTCCAAGGCTGCCTTCTGAGTATGGTAGGAGTGGGGAGCCTCTCTGGAGGGGTGCAGCCTGGGTGAGTCCACAGGGGAATGCTGGGGCACGCAGTGCTGGCAAGGCAGCTGGCCAAAGCCAGAAGTGGCACCCCACCAGCTAGGTGGAGGGGGAACCTACCAGTGATCCGGTCCCTAGCAAAAGTTCCACCAGATCCTTGACCCCTTGGCACTCACCCTAAAAGTAGTCAGCGAATCTTTTTCACACATGGACAGGCACTTTTCAACCCGCTGCCTCTGCGCTGGGATTTGGTGCCAGTGAGTATGGCTGTGAAACCTTCAAGAGTGGAGTCTCCACAGACACAGAGAACAGACTTGTGGTTGCCAAGGGGGAGGGAGCGTGGGGGAGGGATGGAGTGGGAGGTTGGGATAAGCAGATGCAAACTGTTATCTATAGGATGGATAAACGACAAGGTCCTACTGTAGAGCACAGGGAACTATATTCAATATCTTGGGATAAACCATAATGGAAAAGAATATAAAAATAATGTATATATATGTATAGCTGAGTCACTTTGCTATATAGCAGAGATTAACACAACATTATAAAACAACTATACTTCAGTTAAAGAAAGACTAAAAAAAAGAGTGGAGTTTCAGTTTCCCACGGCTCCCCCGCCCTCCCATATGTAAGCACCCCTAGTTTTCAAAGCCGCGCGTTATGCAGGCTCATCTTCCATGTGTAGGTCTCCAGGGCCAGGGGGCCCAATGTGGAGCTTGAACACCTTTCTCCTAAGGGAGGACCTCGCCTTTGTGATTTCCCCTCCTGCTTGTGGGTCCCCTCGCTGGGGGTGTGGGTCCAACTAGACCACATCTCTGCCCCTCTTACCCATCTCCATGTGATTTTTTTTGTCTTTATATCCTTAGCTGCGGAAGAGCTGTCCTCCTAGTCTTCAGAGAGAGCTGCTCTCTATGGAGTCGTAGTTTTGGTGTGTCCATGGGAGGAGGTGAGCTCAGGATTTCCCTACTCTGCCATCTTGATCCTGCCTCATACGTTTTTCTGTTTATTCTAACTCACTCTTTTAGATGTATTGTGTGTGTGTGTTTTAGAAATACATTAGCACGATGGTAAATGAATACAGTGTACAAATAAGTAAAAATATATTGGGGGAGTTAAATAAAAAAAGAAAAAGACATGTTTGGGTCTTAAGAAAAAAAAAAAAAACAAGCAATTTGTAGGGTGATACTTAGGCACCATGGAAATATTCTCCAATGACCTTTCACCTAGTAGTTTTAGCATTCTTTGATGATCTTTGACTACATCAATGATTTAAATGGGAGCTGCAAAAATGATGCGTTTTCTAGTTCTACCCTTTCTCCTAAATCTGTTTGCTGTCTTTGTTCTGGGAAGAAAGAGCTTTCTCTTGTTAACTGGGGATGAACTAGGACCACTGAATTTCAAAATTTCAGGCTTTAATGACCATTGTTATTTTCACCAAAGCTGCTTCTTTATGATTTTGTAGATTGTGCTTTGCACAACTCAAGTGGTTGGGGGCTGACATAGTAGTCATTGTAGATTGTGTCATTATTATGACAATTTTCTGGAAGACAGCAGAAAAGCTTCTTGAGGAAGGGTCCTCTCCTAATTTAGCCCGAGCTGCACCCGGGCTGGCAGCTGGGGCATATGTACCCCCATCCCTGGCCACTCGCCTTCAGACCTTGGAAATCAACCTCTGGAAACCATTCTGGGGTGTTCCCCAGCTGTGTGCTTCTCCCCAGAACTCTGTACCACCAGAGGAAGAAAGGGAAGGTACCTGCCATTCACTGATGTTTTGTGAATGATTCCAGATGTTTTGTGCACTCACCAGTTTTCAGAATCTTCTCTCTTCTGTCCTGTGCAGGAGTAAACAGTACCCACCATTTGTTTCTTTACCTCCTTCTATTTCTAGCAGACTAGAATTCTACAAAGGGGTACATTTTCCAATGTATTTATAGGCAACCAAAAGAAATGGCAAGACATTTTACTCAGAAACATTTGCACACCTAGTCAGTGATGCTTAGTGAAAACCGTCTACATCTAGTGGGATGGAGCAAAGTGTCTTCTTCTGGACTCATTAAACATCTACGGGGGGCTTCCCTGCTGGCACAGTGGTTAAGAATCCGCCTGCCAATGCAGGGGATACGGGTTCAAGCCCTGATCCAGGAAGATCCCATATGCCACGGAGCAACTAAGCCCATGCGCCACAACTACTGAGCCTGTGCTCTAGAGCCCACAAGCCACAACTACTGAACCCACGTGCCACAGCGACTGAAGCCTGTGCGCCTAGAGCCTGTGCTCGGCAACAAGAGAAACCACCTCAATGTGCACCTCAACAAAGAGTAGCCCCCGCTCGCCGCAACTAGAGAAAGCCTGTGCACAGCAACGAAGACCCAAAGCAGCTAAAAATAAATTAATTAAATAAATAAATTTTTTTAAAAAAATCTGCGGGGTCACTCTATTCCCAGCTCACCTAGAGCAGTTGTTTGCTTAAAAGCTGTCACGTCCACCTCCCGCTTTGTGCTCTGTGTTTCAGCAATTCACAGAATGATGGAAATTTTCACCTCTTTCTCTCGCCCTCTTGCTCAGGGAACCTGTTGGCAGTTACAGCCTTTGCTTGACAAGGTCCTTTTTGACACAGCACGCTGATGACAGTTGCCTCCAGGGGGGTTCAGCTGTTTTAGGAACAAGGTGACCGTCAATTGCTTTGATTTCCACTGGCTACCACTTTTGTTGTTAAAACTTTTCCAGGACTTTTCAAGGTGGTCTTCTTGTACCATCATGACAATTTTCTTTTCTCACCATGGGTGCTGTCATGTATAATTAAGCTCTGTGCTCCAAAATGAAGTCAGAAGTAGTGATTACATTACCATCAGCTGAATGCCACCAACTCTATCCCTATGAAATTTAGAGACGCTTCATGCAGTGACTTTTATTTTTTGCCCTCTTTTAACAAGAACTCAGTTCATACACCTATGAAACATTTCACTTTAGAAACTAGAAGACAGCTTTGAGCCACCCTGTCTGTATCTGGAAATCAGAGTTTTTTCACCTTGGCACTATTAACATTTTAGGTTGGATAACTCTTTGTCGTATAGGGTGTCCTGTGCATTATAGAATGTTTACCAACATCCCTGCCTCTACCTGCTAGATGCCAGAAGCACCCCTCTCCCAAGCTGTTACATCCAAAAATGTCTCCAGTTATTACCAAATGTCCCGTGGGGGGCAAAATTGTCTCCAGTTGAGAATCATTGTTCTAAATGATAAAGTATTAATATAACTGTGTTCAGTTTGGTAACATACATTTCTTTTTTCGACATTTGTTTTTCTTTTCCATTATGGCTTATTACAGGATATTGAATACAGTTCATAGTGCTATACAGTAAGACCTTGTCGTTTATCCATTCTATATATAATAGTTTGCATCTGCTAATCCCAAACTCCCATTCTATCCCTCCCCTTCCCCCTTGTCAACCACAACTCTGTTCTCTATGTCTGTGAGTCTGTTTCTGTTTCATGGATATGTTCATTTGTTGTCGTATTTTAGGTTCCACATACAAGTGGTACCATATGGTATTTGTCTTTCTCTGTCAGTCTTACCTCACTTAATACAATAATCTCTAGGTCCATCCATGTTGCTGCAAATGGCACTATTTCACTCACTTTTATGGCTGAGTAATATTCCATTGTATATATGTACCACATCTTCTTTATCCATTCATGGACATTTAGGTTGTTTCCCTGTCTTGGCTATTGTAAATAGTGCTGCTATAAACATAGGGGTGCATATATCTTTTCAAATTATAGTTTTGTCTGGATATATGAAGGTTCCTAAAAAAACTAAAAATAGAGTTGCCATATGTTGGATCATATGGCAACTCTATTTTTAGTTTTTTTAGGAACCTTCATATTGTTCTCCATAGTGGCTGCACCAACTTACATTCCCACCAACAGTGTAGAAGGGTTCCCTTTTCTCCACACCCTCTGGTAACATACATTTCATTGTTTTATTCTTACCTTTAAAAGCCTCATAAAATCTCTGCCTTGCCTAAAGGTATAATGGAAATGAAGTTCTTAATCTTACTTATTTTTCTACAGTTATCCAAAGTGATTCCTAATGAGTATAACCAATTAAAGGGGTAATAGGAGGGGAATACTTTTATTCTGTATAATAGACTAAGAAATGCCAGCTTATTCACTGTGGATCACTTAAAAATACCAGAAGAAATGGGTAAAAAATAAGAACTTGTGCCATTTTGTCACATGATTAACCTGTTGATTTGTTTTTAAGAGTAAGATATTTTGGAAACCTAAGTTTAATAGCAATTCTACCACCATTAAGACTAGGTTCCCTCTAAGATGATTATTCCAGGACCTAAGATGATACAATGATACAGGCTGATGGGATCTTCCAGGCAACCTCAACACAACTCTTCACTGGCAGCCGGGACACTGAAATCCCTTGTGGTACAGTAGTGTTTGTATGTCTGTGTATGCCTGTGTGTCTCTGTGTGTATGTATGTGTGTGTATGTGTGTATATGTATATGTGTCTGTGTATGTGTGTACTTATGTCTGTGTATATATGTATATGTGTGTATGTGTGTGTGCGTGTATTGTGCATGTGTGTGTGTGTGTGTGTGTGTGTTCCTTGCTGTCATGGTTCTCGAGCATTCTCTTCCCTCCCTGGCTCTGCTCATCTGACTGTTGCCGATCTCGGGAGGCTGAGCTGCTTTTCCTTTGCTTCCCTGAAATGCTTCCCTAAAACAGTGATGCCAGCCCAGGGTGATTTCTTCCATCCTTAAATCCTCAGTGTGTATCCTCTAAAACAGCATCTCCCCATTTTCTTGGAATGTTTCATTGGTTTTATACAAAAATGTGTTCCATGTTCAAATAAATGGCATTAACAACTTGGCATTAACAAAAGGTCTGCAGATTACATTGCAGCAGACACCCCCCAGCCTTCATAGGCTAATATACACAGAGAATCTCCAAGGAAGGGGCCCCCTGTGAGCGTTTCCCCAGCTTAATGCACTCTGGGACACTTCACAGAGCATCTAATGGGACTAGAGTTTCTCAGAAGACTTTTCTGCACCACTCATGTGACACTTAGCATATGCTATGTTATATTTTTATCTCTGCATTTCATTTCACCTTCCCTACATCATATGGGAAACCCCAGGGCAAGAATAAAATTCTAGCCATATACACAGGAGATGCTCTGTAACTGTGTTGATATAAAAAGGCAAATCCACTTAACAGCTGACCTTTGGTTTAGGGCCCCCACAGATGGCTGTGCAGGTTGAGAACGTGACACTTTTGGGGGCAACATTCACCTCCAACGTGAAGAGGGCTTCTGCAGGCAGCGCACGACCTGGGCAAACACACCCATGGTCCCCCATCTTCCAGCCCTTCTGCCTGGGAGTGCTGTGTTTTCTTCACATCCACCAGAACCTGGAATGCAGCAAATCTTCACATGCTCTTACATATTTTCAGTCACACAAAATCATCAGTCAGAACCATATCCTTTACTGAAGATTTTAGGTGACAGACAGCAGAGGGGATTTGCATTGTCCAAGGTCAGCGGACATGAAAAATTACCCATTAGACCTTTCTGTTCTCCTGAAGACACTCTTCAGCTCTGCCACTAGGGTGGGCCTTGTTTCCTCTGTCCTTCCTTCTAGAATCACGCTGACTTTCCCCCTTGTTTTAATTTGCTTTTTCTGAACCACTGTGGCAAGGCACAGAACAAGGAAGCAAACAGCCTCAAGCCACCACAGAAAGTCTTTATGACACCAAGGAGGAGAGGCTGGTGTTCGAAGGTTTGGGGCGGGGATGAAGTGGGAATGCCAGCAAAACAAACCAACATGGAAAACAATTGCTATGGCTTAGTTAGAAATATCTATACATGTCAATGGGCTCCAATTACACAATGGGATAATGTCTGCGACGTGCATATGGTTCCTGCGCTGAATTGGGAAATGCAGTGTGGTCCTTGCCATTGCCTGTCTGAGACCTTCAGCAGCTCATACGATGCTACTGGCAGCTCTGTGTGCTCTGAGCACCCCCAGCAGGAAAACTGGGGTCGGACTGGTAGAACCTTTCAAAGGGCAGTATGGAGGGTGGTCCTTCCCACTAAAATATGAGCAGGGAACTTTAGGGTCAATCTTCAGGCAAGTGCAGTTTTACATGACATCTACTGGAGGGTGGGAGATGAGGGTCCACAGGAGGCAGGATCAGCTGATTTCCAGGGCCCCTGAGTCCCGAAAACAATGCTCTCATGCAGCTGCTGTTAAAGGCTAGTGACCAGTGGGGAGGGCAAGGCCCCAGGCTCAGGAAAGCCCTTTCTTTTGTAGAAACAGAGTCAGAAGCATAACAAAAGTGGAACCACCCTTCAGCTCTGAAGTGCTGAGAGGTCTGCGAGTCTTTGGACCATTTTATGAAGCAGTTTTCAGTCAAATCCTGGAGCTTTCCACAGAAGGGGAAAACTGTAAGTCAATTTACACCCTACATTATGTTAGGCACTTGTTTCTCTGACAAAGTTACTGACTGCAAAATAGAAAAGGCTGGTAGAACATGCCATCTTGTGCCAGTCAAGTCCTGAGCCAGTAATTAGCACAAATCTGCAGAAGAATCTTCTTAGGCCTTTTAGTTACCCACAGGCCGATTCTAGCTGCTGTGGACACGCTCAGATAAGCTTCTCTTGCATTTTAACTGTGTTCACATGACAAGGGACTGTGCATGGCAGGCAGTGGAATTTTTGCAAGCTTGTCTAAAGACAGAAGCCACCACAGAGTTGACAAAACTCTCCTGCTCTCTTCCAAAATAAACCCTCAAAGCTGTAGCGTGGGGTCAGACCCCCTGACACACAAGAACATCAAAAATCTCCTCAGGCCAGGAGAGCAGGGCTCGTCAAGTTTGGATGCCATTTGCTGGACCCTCTGGAATCCTGCAATTCCTTCCAAAGATGCTGGCTGTGTCCTTAGGATGTGTCATTTAGTCCCTTGGGTTCTAGTTCCTGCCTTTCAAATCTGTATTTTCCTCTCCAACTCTGTGGGTTTCTGAAGGGCTTAAGTTTGGCCAGCATTGCACATAAGGCAGCAAAGGGATAATGTGCTTCTTTCCAAACAGGAGAAAATATTTTTTTTCTGATGATGCAAGTTATGCTAGCTCATGAAAGAACATTTAGAAGGTCTGAAAGATGAAAGAATATTTAGAAAGATGAAAGAATATTAGAAAGGATGAAAGACTATTTTTAAAGGTGCCTATATTTCCACCACCTTGAGATGAATCACTTCGATCTTTTCCCTTGTGGAAATTTGTAATTAGTTGTAATTAAGATGCAGGCAGTTAGAAGAGGAACAGAAGCTACAGATACGTGGAGGGACACAGAAACAGAGAAAGAACCAGGATGTCGGTCGAGCACCAAAACCGGAAATTGAGTAGCTCTCGTACTAAGGAAATTTAGATCCTCTCTAAGTGTGGTCTGTACAACAGCAGTGGATCACCAGGAGTTTGTTGGAAATGCAGAATCTCCGGCCAAATCCCAGACTTGCTAAATCAGAATCTGCATTCTGAGTCCACCACCACCCCAGCCCCCGACACCCCGGTGATTCCCACACTAGACTTTGGGAAGTTCTGCCCTAGGTGACCCAGAGGCCACAGCTGTGGTGGGTCCTGAAAGCCATCATCCTGAGGTTGAGGCCTGACGGTACCCACCTTCCATGTCCCGTGAATCCTGGTCCCAGGTCATGAGGTTATAAATGGAAAAACTGGGACCCAAACAGGAGTCTGACTCTCTAGTCTAGCTAGTTCACTGTTATGTTCTATTTCTAGTCCTTTTATCCAGAAACACTATATGGTTGCCAGGAATATAAATCACGTGATTAGAGGGTTGGACCTTTCCGTCTCATCCCTGACCTCCAGGGAGAGGAGAGGGGCTAGAGGTTGAATCAATCAGCAATTGATTCGATCAATCGTGCCTGTGTAACACAGCCTCCATAAAAACCCAAAAGGACTGGGTTCTGAGAGCCTCCAGTTGGTGAACACATGGAGATGGGGGCGGGGGTCCTTCTCAGAGAGCATGGAAGCCCCACACCCTTTCCCACATACCTTACCCTATGCATTGCTGTCGTCTGGCTGTTCCCAAGTAACATTCTTTTATGATAAACTGGTGGTCTAGTAAGTAAAATGTTTCTCTGAGTTCTGTGAGCAAATTAATAGAACCCACAGCTGGGATCATTGGAACCTTTGACCTCTAGTGGGCCAGGCAGAAGCCTGGGCATTTGATTGGCATCAGAAGTGAGAGGGGAGGGCCGCTAACCTGTGGGTGTCTAAAGAACTGCTTGTTGGTGTGGAGAAAAACACCTCAGCCACATGTTGGAAATTGGGTCCAGAACCCACTTTTAGGATCTTACATATTTTTACAGGAAACTTTCATTACCTGTTTACGAAGCAGTTGTTAATACTGCTTTGAACTATTCTTTGTTCTTTGCACCACTTAGGATTATACTTAGCAATATAGGTTTTATGTCACCCTGCACAACTAATTTATTCTGGCTTTGCTTCAGTATCAAGACCGGCCTTTATCATAATAGGAAAATGTAAGAGTTAAGTCCTAGAAAACATTTCAGAGAAACTCACAAAAAATGGGTATAGGGCTTCCCTGGTGGCGCAGTGGTTGGGAGTCCGCCTGCCGGTGCAGGGGACGCGGGTTCGTGCCCTGGTCCGGGAGGATCCCGCGTGCCGCGGAGCGGCTGGGCCCGTGGGCCGTGGCCGCTGGGCCTGTGCGTCCGGAGCCTGTGCTCCGCAGCGGGAGAGGCCACAACAGTGAGAGGCCCGCATACCGCAAAAAAAAAAAAAAAAAAAAAAAAAAAAATGGGTATAAAGTGTTTGAGTTGAAAGCTCAGACGTTCTCTTTTGGTAGGAGGAGGCTCAGGGCTCAGGCAGATCGAGGTTTCTATCTTGACTTTGCTAATCACTTTCAAAAGTTACAAGATGCGGAGACAATGATGGTGGCTATTAGATCAGTGGTTCCTAAGCTTTGCTGTGCTCTAGAATTTCCTGGGGAGCTTGTCAATTCCTATGGCCCACTGACCAATTAAATCAGTGTGTCTGGGGGTGGGGGCCAGGCAGGAGGAGATTTTTAAAGATTCCCAGGTGATTGCAGTGTGAGCAAAGCAGGGGACCCGATGTACTAAACGGTGCATTCCTTACAATAGCAAATGATCAGCTCCTGGTTACCTGTTTAATAAGTCCAGATTTGCCATCATTGAGTTTGCTTGCTTCGAGTAAGGCACATGTGTAAAGTATCTGATATGACTAATAATTACTCTTTCTATGTAGAAGAAAATGGCCCCACCCCACAACTATGAGATCAGAATCTGCATTTGAATAGGATCCCTAGCTGATTCTCTTGCACATGTAGGTTTGATCAGACTGTGACTCCTGGAAGGCCTGGATGAGACCAGAACTATCCTTGTTTCCCTCATGGCCTCCTGGTCATTGCAGACAAGAGCATTTAAGAACTGATGGCTGATCGACAGATGAATGGATAAAGAAGATGTGATACACACACACACACACACACACACACACACACAATGGAATATTACTGTATTAAAAAAGAATGAAATAATGCCATTTACAGCAACATGGATGGACCTAGAGATTATCATACTAAGTGAAGTAAGACAGAGAAAGACAAATACCGTATGATATCATTTATATGTGGAATTTAAAATATGACACAAATGAACTTATCTATGAAACAGAAACAGACTCACAGACATAGAGAACAGACTTGTGGTTGCCAAGGGGGAGGTGAATGGGTGGGGGGATGGATTGGGAATTTGGGATGAGCAGATGCAAACTATTACATAAGGATACATAAACAACAAGGTCCTACTGTATAGCACAGGGAACTATATTCAACATCCTGTAATAAACCATAATGAAAAAGAATATGAAAAAGAATGTATATATATATATATATATAAAACTAAGTCACTTTGCTGTACAGTAGAAATTAACATAACATTGTAAATCAACTACACTTAAATAAATTTTTTTAAATTCTGCATACGAGTTTGTAGACCCCCAGAAGCCCACACGTGAGCTCCCTGTGTCCCTGGCAAATAAAACTTGAGTCTAAAGTGATCACTGAGATCTTGAGGTGTGTATGCAACTTCCCCGCATCTTCAGAATCAACAGAGGGTAGAGCGGGATTCTAAAAATGTACTGATGACAGGTTAATTAAAAGGCTAAACCAAAAATAGTTTGACAAGGACAAGGCAAAGATGTTTATTTAGGCCTTTACACACGAGTCTCAGGAAAGTGTTTTGACTAGCACTTTGGTTTTCCTACTTCTTTCTTCATGCTGTGAATTTCTTCAGCTTTTTTTTAAAGCTTTAAATAGATCTATGATCAGAATGACCGTGAACTGTAACAGAACAAGAGAATCGTGCCTATTACCACAAATATCCAGACCCTGTCTAAAATAGATTGGGCAGTCTTTATAGGGGAAAAAAAAAAAAAAAAAGGCTTGCTTGCATGGGCTCCACACCCAGGCAATTAGTTCTGTTATTGAGACATAAAGCACCAGGGGAGAAGCAGGCTGTCAAATGTACCATGAATATGTATGTCTGGGAGTAGGATTGGAAAAGATGCATACATTAGGTTTGACTCATAAAGCCAAATTAATGGTGATTGGCAGTAAAAAAAAACACTTTCTACGGTTTCCCTGCCTTTAGCAATTTGAGTCATAATCTATTTAATGCTTGGGAAATAATAATTTTCCTTATTTACCTTCGGTTTATTCCATGTAAGACATAAAATGGATTATACGGATATATGTGCCATGGAAGAAAACACAATTTTGAATAAAAGAATGAAAAATATAAGCCAAATGAAAAATAAGTGGGAAAATTATGAGACAGCAGTCAAAAACTGCATTCTCTAGGTCCTGTGTATGTGAGACATGAGAGCTGCTGATGGCTAAGACAGAGGGTTACTCATTGGGCTCTGAGTTTTATTGTATGAAAACAAGGAGTATTTTCACAATCTGCTAAAATAAAACGATCTATTTCTGTAACTGAGACTAGAGGAAAAAATGCCTCCTGCATTGTCAAAAAGAGGACCTAAGTAAAAAATTGAAAAAATTCTTTCAACTTCTGTACAGCCAAGAGTTTTGTAAGATTACAGCATCAATCAAGTCATTGAAGCATAAGTTTCAAGGAGGGGCAGACAAAACACGTTTTGTTTAAAATACATGTGTATTTTATCCACTGCAAACGGCTACCAGAGCTGCCAAGACACACTGTCCATCCTGACCTTGACCCCTCTGGGGGGAGATTCTGGTACAGCTCAGCGACAGGGGGTCTGTATGCCTCTCATGTAACCAGCCCACGGCCGAAGCACTGGTCATAAAAACTGCACACAATCTTGTATCAATATTATTTCTAACATATTTCTCGGCAAGTCAATAAAAATATTGTAAGGATTAGTTATGCAATAACTGTCAGCTCCCTGCCTGCCCCTTGGGTAGAACCTCAGAAACCCACACTGACAACTTTTCAAGGCAGAAAATATCTTAAAAACTAATAGGATTGTAATTTATGGGAGAGTAAAGAGTGGTACTTTTTTTAAATTAATTTATTTTTTTATTGAAGTATAGTTGATTTACAATGTTATGTTAATTTCAGGTGTACGGGAAAGCAATTAAGTCATATATATATACATACACACACATGTATATATATCGACTTTTTCAGATTCTTTTCCCATATAGGTTATTACAGAGTATTGAGTATAGTTCGCTGTGCTATACAGTAGGTCTGAGCCCACCACCTTTGAACCTTCGAGCCACTCTCTGCTGGTGGGAAATCTCCCCCAGGTGCCTCATTGTGTTGGAGATGGGGCCTTGGTTTTGATTTTTAAATTAAGTGTTTCCCAGATTTCACTAGCATGTCACTTTTATTATCTCTGCAAACTTTTCATACTATTTTTACTGTTATTAATATTTTTCTTGGAGCTGACTTTTAAACTTTATTCATCCTATGTGAAAACATCTGTGACATTATACTTGTGCAAGAATTTTTTTTCTGACAGACATGAAAGACATGGTATTTTAAAAAATTTCTCCAAGAACCACCTAAAATTGTCTCACATCCAACACTGTGGAAATCATAGCTTAAAGCCTATGAAAGCGCTTTAGAGTCAGCATGGCACAGGGGTTTGAAACTACAGGTTCTAGAAACAGACAGCCAGTGTTCAAATCCCAGCTGTGTTTCTTGATAGCTTCACAACACTGAGCAAGTCACTTAATCTTTCTGTGCCTCAGTGTCCTCATCTGCAAAATGGGAGTGATAGCATCATGAATCTAATGTACATAAAGTACTTTTGGGGGGGGGGGTTGCGCCACATGGCTTGCAGGATCTTAGTTCCCCAACCAGGGTTTGAACCCTGGCCCCGGCACTGAAAGCGCTGAGTCCTAACCACTGGACCACCAGGGAATTCCCAGTATATATAAAGCACTTCTAACAGGGTTTGGTGCATATGAGTGCTGTGTGCCGTGTACCATTATTATTAGGACACAGTAAGCAAGGTAGCCTTTGCTCTAGAAAAGTCCGGACTGCCAACTCTGTAAAGCTGGGGAAAGTGAGCTTTTTTGGTAACCCTGGAACTTACTCTTTCCTGGTTCTCATCCAATTCATTACTCAGATGACCTGTGCTAGTAGTTACCTTTCATATCAGATTTGTTCGGCAAATTCACATCTTCACCTGTGGATCTGTCCCACCTAAATTTTCTGAGTTAATACAATATTCATAGTGACGTTTACAATTTTAATTTGGGGGCGCGGTTTGTTATTTAGTGCTAAGTGGCAGCTGTAAAGGAAATGGAGGAGGGGAGAGGCAAGAAGCAGGGCAGAAGGGTGGAGGTGGAGGAGAAGGCCAGGCCTGAGGTCTTCAGAAAGTCCAGTTAGTGAGCTTCAAAAAGTTGTCATAGGGGTCAGATAAAATGTGAAAGTGGGTACTTCCCTGGCAGTCCAGTGGTTAGGACTCTGCGCTTCCACTACAGGGGGGCATGGGTTTGATCCCTGGTAGGGGAACTAAGATCCTGCCTGCCTCGAGGCTTGGCCAAAAAAAAAAAAAGTGAAAGTGGCTGCCCCTGAGTGGTAGGATAATAAATGCATTTGATTGCCTTCTTTCTCCTTTTCTGTATTTACTGAGTCTTGCACAGTGAACAAGTATTGCTTTTTATTTATTTATTTATTTATTTATTTATTTATGTATTTATTTAGGCTGCACCAGGACTTAGTTGCGGCACATGGGATCTTAGTTGCAGCATGCAAACTCTTAGTTGAAGCATGCATGCAGGATTTACAGGGATCGAACCCAGGCCTCCTGCATTGGGAGCATGGAGTCCTACCCACCGGACCAGGAGGACAGTTCCCTAAGTATTGCTTTTATAATGAGAAAAAAATTAAAAGTGTTTTCTAAATTAATAAAATGTGTCCTTGGCAAACTCCAAACAACAAGCTGTTCAGGGAGAAAGGAATTCAAATTAATAGCAAATGAATACAGAGAAGAAGCGAAAAACTCTCTGACAGGGTCAAATTTTACACTTACTCCCTTGCTTATTCACTCGTGTAAAAGACCACCAAGTGGGCTTCCTTGGTGGCGCAGTGGTTGAGAGTCCGCCTGCCGATGCAGGGGACATGGGTTCGTGCCCCGGTCCGGGAGGATCCCACGTGGCGCGGAGCGGCTGGGCCCGTGAGCCATGGCCGCTGAGCCTGCTTGTCCGGAGCCTGTGCTCCGCAACGGGAGAGGCCACAACAGTGAGAGGTCCGCGTACCGCAAAAAAAAAAAAAAAGACCACCAAGAATCTCAAATGCATAACTCAGTAAAGGTGTTAACAACACAACAACTTTTTCACACTTCTCTGGAAGTGCTCAGAGTTAACTCTGCTTGGAAAGTAGGGACTCACCACGTGGATAGAGTTAATGTAGGAGGCTGGGGGCAAAAACCACAAACCTTCCAAGGCCTACCTTCTACTGACACACAGAACAGTCCCTCCAGGGGTGGGGTAAGGGTGTGGACCGGGCTCCCCATACTTATAAAGTTGTAATGTCCTAAAAAATTTTTTGAACTCTCAAAACCTATATGTCCATAGAAACTATAACTGTTGAATAGAATTCCAGTCTCCTTTGAGTTTTCAAAGATACGTTGCATGTTTTTCCCATTTAAATCTGGCATAGACTTACTGTTTCTTTTTTTTCCTGATCTCTCAGCTTCAAAGGGAGAAGTACTGAAATCTTTCTATCAGCCTCTGAGGTGCATTAAAACCTCTCACTATGATTTAGAGTTTGCCCATCTCTCCCTGTGGCATCAATTTTTTTTCTTTATATTTCATGTCTCTGTTGCTAGGTACATATAAGTACATGTTTGTTAGAGTTTCTTGGATTATTCCTATAATGACATATAATGTATCTCTTTATTCCTTGTCTTGGTGCTGTCATTTTCCTTGGGAGGTGAAAGCCCAGGGCAGTGCAGGTGAGGAAAAAGAGGTGAGGTAAGGAAAAATGCAAGGCCGGGTGAGGCAATGAGTTACCGTGCTGGCCACCACTTCCCAACCCGCTCAGAAAGCACAGCTCTGTGCTGAGCGTGGTTCTGTTCTCCAGTATCAGGGACTTTCTCCACAGGTGTCAAGAAAAGAAAGGACAAGATTTATCCGCCTGGCTCCCTCTCTCTCCACCTACCATTGGTTGAGTTTCATCCCACTGGGACCTAATTCCCCCACATTTCAGTCTTGTGTCATCTGGCCATTCAGCCAGATCCAATATCCTGAATGTGACCTTTAATCTAAATTCGGAGTGGAGGGAGTGGAGTGGGGGAGGGGAGGGGAGGCAGCCGAGAGAATCTGAGAAGAGACAAGATTTGCCTCGGGTACACCCCTGATAGCATACATTCTCAGTGACCCTGAGGTCAATTCAATAAAAATCGACACCCCCAAAGAAAGATTGACCAACTCAAAATCAATTCAGTAAATATGAATTGAGCACTTACCACATGCAGGTTACCATGCTGCGTACTCTGAGCGGAAAACAAGATGCTAGACATGATCCTGGGCCTCGTGGGACACAGGCAGTGTCTGGAGGACAGATTTTGGATTTAGAGAGACCTGGATCTGAAATTCTTCTCTGCTCCTTGGTGCTTTGTGAATCTGAACAAAATGTTTATCTTTCTAGGCCTTGGTTTCCTGAAGATGGTGGTAGTTCTTGCCCTAAGGATTGTTATAAGAATGAGATGAAATAATTTTAAAAGTAGCCAGTATGTCTGATTAAAGTTAAGTGTTATTTCCCTTCGTGGGCTTAAATCAAGGGGTCAACTCAGATAACTATAAAAACAGCTGTTTTAGGTAGAGGATGAACAAGGAACCCTGAAGGGTAGAGGAGGGAAAGGAAGGACCCAGGAATGTCCGTAAGGCTTCCAGGTCTGTGGTAAGAGAAAGAGAATTCTTTCCCCTTTCCTGGGGCATGGTAGGCCATTAGCAAGTTTTCTGTAATGGCACAGTTGGCACCTTTCTGACCTCTGTACCCCTCTCCTGCCTCAGGTCACCTCTGTCCTTCACTTCCTCCAGGGCGTTAAGCCCGCCCCAGCTCAACCCTCTTACCTGAGGAGGCACTATTATTTGTTACATAGTGAACTGATCATACTAATTCCGATGAAGTTTGAGTGACTGCTGGCCCTTTACCCTACTGATTTGTGCCTCTTCCTAACTGTCTTATTTCACAAAGACAAGTCTCCAGTTGGCATCCCTCCATGAGACCATACAGGCTCAGACCAACTCCCTCAAGCCTCCCTGGCTTCTAAGGGTCTTCCGGTCTCTACTCGAACCCACAGGCTCTGGAAGCTGCAGGCTTCCTCGGGGAGCTCTGGCCAGTGGAGAATCCACGTTCTCCGACAGGTATTAGATGTTTCCACCTCAGAGGAGCTTACTGACCCCTCTACATTTTTCTGTCACAAAATTTCCATTCTAGCCCCCTCCTCCTTTCTCAGCACTTTTCTGTTTTTCCTTTGTGTATATTTGCTATATTAAATCCAGCATCCACCTATCAATTTTTTGGTTAATGAGAGTCTTTTTTTTTTAACAACCGTTTATCAACTTTATTTTCTTCTTTTTATTTTTTTGTTCAATAGTTTTTTTAATTGACGTATAGTTGATCTCCAATGTTGTGTTAATTTCTGCTGTGCAGCAAAGTGATTCAGTTACACTTATATACATTCTTTTTCATATTCTTTTCCATTATGGTTTATCACAGGTATTGAATATAGGTCCCTGTGCTATACAGTAGGGTCTTGTTGTTATTCCATCCTATATGTAATAGTTAGCATCTGCTAACCGCAAACTCCCAGTCCATCCCTTCCATACCCCCCTCCCTCTTGGCAACCACAAGTATGTTCTCTGTGTTTGTGAGTCTGTTTCTGTTTCATAGATAAGTTCATTTGTATCATATTTTAGATTCCACATATAATTGATATCATATGGTATTTGTCTTTCTCTTTCTGACTGACTTCACTTAGTATGATCATCTCCAGGTCCATCCATGTTGCTGCAAATCTCCCATCCCACCTTTTTTTTTTTTTAGCATCTTTATTGGAGTATAATTGCTTTACAATGGTGTGTTAGTTTCTACTTTATAACAAAGTGAATCAGCTATACATATACATATGTTCCCATATGTCTTCCCTCTTGCGTCTCCCTCCCTCCCACCCTCCCTATCCCACCCCTCTAGGTGGTCACAAAGCACCGAGCTGATCTCCCTGTGCTATGCGGCTGCTTCCCACTAGCTATCTATTTTACGTTTGGTAGTGTATATATGTCCATGCCACTCTCTCACCCACCTTTTGATGGTGGTGGCAGGTCAGGAATGAGCAGAGGCCGTGTGCTACAGGGGAGAGCCCTGCACTGACAACGGGGCGGAAGACTTGCTGAGTCACTCATTAGCTGTGTGACATGACCAGGTTACTTCATCTTGTGGGGCCTCCTTTTCTCACATCTAAAATATCAGTGACAAACCACACCTAATGAAGTCAACAGTAAGTGAGATCATCTGACTCATAAAATACTTGAAAACCTGCGTGCCAGATCTTATGCTAAGTACTAGGGATATACTTTGAACAAGACAAAGTTCCGGCTTTCCAATAGGGCAGAATCTAGCAGGAAAGTCAAACCTGTGAATGGGTGTATCCTGGGTTCTAGAAGTGGATTCCACAGAGGCTCACAAGAGATGATATCAGACACACACAGGGGGAGGCTCCTCCTCCCCTGGGGGAGGCTTCTATGCTCTCAATGAGTCTCAATAAAGCTGCTACTGCCCATATGGAACACGTATCTAACATGTTCTTTAGGTCAACTAAACCTAAATATTTTCAGACGGGGAAATTCCCAGGTAACCTCTTCCCACCCCAGACCCCCAGAACCTCTGCTCTATACAATATTCAGGCAAAGTCAGTCATCACCTCATCTTCAACTTCCGCTTGCCAATGACTCTGAAACCTGCATCTTCAGTCCAGATCTCTCTGCTGAGCTCCAAAACCACCATCTGCTGGTGGATACCTATCTCCTGGTTGATCCACAAGTTCCTCATTTGCAATAAAAGCAACACTGAACTCAGGGCCCTTCTCCCTCTCTGCTGGTGGACCTCTTCCTCCCATATTCCTCCCACTGTGCTGAAGGACACACAATCTGCCTGAGCTAATGACCTTGGAGTCATCCTAGATTTCCTCCATCCTTTGTGCCGTTATTAGTCATCCACCAGATCCTGTGAGCGCCATCTCTGAAATATATAATGTAGATCCCAAGTCTCTATTCCCACTGCTCTGAACCTAGTGAAAATCTGTAATAATCTGCAATCATTTTTTTCTGGACTGTCCCCATGACCTTCTTGTCTACTTCTAAATGCTGTTCTCTCTAAACTATAACGTTGCTTTCCCACAGGTGATCTGATGACGTCAGTCCCAACTAAAATCCTTCCAATGGATTAACCCATTGGAAGCACCCAACACCCAGAATTGTGTCTTCCCCCTCTCCCTGCTTGATCAATTTGGGGGCAGAGTGTGGGACTGCCATGCATGAGAAATGGAAGACACATAAGTAAAGAATTATAGAGGAGATCATCCTGCATTGAAGTAATTTATAGTCTGACTTGGAAGGCACTGGAAGAGTCAAATAGCATAAAGGTTATCCCGTGATCACTTATTGAATAGCTGTGATGTGTCTGGCACCAAGCCAGTTGCTTAGTACAAACGATTAAAATATGTGGTTCCTGCACTTAAGTTGGGGAACAACTGTTGCGTCATGATATAGGTATGAAGTCCTGCCCCAGCCTGGAGCCTGAGTTGTGACTTGAAGGTTGAGTAGGGACTGGCAAGGTGATGATGGGCTGCATGGGGCAGATAAGGAAGCCAGAAGTTACAGCAAGAGGAAGCATGATGTTTGGGAAATCGCATGCAGTTTGTTGCTGCAGGATCACAGGGACGATGACCAGGGGAGCACGAGTTAGTCTGAGGCACTCATTCATTTATTCACTTACTCATTCACATGTTCATCAGCAAATATTTATCTAATATCCTTCCCCGTGTCTCCTATTAGTTCCATCAGCCCCAGAGAGCTATGGCTGTGCCATGACTTAGTTAAGACCTTGAAAGTCACTGGTGAGTAGATAAAGATTCAAAGGGAAGTCACCATTGGTCTATTGCTTCCCCCTCCCCAACCTCCACTCTCAGTGCCCATAAAATGCCCTTGAACCCTTCAATAATTTTTTTTTGGCTGCGCCATGCGGCATGCAGGATCTTAATTCCCCAATCAGGGATCAAACCCGTGCCCCCTGCAGTGGAAGCGCCGAGTCCTAACCACTGGACCTCCAGGGAATTCCCTCAATATTTCAATCTTGTGTTCCAGCCACAGATTTAAGATGTCATCCTTTAAATGAATTAGAATGAAAGAAAATAAACACATTTAAAGAGAAAGAAAGGGCTTCAACAGTTCCACAGAAACCTCTTTGCTGCTATAAACATTTAGGACAGGAAGACACACGGCTGAAGTCAACTCCCAGCCACGTTTGGTGTATAGTTTTCGTGTTTTAAACGATCAGCGTTCAGTCGTTACTCCTGTACTGGAAGTCTTTTCCTTTGTGTATGTGAGTTTCTTCCTATTAATAAGCCTCTCTTTTGGAAGCATTCTTATGGCAACAACTATAATTACAAACCCAAGACTGAGCTGCAAACTGCGGTGATGTGACAGCTTTTGTGAGAGGAAGAGTGGAGAAAGAATGAAAGCTTATAATTTTCTTTGAGGTGTCTTGAAAGCTGACAGTAGTTCTGCCCGATGATGTAAATGTGCAGTGACCTGGAGATTCAGGGGAGAATAAGCCAGACAGATATGCTAAGTCCCTGCTCCATGGGCCATAAGTCAACAAGCAAGAGCTGGATTCTTGATGGCGTCTTTCAAAAGAACCATCTAGAACAATAGTTCTCAATATTTTGGAATAGGAAGGCTGCTTTTTCATGTCAAAACTTTTCATTCCTCCTATGAGTTGAGTTGTTCTTTTTGAATACATCTTTTGAGGAAACATATAAATGATCACTAGCAGCTGCACCTGTGCTGTGACTTTGAAATAAATGTGTTTGCCTCATGAATCACAATAGCATTTATGCTATTGGAAAATTTCATTGAAAAATATGATTTCTTCGGTCGACCAACAAAGCTTGGCCCCTGATGAATTGGATGCAATTTGCAGCAGCCCAGAAACCTATGATTTCCTCCTCCCCTCACTGTCCCTACTTCAAGGTCACAGACTCGGAAAAGCGTGTTCCTTGTATTCATTCATTTAATTGTTTCTTTTCATAAAAAAAAAATAAAAGTATCAGGAGCCTATTATATTTTGAGCATCATGATTGGGGTCATACATACAAAGTCAATACCTGGCACCTGCCCTCAAGGAACTTAAGTCCAGTTGGCGAGACCGATATGAGAACAGTAAGACAGGATGATGAGAACAAAGGAGGCATGGTCAGTTCTATCAGGTGAGAAGAGTTAGAAAAGCTTTCCTGTGGGAGGAGTATCAGCCAGCCATGGCCACGGTAATGCTGGGCAGCTCATGGCTCAAAGACGTGGTGACTTAAAACAATAATCCTTAGGCTCATGGTCTACAAGACAATGGCCAAACCATTGGGCCGAGCTTGACTCCAGGCTTTGCGTTCCAGCTCTAGGCTGCTGACTGTGTTGGGGTCCACTCCTCCACTCCACATGGCTCTCCTCCTCCTTAGATCAGAGTCTGTTCTCAGAGTGCTTCTCTAAAGAGTAGGAGAGTTCAACTGTTCCAAAAGAGTTCAAGTCTCAACTCTCACTGTGGTCACTAAAATTCCACTGGCTGAAGCAAGTAACATGGCCACACCCGAAGTCAAAGGACCTGGCAGCATACTTCACTTTTCCATGATGTTGGTGTGGATGCCCTACAGGGAAGTGAAGAAGTGGGGCCCGAAACTCAATTTACCAAAGGAGAGGACCTTGGCTCTACATCCTGAGGGATGATTACAGCTGACATAAGGATCAAGAGAAATCTAGGAACATTCATGCACAGTATTTGGCCTCCAAGAAATGTTCTGAGGGATAGGGATCAGGGATGCTCTGGGGGATCCGTGCTCAGTGCCTGTCATGGAATATTCCAGAGCCACTAGTACACAGTGATGAGCACAGCCTTGTGGCTGCCAGAGCTACCCTGAGCTAGAGGAAATTTAATGAAAGGCTTCCTCCTGCTGAATATAGGCCCAGATGGACCTGGGGCCATTTGAACCCTGTGTCTTTGGTTTGATGGACAGTGACATTTTAAAGAAGAAAAGTAGGACACACATTCTGTGCTACTTTCCACACTAATCCATTCTTCATGCTGCTGTCTTCAAAGGATTGTATTCATTTCATATTTCCACTGTCGGGGGAGGGGGACAATTTCCCCCCACCCTTCTTGAATTCTCTTGGCTGGTCTAATCATTAAAAAGACACAGGACAGATTAACAGGAGAAAAAAATTTTTTACTTCATACCTATGAAGGTCTCATAGAAACAGACCTAATTAGTAACCAAGGCAGGCAGCTTTTATACTCTTTAGACAAAGAAACAATAAGTTTAAGAGGAATGGAGAGGACAAATAAATTTAGACTTGGGTGTTTAATTAGTGAAGAATCGAAATGGAATTGGGCTTGGATGGTAAATTAGTAAAGAAGTGACAAGGTTTGTTTCTAGAGCCTTTTTGGCCCTGAATTCCCAATCTCTGGTGTTAAGGATACCAGAAGCAGGAAGGGCACCTTTCACATGGGAAATTTATTTCCTGTTTTCAGGGAGGCAGGAAGGAGGGTCAGAGCGTCCTTCTTACATTGGCTGTTTCTTAAGTAACTTTCATTCAAAATAATCAGTATACCACTTTGGCATATTTGGGGGCAGCCTGCCCTGGGCCCCAACACCACTGTAACCCAATTACCACAAACTTAATGGCTTAAAACAACACACATTTATGATCTTACAGCTCTGGAGGTGAGAAGTCTGAAATGGTCTAATGGGCTAATGACGAGCTGCTGTCAGGGCCGCGTTCCTTCTGGAGCCCCCAGGAGAGAAAATGTTCTTGACTTTGCTGTCTTCTGGAGGCCACCAGCATTCCTGTGGTTTGTGGCTCCTCCATCTTCAAGACTAGCAGTGAAGCATCTTCAAAACTTCTCTGACTCTTTTCTCTTGTGATGATATTGAACTGACCAGAGAATCCAGGATGAGATCCTTATTTTAAGAACAGCTGGTTAGCATCTTTTATTCCACCTTGCTAGGTAACATGGGGACATGGACGTCTTTGACAGGCCATTATTCTGCCTAGCGAACGGGTGAGGGAATGGGTGGGTGGGGCATGAACATTGCCTCTACTGGTATTATGCTTTATGACATATCAGGACTTACTTTCCGGACCGGGGCACGAACCCGTGTCCCCTGCATCGGCAGACAGACTCTCAACCACTGCGCCACCAGGGAAGCCCAGGACTTACATTTTTTATGCTCTCACTTTTCAATCAAGAGACTAGTAAGCAGAGAGCCATTTTATAAGTGAATAAATTGAAACCCAGATAGTTAAATGGCAACACAGTATAGCATAATAGTTACTTGCTGCTGTTTCAACTACCTCAGAGTACTACCAATGTATCTAGTTGTCCCTTATCTGACTCAATTGCTATCTTTTGTTACTTGTCTGTCTCATCACCTCTAGGCAGGCATGGAGTGCCTTTATGCTCTGCGCCTCAGCTTAAGGAGGGTGAAAGAAAATAACATTTATTAGACACTCATTGTGAACGTCATTTGTCAAGGAAGCTATATGTGATTTGTACTTAAAGATGAGTAACCATGGGTCCAACAGAACAAGGCTGGAACTCACACCAAGATCTGCCTGACTTCAAAGCCAGTGATTTTTCTTCTTCCTATGGGTACAGGAAGAGCTGGGACTGGGACATAGATTTTGTGTTCAAAAGGGGGCAGCTTTTTCTATCATCCCTACTAAGTTTATGGAGTATTCCAGTTTTAAGACAGAACTTTGAAACGAAAAGTACATGATGAATATATTTGTCCAAACCCATAGTATGTATGACACCAAAAGTAAACTATGAACTTTGGGTGATATTTATAAACATTTAGAATATTGAATATTTGTACAATATTCTAAATCCTTTGTTGTCATTTCAATAATCTTCACAGCATCTTCACCAGGGGTAGATTCCATGTCAAAAAACCAATTTATTTGCTGATTCATAAGAAACAACTCTTCATCTGTTCAAGTTTTATCCTGAGATTGCAGTAATTCAGTCACAACTTCAAGTTCCACTTCTAATTCTAGTTCTCCTACTTTTGTGTGTGTGTGTGTGTGGTACACGGGCCTCTCACTGCTGTGGCCTCTCCCGTTGAGGAGCACAGGCTCCGGACTCACAGGCTCAGTGGCCATGGCTCACGGGCCCAGCTGCTCTGAGGCATGTGGGATCTTCCCGGACTGGGGCACGAACCCGTGTCCCCTGGATTGGCAGGCGGACTCTCAACCACTGCGCCACCAGGGAAGCCCTAGTTCTCCAACTTTTCCCACCACATTTGCAGTTACTTCCTCCACTGAAGTCTTGAATCCCTCAAAGTCATCCATGAGGAATCAACTTCTTCCAAACTCCTGGTAACATTGATATTTTGACCTCCTCCCATGAATCAGAAGTGTTCTTCATGGAGTCCAGAATGCTGCATCTTTTCCAGAAGTTTTTCAATTGATTTTGCCCAGGTCGATCAGAGGAATCACTATCTATGGCAGCTATAGCCTTATGAACTGTGTTTCTTAAATCATAAGACTGGAAAGTTGAAATTACTCCTTGATCCATGGGCTGCAGAATGAATGTTGTGTTAGCAGGCATGAAAATAACAGGAATCTCCTTGGCTTTTTTTTGGAGCAGTAGTTCTCAATAGTGGGCTTAAAATATTCAGTAAACCATGTTGTAAAGAGATGTACTATCATCTGGGCTTTGTTGTTCCATTTATAGAGCACAGGTAGATTAGATTTAGCATAATTTTTAAGGGCCCTAGGATTTTTGGAATGGCAAGTGAGCATTGGCTTCAACTTCAAGTCATTAGCTGCATCAGCCCCTAGCACGAGAGTCAGCCTGTCCTTTGAAGGCAAACATTGACTTCTCCTCTCTAGCTATGAAATGCAAGTCCTAGATGGCATTTTCTTCCAGTATAAGGCTATTTTGTCCATATTGAAAATCTGCTTAGTGTAGCCACCTTCATGAATTATCTTAACTAGATCTTCTGGACAACTTGCTGCAGCTTCTACATCAGCACTTGTTGCTTCACTTGCACTTTTATGTTATGGAGATGGTGTCTTTCCTTAAAGTTCATGAACCAACCTCTGCTAGCTTCAAACTTTTCTTCTGCAGTTTCCTCACCTCCCTCAGCCTTCACAGAATTGAAGAGAGTTAGGGCCTTGCTCTGATTGCGCTTAAAGGAATGCTGTGCCTGGTTTGACCTTCTACCCAGAGATTAAAACTTTCTCCATATTGGCAATAAGGCTGTTTCACTTTCTTATCATTCTTATCATTTCTTATTATTCAATGGAATAGCACTTTTGATTTCCTTCAAGAACTTTTCCTTTGCATTCATGACTTGGCTAACAGTTTGGCACAAGATGCCTAGCTTTCTGCCTATCTTGGTTTCCAACATGCCTTCCTCACTAAGCTTAATCATTTCTAACTTTTGATTTAAAGTGAGAGACATGCAACTCTTCCGTTCACTCAAACACTTGGAGGCCACTGTAGAGTTATTAATTGGCCTAATTTTAATATTGTTGTGTCTCAGGGAATAGGGAGGCCCAGGGAGAGGAGAGACATAGGGGAATGGCCTGTTGGTGGAGCACTCAGAACACACACATTTATCAATTAAGTTTGCCATTTTGTATGGGCCTGGTTCATGAAGCCCCCCCAAAATTACAATAGTAACATCAAAGATCACTGGTCACAGATCACCATAACACATATAATAATAATAAAACAGTATGAAACATTTGAGAATTACTGAAATGTGACAGAGACACAAAGTTAGCAAAAGTTGCAAAAACGACTCCAATAGACTTGCTTGACACAGGGTTGCCACGAACCTTCAATCTGTAAAAAATGCAATATCTGCAAAGCACAGTAAAATGCATTAAAATGAGTTCTGCCTATAAATGACATCGTACAAGAAAGATTCTATTGACATTTTCTTTTTTCACTCAGTGTTTTGGTTTCAAGATTAATCCATGTTAGGGACTTCCCTGGTGGTCCAGTGGGTAAGACTCTGCACTCCCAATGCAGGGGGCCTGGATTCGATCCCTGGTTGAGAAAGTAACATCCCCCATACCGCAACTAAGCCCGTGAACCACAAGCACTGAGCCCACATGCTCTAGAGCCCGCACACCTCAACTAGAGAAGCCCTCACGCCACAACAAAGACTCAGCGCAGCCAAAATTAATTAATTCATTAATTATTTAAAAGATCTATCCATGTTAATATGTGTAGATAGATATAATGTATTTATTTCAATGGCTGTACTGTATTTCACTGTATGACTGTAATGTGTATTTTCCCCTATGATAGTAAATTTAAATTTTTTTCTATATTTAAAACAGTGCAGCAATGAACATTCTTCTTTAAATGAATCTCCTGTTGCCATGGGCTGGAGTTACTGAGGGCACTGTTCCTCAAATTGGGGGCTGCAGACTGTTAGCGGTTCATGGCTAGAAACTGCAGAAGTGTAGAGTAAACATTTAGAAACTTTAAAAGTAATTCAACTGAGACTTTTACGTCTTTCAAATCTAATAACAAAAAATTAGGGGCTTCTCTGGTGGTGCAGTGGTTGAGAGTCCACCTGACAATGCAGGGGACATGGGTTCGAGCCCTGGTCCGGGAAGATCCCACATGCCTCAGAGCAACTAAGCTCGTGCGCCACAATTACTGAGCCTGCGCTCTGGAGCCCGCGAGCCACAGCTACTGAAGCCCGCACTCCTACAGCCCGTGCTCCACAACAAGAGGAGCCACCGCAATGAGAAGCCCGTGCACTGCAATGAAGAGTAGCCCCCACTCGCCGCAACTAGAGAAAGCCCGCGCCCAGCAACGAAGACGCAACGCAGCCAAAAATAAATAAATTTTTAAAAATTAGTCAGGCTTGTATTTTGTAGGTCTTTTGTTAAATTTCATTTGTTTTATGAATTGCTTTTTTCTAATTTTATAAATATATTGATCCGCAATAGGTTGGAAATTCAAAAGGAAAGCACTGGGTTTTCATGATAGTGTTTGAGAATCTCTGCACAGTTTCTACCCAGAAGAGGCATTTCTGGGCAATGAGTAGGTGCATCTTTAACTCTTTAGGGTGTTTACACTCCAGGATGGTCAAACCATTTTCCAATCTCACATGCAGTGTATGAGTTTCCTTTTTCCCACAGTTGCATTATCAGACTTTAAAATCTTTGCCAATATGATTGATACCTGCAAAATAATATTGCATCTTAATTAACACTTCTCTGATTAATGAGCTTGAAATCTGTATGTTTGTTAGGTTCCCATTTGTGTGACCTGAACAAGGTAGATTTTTTCAGTTTGCCATTGGTGGGGGGGAATATTTCCTTAACAATCAAGCTCTAGGAGGTAAAGTATTATAACAGGTAGAACTGGTTTGGATGAGGAGAAGCCTAAGAATAGCTGGTTCTGACTTGATGAAAAACAGGAAATGCTACTTGTAGCAAATGAATGCTCAGGCAGGGACTTTCCTGTATATGCATCTTCCCCCGTATTTTGGGTTTGGGACACTCATTCAGTGGTCACCACTAATACACTTCAAAGGAGCAGTTTTCACTAAGAATTCTGTACCTAACATCCAGTTCTGATCATCCTGTGTTTTTCTGGCGCTAATGAGGCAGGAGATAGATGGGCCCCAGGCCGAGCAGCTGTAGTTCATCCCCTGTGGACAGATACTCCAAAATAGCTGGAGGTAAGAAAAGCTGAACCCTGCTCAAATAAGAGACAAAAGACCACATATTCCTCATTCTCGAAGTCAAGGAGACCTTCCTGATTACACACGTGCAGAGAGACTCCTTGAAGGTCAAAAAGGGAGCGGGCACCACCCCATAGTAAGTGATGTCAACCTATCCATAGGCCTCTTCGCTAGAATCCATCTTGGCTAAGAGACACACGTGAACACATGGGAGGACCCTTAGATAAACCAAATACAGACTCAGAACCAGGCAAGATGACTGGCCAGAGGAAACCCAGAAGAAATGCCCCATATAAGTGATTCAAACTACCACGAGGGTGCTACTCTGTCTCTGAGCCCACCCGTATATCTATCCACACATACTCTTTTTCCTCCTAATAAACACTTTACTTGTTTCACTACTTTCCGTTTCTTTGTGGAAATTCATTTTCTGCAAAGCCGTATGGGACCAGGGCCTTGTCACTGGCCACTGCCTCAGCCTGACTTCGGTCTCTGGCCAAGAACGAAATCCTGCTTCAAGCCGCTACAGGCTGAGGCCACCTGAGATCACTAATAAGACAGAGGACACAGATGGGACTCAGAGGGTCTAAGATGGAGACACAGTGGAGAATGAAGAGACCACCTGGCCAAGAAATAGGATGTTACCAGTCCTTCTAGCCACTAACTGGTACTTTACACTAGTTAGTCAATGTATCATCTGATACAGCAGAATCCCACAGGATTTTTTAAGAACTGTGTTAGCTCAAGCAGAGACATGCCAAAATGAAGAGTCTCCGGGTCCTCAAACTTCTATGGGGAGAAAGCAGGGTAAGCGTTTCTCAGCTGCAAGCACAGGTCATTTTAATGAAAAAGGCAGTATGTCTCAGAGGCTTCCCAGAGGCTGGCCTGGAGAACCTTGGAGAACTATTCCAAAAAGTCAAGCTAGCAGCATGTGACCAGTGGATTCTGGAGTTGCTGTGGATCACTGACTGCTCTGTACTTTCTAGTCACTCCCCCCTTTTGAATGCAAGTGTCTACCTCTAGCTTACAGATGTAGGTTGAGTGTGTGTCTGTGGGGGAGGGGTGGAGGGGGGAGGGGGAGGAAGGAGGTAGAATAACTTCCCTTTCTGATTCACAATCTACACAATCTGTATCTGCAACCCAGTAACCACACCCAAGGAGTTGTGCCTGAGGGAAAATTTCTGAAAAGCCCCATCTGAATTTGCACATGGCTTAGATGTTCATGTGGTGAGGCTTTGGGAGTCCAGAGAGAGGTAGGTGTAAGTACATTTTGCTTGTGAGGGACGTGACTCCTTGAAGACCAGAAAGTACACTGTGATAGCTGGGAGCTTCACCTCCTGGGATTCAGGCCCCTAGGTGGCCAGTTCCCTCCCACATTAAACTTGGTGATTTGCTTTCCCTATTAGAGTAGGGCAGAGGTAACATCACGGCAGTTCTGCACACAAGCCTCAACAAGGCCAGGCGGCTTCCACTCTGTTCTTTGGGGATCCCTGAGCTGCTGTATAAGAATATCAGATGCTCCGCTGGGGAGATCATATGGAAAGGCCATGTGCGGAGGGAAAAGCTCTGGATTACATGAAAAGCAAGAGTGAAGCCTGGACTCCCAGCTGTCCCTCAAGGCGTCAGACAGTGAATGAAGCCGTTTTGGACCTCACAGTCCCAGCTGCCGTCCAATTGCAGCTGCAGGAGGGACCCCCAGTGAGACCAGCAGAGCTGTCCAGCTGAGTCCATCAATCTACGGAGTCATCAGCAATGATAGAATTGTTGCTGATTTCAGCCACTACTTCTGGAGTGGTAACAAAACAACATCTTTATAATGTGAATCTACCTCGTGAACATGCTCGATCTCTCCTTTATTAGCTGTTCTTCAGTTTCTCCCCACGACGTTTTATAGTTTTCTGTGTCACGGTCTTGAACATTTTTTTAGTTTGGTTCTTAGACATATGCTTTTTGTATTCTGTTGATAAATAGTATTATGTATCACATTTTATTTTCTAATGGCTTATTGTCAGGTTATAGAAATTTAATTATATGTAGAAATGAACTACATGATTTTGTTTATTGACCATCTATCCAGCAAGCTTGTTCAAGTCTCCTATTAATTCTAATAGTTTAACTGCAGACATCTTTGATTTTTCTACCTATGAAATTATATTATATATGAATAATGACAGATTTATTTCTCTTTCTAATCCTAAAGATTTATTTCGCCTTCTAATCTAATTAGAATTTCTAATTCTAAATCCTAATCTAATCATTTTTTTTCCTGTTGCTCTGGCTAGAACCTCTAATATAAAGTTGAACTGAAGAAACCATTCTTGTCTTGTTCCTGATTTTATGGGAAAAGCTTTCAATATTTACCTATTAAATATGATACTACTTGTGGGGTTTTTTTCTAGATATTTTGGGGAGGCAAGAGTTTTTATTATAAATGAATGTTGAGTTATATCAAAAGCTTTATAAAAAATTTTTTCTGCATCTACTGAGATAGTCATATAATTTTTTTTCTTTTGTCTGTTACTGTGGTGAATTTCAACATTGATTTTTAAATTCAAAACCAATCTCACATATCTGAAATAAACCCAGCTTATCTTTTAAAATCTATCACTGGACTTGATTTGTTATTATTTTTTAGCATTTTTGCATGTATGTTATAAGAGAGAGTGACCTGTAACTTCTTTTCTTGTATGTCATTGTCTGGTTTAGGTATCAAGCCTATGTGGGTCTCATAAAAAGTACTTCTTTTTCTATTTTCTGGAAAAGTTTATGTAAGATTGATTTTATTATTTCTTTAAATATTTGGTAGAACTCACTAGTAAATCATCTAAGTTAGGAAAGATTTTCATTATAGGTTCAGTTCCTTTAACAGATGTAGATTTATTATTTTTCTTTTTATTTAATTGAACTATAGTTGATTTACAGTGTAGTGTTAGTTTCAGGTGTACAGCACAGTGATTCAGTTATACTTATACAGATGTAGATTTAAATCCTATTTCTTACTGTGCCTGTTTAGGTACACTGGGTTTTCTAGGAATTTGTCCATATCTAAATTTTCAAAATTATTGGCATAAAATTATTCACACAGACATCTTATGATCTTTTCAATGACTTCATTCTTGAAATTGTTTATTTGCACGTTCTCTCCCTCTCTCTCTCTCTCTCTCTCTCCTTGATTAGACTGGCCAGGTGTTTGTCAACTTAATAGTCTTTTTTTTTTAAATGATAGAACTTTTAGATCAGACAAACTTCATTGTGTGTTTGTTTTGTTTTCTACTTTGTTCTTTATTATTTACCTTCTCTACTTTCTTTGAGATTTCTGTTGTTTCTAACTTCTTGAAATGGAGACTTAGATCATTCATTTTCAGTTTTTCTACTTTTCTAGTAGATGTAATTAAACCTATAAATTTCCCTTGAAGCATAGCTTTGGATGCAGCCTACAAGTTTTTGTTTGTTTATTTGTTTGTTTTTAATTTATTTAATTAATTTATTTATTATCTTCGGCTGCATTGGGTCTTTGTTGCTGCGCATGGGGTTTCTCTAGTTGCGGCGAGTGGGGGTTACTCTTCGTTGTGGTGCCCGGGCTTCTCATTGTGGTGGTCTCTCTTGTTGTGGAGCACGGGCTCTAGGTGCATGGGCATCATTAGTTACAGCATGCAGGCTCAGTAGTTGTGGCTCACGGGCTCCAGAGCACAGGCTCAGTAGCTGTGGCGCACAGGCCCAGTTGCTCCGCAGCATGTGGGATCTTCCTGGACCAGGGCTCGAACCCGTGTCCCCTGCATTGGCAGGCAGATTCCTAACCACTGTACCACCAGGGAAGCCCCAGCCTACAAGTTTTGATGTCTCATATTTTCAATACGTTCAATTAAAATTATATTCAAATACCTACTGTGATTTTTGATTTGATCCACTGGGTTATTTAGTAAGGTAGCATTAATTGTTAAAACTGTGGGATTTTCATATTGGTGTATTTTCATATTGGTATATTTATTAGCAGCTTAATGACATTGTGGTCTGAGAACATTCTCTGCACTATTTGTTTCTGATGTTTGTTAAGACTTCCTTGATGGCCAAGTATATGGTCAAATTTTTTATAATGTTCTATATGTCATTGGAAAAAAATGTGTAGTCTGCAGTTGATGGGTGCATTTTCCAATATGTATATGTCAATTATGTCAAACTCGTTAATCAAGTTGCTTAAATCCTCACATTTTTACTACTTTTTGTCTGCTCATTCTATTTATATCCTTTAGTGAAGGACCGTCTCTATAGTACTCTACAGTACAGTACTATACAGACTTAGCTAGTATCCATAAGTGAAGATCCTAGATAAGTCTTATTTTTCCTCCCAAAGCTTACCTCTTCAAGACATGGTTAGAAATCAGGTGCGTGTGATTCCATACAATTTATTGTCCTGACTGGCATGTATTATAGGCATCATGGGATGGAGTACCTCTCCATCAACTGAAGACACTTAACTAGAACAATTAAAACAAAACCAGAAACACAGCATAGCTTTATCAGAAAGCTTTTCAATTCCTGGTTTGTGTTCTAACTTGTCCTGAAGTGCATAATGAAGAGAGTCTGACAGGATGGTCAGGACGGGGACACTGAGACAACACTGTCACTGAGAAAAGTCACATGACAAGTGCTAACAGTACAAACCCTAATATTCCATTTGCGGCTCTGACACTAAGATTAAATTAAGACTGCACCTGCGGAAAACACGTCTGTGCTGGGATGCTTCTTCTGCTGGATGTTTGTGTGTCTAAGCTGAATATTTTCAACATCTCTTTCCAGTTGCTCAACAAAGGATTAATGAGCATAACTCCATTTAATGTGATTAATGTCTCAGAAATATATCTTATTCTAGAATTCATAAAAGACCCTGACTTCCTATCGAAAGGCCTTCAAAAAATGAGGTAGAGAACATGAAATCATATCTAAGTATAAAAATTGAAATTTTAATTTAGGTATTAGATTCATTAACAAATCTTGGTCAATGAATGTTTATTTTAAAAGAAAATTCATGCACCACAGCCTTCCTACTAATGGTAGGAGACTACATAGCTATTTAAAATATTGAATTAATGCAAATTAAGTTGTAAACGTGGATACCCTTCACTTAGTACAAATATTTTACCCTTCCTCTATTCTCAAGAATATTTTGTGTTAGGCCATCATGGACAAATCTGTTCCCTTTATGGACTCACTTTTCAAATCATTGTAAAAGAAGGAAAATAAACTACTTAGCTTATATGATTATTATGAAAATAAGGTGAAATCAAGTAAACAATATTTTAAAAGTATAAAGAATCTGCAGTTATTAATCAGTAATATTATAAGAAAAAGAAGACTCAATAAAATTCCAGAGTTCTTTTTCTTTTGAGACTATAATATAAATATACATTCTTGTTAACTTGAAGCCGCCATATAGATCTATACGTAAAAAATGTGGATGGGAATTTTACAATTAAAGCTAGAGATTTTTCTATTAACATATCAAGAACTTCCTTTGTTTCTAAAACCATAACAGCAAATTTTATATTTATTATACCAGAACATAATTAGTGGTTATTCAAGTGGACACACACGGAATCATGTAAAACTAACAGGTGCAAGAACTCATAGAATCATTAATTGCAGAGGCTCTGAGGATTTGGAACAAGAGGCACAAAATAACTGAGAGGCAGGCATTCCAGGTATCCGTGTGGCTCATGTGGGCGCTTTGAATGATTTGATGTGGGAGATGACAGCTTGTCTAAAGACAGGGCCAAGCAGGACAGCTGGCTTGAGGATTAGCCGCATGTGAGAGGCTGGGGACTGGAGAAGAGCTGACGTAGGATCGGAGCACCGGGTAGGGCCAACTCTGGCACAGCTGGACTCTGGGTTCTGAAACCATGTGTCTGCTCTTGTTTCTCACATGGGTTCCCGCCGCCAGTTGAACTGCAGACTGTCTTCCTGCCCTGGCTCTCCTTGTAACTGATTTCTTCTCATGGTTTAGGGTCAGCTCACTGTTGCTTCTTCATAGAAGCTGATGCCTCCCCAGCTCGCTATCTATTTCTCTGCAGCCTTTAGCACCATCTGCAACTATGTTACTTAATCCCTTGTCTACTGTTCACTGTGTGCTGCTGCCTATCAGAAGATAAGCTTTATAAGAGGAGTAACTGTATCCCCAGCAGTTTCTGGGTCATTTTAGTAAACATGAATCAAATAACTGATGGATGGATGGATGGATGGACAAAGAAAAACATTCATCTCCAAGGTCCCCTTCAGCTGTACGATTTTCCTACTACGTGTGTGCGTGTATACTATACTGAATCACTTTGCTGGACACCTGAAACTAACACAACATTGTAAATCAACTATACTTCCATAAAAAACAGAAATCTTGATCAAGATAAATTAAAGTAAATCATAAACACATTGTAGTGGGCAGCAGAATAGCAAAGACAAAGATCTTACCAGGCAAAAGTCAGAGGGAAAAGTCAGATTATGCAAAATGTACAATGAAAAGATTGATATAAGAATTCTCAACAGCAACACTGTACATCAGAAGACAGTATACTCCTATCTTCAAAGGGTTGAGATAATAGAGTCACCAACCTAAAACTCTGTGCCGGACTGAACTATCATTAAAATAATAATAATAGGGCTTCCCTGGTGGCGCAGTGGTTGAGGGTCCGCCTGCCGATGCAGGGGACACGGGTTCGTGCCCCGGTCCGGGAAGATCCCACATGCCGCGGAGCAGCTGGGCCCGTGAGCCATGGCCGCTGAGCCTGCGCGTCCGGAGCCTGTGCTCCGCAATGGGAGAGGCCATGGCAGTAAGAGGCCCACGTACCGCAAAATAATAATAATAATAATAGTGTGCCCCTAACAGACCTTCTTATTCCAGGAAGAAAAAAATTGAACTCAGAAGGAAGGACTGTGATACAAAAATTTATAGTAAGCAAAGAAATCACTATTTAGATAATTCTTTTAGATAGGCCTTGATGGTATAAAGCAGCATGATAACTATATTGACTCGTGGTTATAAAAAAAAGGATGGAGTTATGACAAGACAGAGGAGACTGTTGGCTGAGAATGTTCTAAAGTCTATTAGGGGCTTCCCTGGTGGCGCAGTGGTTGAGAGTCCGCCTGCCGATGCAGGGGACACGGGTTCGTGCCTCGATCCGGGAAGATCCCACATGCTACCCCGTGAGCCATGGCTGCTGAGCCTGCGCGTCCGGAGCCTGTGCTCCGCAACGGGAGAGGCCACAACAGTGAGAGGCCAGCGTACCGCAAAAAAAAGAAAAACAAAAAAGTCTATTAGGAGGTAGAAGCATTTGTTAACCTCGGACTTTGAAAGTCACATATGTGTGATCAGACTGTAACCATCACCACCAAGAGAAATGAAATATATAGTTGTTAAATCAACAGGTGCTCTCAAAAAGCTTGTGGTTGAGTGCAGATAACAAGGTATTTCACAGCACTAGAGCCGATATTCTACCTTTTTTGTGAAAGGCCCCCCTCCAACAGACCCAGGAGTTCTTACCTCTCTGTTCTTTGGTGTCATGTCCTTTTCCTTTAGGGCAAATTGTCATGGCCTGTGCCATGGGGTCGTGTCCTGTGCCTTCCTCACTATTGCATCCCAGGGCCTGGTACCCACAGGCAGTCACGTTGGTAGAATGAGTGGATGCAACTTGCTCAAGGCCACACAGTGCCAAGTGGCAGACGAAGATGAGGACCCAGATCTTTGCAGGCTCAGGCTTGTTTCGAAAAAATTGTCGCGTCTGAAAAACGCTGTGTCCCATGAAACAGTAGCTGTTGGATTAAAGCAAGAAGAAATCCCTCTGAGATCAAAAATCAACTTTGATCAGAGAAATTCACATGGGTAACTATTGTCAGTCTTCTGTTGGTAACTTTGCAGGTGATGCTGGCAACAGAGCAGAGTCCTAGAATAGGCTGTAAGAGCAACTGAGTCATCCGGGAAGAACTTGACCGTATTCACCCCAGGGAAGCCTCCACAGGGGCACGATCCCAGGGGACGGAGAGGGTCCCTGCCCACCAGCTTGTCACCGCTAGGGATGAAGACCCCCTTGTTAAATGCAGTACGCCTCCCGGCCTGCCAGTAATCCGCTGAAGAGGGGGCAGGCAGGAGTGCTGCAAATTTGCTCCTGGAAGGTTCTGCACTGAAAGAGCCAGGAAGGAAAGGGGAGAAGAGGGGGTGAGAAACTAGAAGGTGATGAAAGACGCCTAGTACTTGTTCTGCAGTTCTGCCTGGGGCCACCTCTGTGCAGATCTTCAGCCTCAACACCCACATTTTAAACTGGGAAACACCACACAACAAGGTTAAAGGCTGGGCAAGAAGTGGAGGATCTTTTGAGATTCTCTGAAGGGCAGCAGACAACTAAGTTAGAAGGAATCACTCAGACTCACGGCTCTGCTGTCCACGTGGTATTTTCTCCTCCCCTTTCCTATCAGTCAAGCACCAAGGGAAGCAGATAGAGAAGGAAACTGACCCCAAAGTCAGCTCCCTTCAAGAGGAGGAGGGCAGTCAGGGGAAGGAAGGAGTGGGGCAGCTCCAGACAGGAGGGGAGGGAGGCGCTGAGGATGAGAGTTTTGTTTGGGATCACGGCTAAACTGAGTTACCATCGAGGTGGGAGTCACGCTACATCCAGGTACCTAGGCCTTGGGTACAAGATTCAAGTTCTTAAATAGAGCCCACACCTCCATTTAAACAAGAGTTTCTCTCCTTAACCTGCCTCCCACATAGAGGACCATCAGCAAGGAAACACACTCTGCAAGAAAGACTAAAGGAGGTTGGGGTGTGTGTGTGTGTGTGTGTGTGTGTGTGTGTTCTCAAGAATGGTCTGGAGACTTGGGACAGCAGGAATATGTAGCATTTCTGTCACACTGGAGTGACTAAAGTTAATGTTCTACTCCATCCTTCAACTCTGAGGTACAAGGTGAAGTCCTCCTTTTGCATTAATTAATCCTTGACATTTTTCACAGGATTGTGGAGCTTTACCAGAAAGGGACTTCATAACTGTCATAACATTTTAATCTCCCTGGGCCTGGGACCCAGTGGAGCCCTACTGGTTCCCAAGGAGACTTTTTTCTACAATTAGCATTTCGGTCAAAGCCTTAATTCTGTTAGCAGACACTTGGCATTAGCGAATCAACCACTGGGTTAATGAGAACTCAGACTCACAGCCTCTCCTCACAGCTCATAGAATAAACACTGTTTTCCTTTGGCCTAATTACTAGATGTTCTTAAACATCATCATTTTGTAAAAGAAACCAGGACTACAAATTACTTCGTGAACCGCACTGTGGGAACTCAAAAATGTGCCTGCAGTTTGGAGAGAGTGTTTGTAACAGTCCGTAGGACACAGCGCTGGTCACGGGCAGCAGGCCCTCTGGGCAGATACCATGTTATTTCCTGCACTGTCCCTTATTGTCCATACAGCCCCTACCTAAAAAAGGTCAGATGGGAATCAGAATGTCTTTTTCCTTTATCAACATATTTTGTGTGGTCAGGTCCATAAAGCTGCTGGCCTCGGGGATAATCTAGATTTCTTCCCCAAAGCCCCACAACGGATTTCAGTTGTCATGATTAAATGAAAAAATTCAACAAACAAAAAATCATCACACCACCACCACCATGAACAACAACAAAACTCAGAGACTTACTTTTGTAACTTTCTTAGATAAACAACAAGGTCCTACTGTATAGCACAGGAAACTATATTCAATATCTTTAATAAACTGTAATGGAAATGGAAAAAAAGAATATAGATATATACATATGTGTATATAACCGAATTGCTTTGCTGTAGCCCTGAAACGAACACAATATTGCAAATGACCTATACTTCAATTTAAAAAAAGAAGAGTAATTTTCTTCAACTCAGTGAAGCCTGATGAAATACCTCAGGGTTCATAGTGGGTCAGTTATGTTGAATTACTATTATAGAATTTTATTTGAATATTTAGCCTAAAGGAGCCTTGCCTAGTCAGATCTGCACAGGTGCCCCTATACCAATGGGAAAATATCTGGAATTGGGAAGAAAGAATCGGCCTATGGGTTGCTGGTGGGACCCTCAACATGTAGAGTGGTGAGGACTGTTCTTAAACACAAAATCTCCTGCTGAGTATGCCTACAGACCCTGACCATAGGATCCCTCACCTCTTCTGGAAAACAGCAAAAGAACGCTAAGAGAACAGCCAAATATGTCATACACAGGTTGTTACACAGGCTGGCATTCCAATACAACAGTGGAGAGCTTATTATTATTATTCTACTATTATTATTATTATCATTATCACTACCACTACAGAGTAATAACTCCTGAAGGTATTCTTTGGAGGGGTCCTGCGGCGCGGCCACCACTAGAGGGCGCCGCAGACCCTTCCGTGTTAAGCGCTGTCCCCGGAGTAGACGTGGGAACCAAGGGCTAAGGGCGGGGCGGACCTTACTTCACTCAGGACTCTCTCCATCCCTTAACTCGCATCCCACTGTGGGAGTCACCTCTAAAGGTGAGGGGCGGCGGGGTGGCCAGGCAAGCACTACTTGAATTGCTTTGAAATTCAATATTTCTTGGGAAGAAAAGATTCTTGCCTTTGATAAATTTTATTCATTAAAATATTTCAGCCCTTTGCATGAGCCGAGGCTGTGCTGGCCTCGGACCCCAGCGCCTCTTGGACACTTCCCGCCGCAGGTGTATTATGGCGAGGCCGACCAGTGAGTTCATCAGGCAACGTGATGGAGTTCAGGGGGCAAGGGGGTGCAAGTCCTAAAGGCAACGTGAGGGAGCTCGGGGGAAGGGGGTGTAAGTCAGGTGGCGGGGTGAGCCAGCAGGCAGTGTGTCCCCAAGGCCTCAGTGTGCTGAGGCTCAGAGACCAGATCAGAAATCACCGGGTGAAGGAGAAAAACCAGGCAGGAACAGAGAAGGCTTTTTGACAAAGTGCTTTCAGTATAACAGAATACAGGACAGAAAACCAAAATCCAAATGCAAAATAAGAGAAAAAGCCAATAGCTAGTAGCCCGCAAAAAACCCACCAAAAAAAAAAAAAAAAAACAACAACAACCCTGTTCTTTTAACCAGAAACTTTTCTAGTTTTCAGGTTTGGGATTAAAAACAATCTAGGAAGAAAACAACAGCATAACCACACTGGCCTGAGATAAGGCATTGGAATATCATCTTTAGAGTGTGCGCCGTCCCCAGGGGGTGACAGGGCTGCTGCCTGGTAGTGGGGACGTTTCCTCAGAGGAGTCATGTGAGAATATGTCCCTACTTCTCCAAAATGTCCACCTAATCCCCCCAAAGTGCAGGAGTGCTAAGTGCTCAGGTTCTCAATCCTGGCCACTGACACCTTCAGATCACTCAGGGAACTTCTGAAAAACACAAAATGTCCTACCTGCTACCCCTCCCCCGATCCAATTTAATTTTTGAAGATTCTCTAGATTATTCTAACGTGAAGTCAGGGTGGAGAACTCTTGAGCTATACGCAGATGACATTTCGTAGGGAAAACACAAAATTCCAATTCAGGATACCCACCACCTCCTTTTCTTCTCTAGAGCACCAGGAATGGATTTAAACCTCTATCTAACTTTTACTTGCACCTTCAACACCTGAAATGGTATGTAGGTAAAATCTGTTTTCACAAAGAAGGTAGTATTAAAATTCAAATGAATACCTAAAGGGTAGGAAGGGTGCCAAAATATTTATTTTTATTGTTCTTATGAGTCACCTTTTAATTTCTAGAGTCCCCCTCCGATGGGCATCTGACAACTACTCCCTTTGGTCCTTCATTTGTGCTTTCTTCAGGATGCTCTGAGGACCTCCGTGCCCTTTCCTGGGGGTCCCAACCTCATCTCTGAACAATAGACTGAGATGCCCCCATCTCTGAAGCTCCGTCTTGGCTGCATCTGGGACTTTGGACGGCAGCCTCTACTGAGCTTGTATGTGTGCTGACCATGAGCAACTTAGAATTTTTCATCTCAGAGCATCTTCAAGACTGACAAGCCTTCCTTTTGCCACCATTCATCTCCTCTCATTATTATGCTAACACATTCCTTAATTTTTTCCTGTTACGTTGTCACTGAAATAATTTTTCCCTGTGATGATTCATTTTACTTAGCAGCTTGACTAGGCTGTGAGATGCCCAGATAATCGTGTTAAATGTTATTTCCAGGTGTCTGTGAGGGTGTTTCGGGGAGAGAGAAGCATTTGTGTTGGTGGGCTGAGTAAAGCAGACCGTCCTCCCCAATGTGGATGGGGCCCACTGGGGCCTGTTGAAAACCTAAACAGAGTAGAAGGCAGAGGAAGGTTGAATTCTACCTCTGTGCCTGACTGCTTGAGCTGAGATCCGGGTCTTCTCCTAACCTTGGATTGGCACTTACACCATCGGCCCTCCTGGTTCTCAGACCTTCAGATGCTGACTGGAATTACGCCACCAGCTTTCCTGGGGTTCCAGAAGGCAGATCTGGGGACTTCTCAGCTTCCATAACTGCATGAGCCAACTCCGTAGAATAAATCTCTCTCTACCTCTAATATATATAGTATAATTAATCTATATTTATACATAAAATCTCTTATTTCTTCTCTGGCTGACTAATGCACTCCCCATCAGGAGAGAGTGTGAGAAAGATACAGGCAGTGGTGAAGAGGGGGCCCTGGCCCTGCCACAGCTCCCTGACAGCTTGCAATCAGCCACCACTGTTCTGAATTGGAGGCTCCATTAAGGGGCTGGATCCCATCGTGGTTACTGCAAAGTGGCATGTTCTTTGCAGCTGGATGCCCTACATTTTCAAAGCACTTTAACTCAAACTAGGGTCCCAGACGGCTGCTGCCCATTAAAGTTCATCTTCTTCTGGCAAGAAACAAGAATTCGAGCAAGAACTCTCAGGACTGGAAGGGAAAGTTTGAGAAACAAAGAAGGCTGAAGGGTTCATCCCTGGCAGCCCGGTGCAGCCAGAAGGCAGAGCAGCCGCTGCGCTTACACCTTTGTGCCACTAGAGGGCGGGGTTATTTCGGCTGCAGCAGCCGTGTTGGCCCAGGGTTTGCACCAACACTTGATAAATGTATAAAATCCTAAAAATAAACGCCTCACATTCTGTGATATATTACATTAAAAACAACATGGCTCATGGAGGGAAAAAGAGAGAGACAGGCAACTCAATGCGACTCTGGGAACAAACAAAATACTGATTCTCATAAAAATATAAACGGTTGGAGCCACATATTACATGACAAACGAATAAGAAATACAATGGTCAATAGAGAGCTTTAGTAGAAAAAGTGAAAGTAGCCTGACTGAGGAGGATGAGGAAGGGGTGTCGAACAAGGACCCTGAATATTCACAGGCTGCTGATGGAGATGCAGCCACTGCCGAGGCTGTGTGTGAAATACGGTGGGGCCGGAAGTGATGCTCTGGTCCTTTGTGCTTTGTTTTGCACGAAGATGGAGGAGACTCGTGCAGTTAGCACTTCTATGACAGACCAAATGACCAAACTGAGTAAGAATTCAGGGTGAATGCATTTCCCCTCATTATGGAATTTCTCCACCACAGTGTCAGGGGAAGCTGACAAAGCATTCACATCCTAGGGGCAGAAATCTTGTCTGAGCCAAAGAGACTTCCACATTTCCAATTCACTGACATTTTTCAATTTACAGCCATGGTCAGCGATGACTCGTGTGTAGGAAGCAGGCACAACAGATCAGCTTTGCCTAGGCTCCCAGGACAGCCCTTTCTTCCCATGCTAGTTTCTGGTTTGTTTTTACTTTTAAGATTTTTGCCTTTAGGGATTGGATTGCCTTAATATTTGGAAGTTCAGCAACACCTGGAAAGGTATGTTTGCTGGAATTTATCCCCCTTGTGAATGGTTTTAGTAGGGTGGCATTTCCAAACGCCTGGCCCTCTCATCCTCTCTCTTCCAGCTTGTCCAGCCCTCTCTTCACCCCCCTGTGCCCTGGGAGATGCTGGGTTAGCTCACTGAGAAGTTCGGTCACAACAGTGGCCTTAAAATAACCACAGAGCCAAAGCCAAGATGATACAGAGTACTGAAAAACAAGGAGATAAAAATGGACAAGAAATCCCTAGCATAAAGGGCCAACGCTCCTTCCCCGAAAAAGGTAAGAATGAAATGACCCTTGAAGGGTTTCAAAGATAATCCCATATATTACACATATATTTTACAGTGTCACATTACCCACAAAATCATGCAGTATCACACTAGACACCTTATCCTGGATTTCTCACTGTATCAAGCAGAAGCTAAGATCAGAATCAACTGAGACATCACTTACATAGATCAGTTGATGTAATAGCAGAAAGTGCTAGAAGGCTTCAGCAGAGCCCCAAAACTCTGACAGCACTGCTGGAATCAAGATGAAGCCCATCCCACGTGTAAACTGGTGCAGCCACTATGGAGATTCCTTAAAAACCTAAAAATAGAGTTACTATATGATCCAGCAATCCCACTCCTGGGCATATATCTGGAGAAAACTCAAATTCGAAAAGATACATGTGAGGCAACCTTCAAGACGGTGGAGGAGTAAGACGTGGAGATCACCTTCCTCCCCACAAATACATCAAAACTACATCTACACGTGGAACAACCCCTATAGAACACCTACCGAACGCTGGCAGAAGACCTCAGACTTCCCCAAAGGCAAAAAAATCCCCACGAACCTGGGTAGGGCAAAAGAAAAAAGGAATAACAGAAACAAAAGAATAGGGATGGGACCTGCACCACTGGGAGGGAGCCGTGAAGGAGGAAAGGTTTCCACACACTAAGAAGCCCCTTCACTGGCAGAGACAGTGATGGGCTGGAAGGGAAGCTTTGGAGGCACGGAGGAGAGCGCAGCAACAGGGCAGAGGGCAAAGCAGAGAGACACCCGCACAGAGGATCGGTGCAGACCGGCACTCACCTGCCTGAGAGGCTTGTCTGCTCACCCGCCGGGACGGGCGGGGGCTGGGAGCTGAGGCTTGGGCTTCGGAGGTCGGATCCCTGGGAGAGGACTGGGGTTGGCGATGTGAACACAGCCTGAAGGGGTTAGTGCGCCACGGCTAGCCGGGAGGGAGTCCGGGAAAAAGTCTGGACCTGCGGAGAGGGAAGAGACCATTGTTTTGGAGTGCGCAAAGAGAGGAAATTCCTGCTCTGTGTGCCACAGATGGCAGAGTGCTGCCTAAAGTGAGCTCCAGAGATGGGTGCAAGCCGTGGCTATCATCTCAGATCCCAGAGGCAGGCATGGACTGCTACCGCTGTCGCGGCTGCCACCAAGGATCCTGTGTGCAAGTGCAGGTCACTACCCATACCCTCCTGGGAGCCTGTGCAGCACACCACTGCCAGGGTCCTGTTATCCAGGGACAACTTCCCCAGGAGAACACACGGCACGCCTCAGGCTGTTGCAACTTCACGCCGGCCTCTGCTGCTGCAGACACTCCCGGCATCCCAATTATGACTACTGTACCTCTCCCTCTCCCCGCCTGAGTGAGCAAGAGGGCCCTAATCAGCCACTGCTTTAACACCCTCCTGTCCGGGTGGGGAAAGATGCCTGAGGGCAGCCTACATGCAGAGGCAGGACCAAAATCAAAGCTGAACCCCAGGAGTTGTGCGAACAAAGAAGAGAAAGGGAAATCTCTCCTAGCAGCCTCAGAAGCAGTGGATTAAATCCCTGCAACCGGCGCAGTAAACCCTGCACCTGTGGAATACCTGAATAGACAACGAGTGTTCCCACAGTTGAGGTGGTGGACTTTGGTGGCAACTGTGGACTTGGGGTTTGCTTTCTGTGTCTGATTTGTTTTTGGTTTTATGTTTATCTTATTTTAGTTTTCAGTGTTTGTTTTCATTTGTGGGTTTGTTTATTGGTTTAGTTGCTCCCCTCCTTTTTTCTTTTGCTCTTTTTGTGAGTGTGTGTGTCTATGTTTCTTTTTGTGTAATTTTGTCTGTTTAGTTTTGCTTTTACTGTTTTTCTTGGGGCTCTGTCGGTTCGTCATTTGTTTGTTTTTCTTTCTTCCTTTTCTTCTGTGCCATGTGGCTGGCAGAGCCTTGGTGCTCCAGCAGGGTATCGGGCCTGAGCCTCCGAGGTGGGAGAGCCAAGTCCAGGACTTTGGACCACCAGAGACTTCCCGGCCCCATGTAATATTAATCAGCAAGAGCTGTCCCAGAGATCTCCATCTCAACACTAATACGCAGCTCCACCCAACGGCCAGCAAGCTCCAGTGCTGGATACCCATGTCAGACAACTAGCAAGACAGGAACACAACCCCACCTGTTAGCAGACAGGCTGCCGAAACTCATACTAAGTTCACAGACACACCAAAACACACCACTGGACATGGCTCTGCCCACCATGAGCCAGATGATAACAATCTATTTTTTTTAAAAAAGAATCTACCTGCCAATGCAGGGAACACCGGTTCGAGCCCTGGTCCAGGAAGATTCCACATGCTGTGGAGCAACTAAGCCTGTGCACCACAACTACTGAAGGCCGCATGCCTAGAGCCCATGGTCCGCAACAAGAGAAGCCACCGCAATGAGTAGCCCACGCACCATAATGAAGAGTAGCCCCCACTCGACGCAACTAGAAAAAGCCTGCATTCAGCAACGAAGACCCAACACAGCCATAAATAAATAAATAAATAAATAATTTATCTATTAAAAAAAAAAGTTAACAAAAGGAAAGGAATCATAAACATCAGTCAGAATTAAATCAAAAAGAAATGAAGGAAACAAGAGCAAAGATCAATAAAGCTAAAAGTTGGTTCTTTGAGAAGATAAACAAAATTGATAAACCACTAGCCAGACTCATCAGGAAAAAAAGAAGACTCAAATCAAGAGAATTATAAATAAAAAAGGAGAAGTAACAACTAACACTGCAGAAATACAAAGGATCATGAGAGATTACTACAAGCAACTATATGCCAATAAAATGGACAACCTGGAAGAAATGGACAAATTCTTAGAAAAGTACAACTTTCCAAGACTGAACCAGGAAAAAATAGAAAATATGAACCGACCAATCACAAGCACTGAAATTGAAACTGTGATTTAAAATCTTCCAACAAACAAAAGTCCATGATCAGATAGCTTCACAGGTGAATTCTATCAAACATTTAGAGAAGAGCTAATACCCATCCTTCTCAAACTCTTCCAAAAAATTGCAGAGGAAGGAACACTCCCAAACTCATTCTACAAGGCCACCATCACCCTGATACCAAAACCAGAAAAAGAGACCACAAAAAAAGAAAATTAGAGACCGATATCACTGATGAATACAGATGCAAAAATCCTCAACAAAATACTAGCAAACAGAATCCAGCAACACATTAAAAGGAACATACAACCATGATCAAGTGCGGTTTATCCCAGGAAGGCAAGGATTCTTCAGTATACACAAAACAATCAATGTAATACACCATATTAACAAATTGCAGGATATAAACAATACGATCATCTCAATAGATGCAGAAAAAGCTTTTGACAAAATTCAACACCCATTTATGATAAAAACTCTCCAGAAAGTGGGCATAGAGGGAATCTACCTCAACATAATAAACACCATATATGACAAAACCACAGTCAACATCATTCTCAGTGGTGAAAAGCTGAAACCATTTCCTCTAAGATCAGGAACAACATAAGGGTGCCCACTCTCACCACTATTATTCAACATAGTTTTGGAAGTTTTAGCCACAGCAATCAGAGAAGAAAAAGAAATGAAAGGAATCCAAATCAGAAAAGAAGAAGTAAAACTGTCACTGTTTGCAGATGACATGATACTATACATAGAGAGTCCTAAAGATGCTACCAGAAAACTACTAAAGCTAATCAATGAATTTGGTAAAGTAGCAGGATACAAAATTAATGCACAGAAATCTCTTGCATTCCTATACACTAACAATGAAAAATCAGAAAGGGAAATTAAGGAAACAATCCCATTTGCCATCTCAACAAAAAGAATAAAATACCTAGGAATAAACCTACCTAAGGATTCAAAAGACCTGTACTCAGAATACTATAAAACTCTGATGAAAGAAATCAAAGATGACACAAACAGTTGGAAAGATATACCATGTTCTTGGATAGGAAGAATCAATATTGTGAAAATGACCATACAACACAAAGCGATCTACAGATTCAATTCAATCCCTATCAAATTACCAATGGCATTTTTCACAGAATTAGAACAAAAGATTTTACAATTTGTAAGGAAACACAAAAGACCCTGAATAGCCAAAGCAATCTGGAGAAAGTAAAATGGAGCTGGAGGAATCAGGCTCCCCAACTTCAAACTATACTGGAAAGCTACCGTAACCAAGACAGCATGGTACTGGCACAAAAACAGAAATATAGATCAATGGAACAGGATAGGAAGCCCAGAGATAAACCCACGCACATATGGTCACTATCTTTGACAAAGGAGGCAAGAATATACGATGGAGCCTCTTCAATCAGTGGTGCTGGGAAAAATAGACAGCTACATGTAAAAGAATGAAATTAGAACACTTCCTAATACCATAACAAAAATAAAATCCAAATGGATTAAAGACCTAAATGTAAGGTCAAACACTATAAAACTCTGAGAGGAAAACATAGGCAGAACACTCTATGACATAAATCGCAGCAAGATCCTTTTGAACCCACCTCCTAGAGTAAGGGAAATAAAAACAAAAATAAACAAATGGGACCTAATGAAACTTAAAAGCTTTTGCACAACAAAGGATATCATAAACAAGACAAAAAGACAACCCTCAGAATGGGAGAAAATATTTGCAAATGTAGCAACTGACAAAAGATTAATCTCCAAAATATACAAGCAGTTCATACAGCTCAATATCAAAAAACAAGCAACCCAATCCAAAAATGGGCAGAAGACCTAAATAGACATTTCTCCAAAGAAAATATACAAACACATGAAAGGATGCTCAACATCACTAATAATTAGAGAAATGCAAATCAAAACCATAATGAGGTATCACCTCACACAGGTCAGAATGGCCATCATCAAAAAATGTAAAAACAATAAATGCTGGAGAGGGTGTGGAGAAAAGGGAACCCTCCTGCACTGTTGGTGGGAATGTACATTTATATAACCCTTATGGAGAACAGTATGGTGGTTTCTTAAAAAACTAAAAGTAGAACTACCATATGACCCAGCAATCCCACTACTGGGCATATACCCTGAGAAAACCATAATTCAAAAAGAGACATGTACCACAATGTTCATTGCAGCACTATTTACAATAGCCAGGACATGGAAGCAACCTAAATGTCCAACGACAGATGAATGGATAAAGAAGACATGGGTCATATATACAATGGAATACTACTCAGCCATAGAATGAAATGAAACTGAGTTATTTATAGTGAGGTGGATGGACCCTTAGCCTATCATACAGAGTGAAGTAAGTCAGAAAGAGAAAAACAAATACCATATGCTAACATATATATATGGAATCTAAAAAAAAATGGTTCTGATGAACCTAGTGGCAGGACAGGAATAAAGATGCAGATGTAGGGGACTTCCCTGGTGGTGCAGTGGTTAAGTATCCACCTGCCAATGCAGGTGACAGGGGCTCGAGCCCTGGTCTGGGAAGATCCCAGGTGCCGCAGAGCAACTAATTCCACGCATCACAACTACTGAGCTTGCACTCTACAGCCCACGAGCCACAACTACTGAAGCCTGCAAGCCTAGAGCCCATGCTCCACAACAAGAGAAGCCACCGCAATGAGAAGCCCACGCACCGCAACGTAGAGTAGCCCCCACTCACCACAACTTGAGAATGCCTGCGTGCAGCAAAAAAGACCAAACGCAGCCAAAAATAAAAATTAATTAATTTTTTTAAAAACCTAAAGAGAATTTTTTTTTTTTTTTTTAAGACACAGACGTAGAGAATGGACTTGAGGACACAGCAGGGGTGGGAAGCGTAAGCTGGGACGAAGTGAGAGAGTGGCACGGACATATATACACTACCAAACGTAAAATAGATAGCTAGTGGGAAGCAACCGCATAGCACAGGGAGATCAGCTCGGTGCTTTGTGACCACCTAGAGGGGTGGGATAGGGAGGGTGGGAGGGAGGGAGACACAAGAGGGAGGAGATGTGGGAACATATGTATATGTATAACTGATTCACTATGTTGTAAAGCAGAAACTAACACACCATTGTAAAGCAATTATACTCCAATAAAGATGTTAAAAAAAAAAATAGGGAGGGGATATGGGGATATATGTATACATATAGCTGCTTCACTTTGTTATACAGCAGAAACTAACACAATATTGTAAAGCAATTATACTCCAATGAAGATGTAAAGAAAAATTATAAAAATAAAAATGAAATTAAATCTCAAAGAAAAAAAGATACGTGCATCCCAGTGTTCATAGCAGCACTGTTTACAATAGCCAAGACATGGAAGCAACCTGAGTGTCCATCAACAGATGAATGCATAAAGAAGGTGAGGTACATATATACAATGGAATACTACTCAGCCACAGAAAAGAATGAAATTTTGTCATTTGCAGCAACATGGATGGACCTAGAGATGATCATGCTAAGTGAAGTAAGCCAGGCAGAGAAAGACAAATATAATATGGTATCACTTATATGGGGAATCTAAAATATTATACAAGTGAACTTATTTACAAAAACAAAAACACTCACAGACATAGAAAACAAACTTATGGTTACCAAGGGGGAAAGGAGATGGGAGGGATAAATTAGGAGTCTGGGATTAGCAGATATACATTGTTGTAAATAAAATAGATAAACAATGACCTACTGTATAGCACAGGGAACTATATTCAATATCTTGTAATAACCTATAATGCAAAAGAAAAAAAAGAGGAAGCCCGCCCCACAAAATCCACATCAACACGTCACCCTCATTTCTCCATTCTCAAGGAGATAATCACCTTCGCTGCCTCCAGTGACTGGCTTGCCAACACATATCTGGCATTTTCTGATAAAATAAGTGCTTGTGGATGAATTGCTGTGGCTTTAACAACAGTTTGCTTCCTGAAAACTGTTAACTCTTTCCCTGTTCCACTTTTCAGGCTTACAGGGTAGAGGGAAAATCACACAATGGCAGTCACATTTTATTGTGATCAGTATAATACTGACCCTATTCCAAGAAGATGCAATTCTGATCTCAAAAGATATTGCAGTTCAAACAATTAGATCTCGTTGGACTCTCAGGATGATAAATGAAAGCCTATGCAGGATAAATTTATTCTGAGATAAAATCCCCCCCAAAAGATCTCTTTATCTTAAGATAAGTAAAATGTAAAAGCAACCACTGTTTCCAATGAAGATTTCACCTAAAATAAGCAAATGAGAATTATGTGTTACTTATGTGGCATGTTAAGACTACAAACAACATTATAAAATTTTTTAAAAACAATGAACCACAAAGTAATGTCCTTCACATGAGCTGGACAGCATCTGGGGAACACAGGGATAGTCTGTGAATCCCTCACCATCAGCACCACCAGCATCTGAGTGGAGGGAGTCCCTCTGACAGTGCCTGGTCCAGAGGTGGTGAGACACCAGACAGGTGAGCCATGCCTGGCCACTGGCCTCTGGAAGCCAGATGGTCCAGGCCAAACCCTGGGTTTGGCATTCTGACTTGGGCAGGACAGGAGGTGTCCTCAGTCACAGAGAGGCCTCGGCTGTACACAGGCTCCTGGGGAGGCCAAGTACATCCCTTCAGAGAACTCATTCTTCCTGGGATATACCTGGCCTTTCAGGGAAATCTAGGAACCTCTGAAACTCAACCTAGACAGAGCCTGTACCCAAACCCAAACCCAAACTACTATCTTTCTACACACACACGTTCATTGTGGAAATATCAGAAGACAAATATGACCCAGGTGCCAGCTGGGGTCCCCCACTTGAGAGGACATGGGGAAATTGTCCAGAACCTCCAATTCCAGAGCCTGTGGAAGTCCTGATTCCAGTGCTAGTTATTTCTGTCTGCTTCCTCCGCTCCATCCATCCCTGCCTGCTCTGTGTCCCAGGGGGCTGAACTTTGTAGGTGGCACCTGCACGGTCCCTGGCCTCCTGGCTTCTCGGTAGGGTTTGGCCAATTGAAACACATACAGGAAATCAGTGAGTGGAAAGAGCAAAACGAAGAGACATGGTTTCCCTCTGCTTCCGTCCTCTGTTGCCTACATTCTGTAGTCTTAGCTCCAGGTGAACAGTCTGTCTTCCAAGGTTCCAAGCTTTCTGTGGACTCGGATAATGCAGTTGCCTCCATCTGCCCCCTAAGGACTGCACGTGTACCAAACCAAACTTGGGTCTGCTCACCCGACGTGCAACAAAGCCCAATCTTTGGGCTAATACAGACACTGGGTTATGGTGAAGGAAAGTACAGAGTTTAATGCAACGTGCCAAGCAAGGAGAAAGGCAGCTGGTGCTCAAAAGAGCCAAATTCCCCAATGGTCTTCAGGGAAAGGTTTTTAAAGACAGTGTGAGGGAGAGGGTCGTGGGGTGTGTGATCAGCTCTTGCAGAATTCTCTGACTGGTTGATGATTAGGTAACAGGTTCTGTTTGGGGAATCCCTGTCATCAACCTACTGGTTCTAACTGGTCTGGGGTCTACATGCTGGTGGCCAGCAGTCAACTTCCTCCACCTGGTGGGGTTTTTAATATCTGCAAAACAAGTTAAAGATATGACTCAGGATATCATTTGTAACCCTTGAGGAGGAACTAAAGGTCCTTGACTTTGTTTTATGGCTAAACTATTATTATGTTGTCTTGCTTGACTCTTTTCCTTTGTTTCCGCATTTTCTCACGTCTCTGATTAAATTTGCTCTTTGGAACTTAGGGAAGGCCTAGGTGGCTAAAGTTTCTTTACAAACAAGGGGTGGGGAGGTGGATGTCTGTCCAGGGAAGGCCCCACAGGGTCCTGCTCAGTTTCAGGAGTGTGAAGGCTCCTTTTGGTTGCTAGTCCCGTGTGTCACCTGTGCTTGCTGGTTCCTCTAACACTGTCCCCCTCTTTTCTTCATTAAACTCTTCTCAGTTAAACCCTCTGAAGATGTGGTCTTTCCCTCTTGGTGTCCTGCCAGATGTACACTCCTTCCCAGTGATTCCTTTGGACTCCAGAAGGTCTTATGATCACATGTGCACTGCTGTCCAGGCATCCCTGTTTCTTCACTTTATGGATCTAAACAAGAAGCAGCTATTTTAATGGTTCCTTAACACAGTAAGATTTTTAAAGTCAGTCATTCATGAGTATGGGGGGAAAGTTGGGGGTAACAGAAATGATCATAACTCACACCATGCAGTCAACAACTTAAAAATCCACGTTAGACACATGTGGCCAAGTGTTTCAGACCATAGCCTCTGGAGTCAACTCTAGGAACCAAACCCTGGCTCTACCACCTCCTAGCTGCTGTGTGATCTTGGATAAGTTACCTAATTTCTCTGGGCTCCAATTTCTTTCTTTCCTCACTCTCTCTTTCCTTCTTTCCTTCCTTCCTCTCTCCCTTTCTCCCTGCACTCTCTCTTGTAAATTGGGGTGGTCATAGCCCCTACCTCCTAGGGTTGTTGTGAGGATGGAACAAGTTAGTATCTGCAAAGTTCTTAGACACCTGGCTATGATAAGGATACTGTGTGGGAATTAGCTGTCATTTATTATATATTATTATTATTACTGGACATTCTCCAAAATCCTTCTCAGCTGAGTTTCTTGGCCTCTCTCAGCCCCTTTGGCAACTTGGCACCCTCTTTTTGTCCAGCTTCCCCATTCCTTTCTCCTTCCTCTCCCTTGCTTTCTCTGGGACGGCCCCTAGGGTGCTGGGTGGGAGAGGACAAATATTTTTTGCTCCCTTGTCTGTACAAACCATTCGAGTCACTCAAAATTAGTATGTCAGCCCCATACTGGTTGTCCAATATTATGCAGTTCATGAAGGAAATACGGTGCTGGGCAGTGGGGGTGACCCACCTGCCAAGCCTCTGTAACTGGGGCCTGGCCCCAGGGCTCCCAGAAAACCCCACAGGCACAAAGGCTCCGAGATCCTCAGGACATCTGGTCAACCTTACATGTGGGAAGTGGGGCTAGAGGATCAGAGGGTGCCCCAAAAGGGAGAAAGAGGGGCCAGGACCCTCAGGGAACTTGGGACTCTATACAAGCCCTGGTCTGGGCTCAGGGTCCCCCACCTGGAATGTTCTACTGACCCCATCAGTCCCAGGCACTAGAGGATGATGGACGATTTTGAGGACCCTATGAGGGGTTGGACTGGTCTTCTCCTCACCTACTTCCTTCTGCATTTCTCCTTCATATAAAGCAGAGTAAAGAAAGTTCCAGATTCTCCCTCCCAGGCTTCCATGGCCCCCACCATTCAAGGTCCCCTATAGACACAGAGGCCTTTCTTTGGCAGGACCTACCCTCCTTATAAGGTGCTTACAGTGATAGACTTCTGATAATGACAAAGGAGGAAAAATAGAAGATAAATATTACCCTTAACTCTACTACCAAGAGATATTGTCTGGCTACATTTAGGCACGTGAAAAAGTATGGCAGCTCTAAACAAAGAGGTGGATCTAAATGTGTGGATACAGAAACAAGTTTGTAGTACACAATACAGGATGCCGCATTAGATTTGAATGTCATATAAACAATGAATCTTTTTTAGCATAAGTATATCTCATGCAATATTTGAGACATATTTACACTAAAAATTTTTTTTTTTTTTGGCTGTGTTGGGTCTTCTTTGCTGCATGCAGGCTTTCTCTAGTTGTGGCAAGCGGGGGCTACTCTTCGTTGTGGTGCACGAGTTTCTCACTGCAGTGGCTTCTCTTGTTTCGGAGCACGGGCTCTAAGCTCGCGGGCTTCAGTAGTTGTGGCACACGGGCTCAGTAGTTGTGGCTTGCGGGCTCTAGATCTCAGCCTCAGTAGTTGTGGTGCACAGGGTTAGTTGCTCCGCGTCATGTGGGATCTTCCCTGACCAGGGTTTGAACCCATGTCTCCTGCATTGGCAGGTGGATTTTTAACCCCTGCACCACCAGGGAAGTCCTACACTAAAAATTTTTGTTGTTTATCTTAAATTCAGATTTAACCAGGTATCCTGTATTTTTATTTACTAAATCTGACAACACAAAGTACATTGTTAAGTGAAAAAAGCAAGTTGCCAAACCTTATGTTTATACTGATCCCATAAATGTAAACAAAAATTATTCAATACATAAACATGCTTATATAGACAACACACTCATAGATTAAAATCTCTAGAAAAATATACACAGGACTAGTATCTCTTGGGTATAGGTACAGGAGGGAGCTTTAACTTTTTACTCTACACATCTGTATGTTATTTACATTTTTAAACATGTGACAAAGTCATTTAAAATATGTAATGAGGGCTTCCCTGGTGGCGCAGTGGTTGAGAGTCCGCCTGCCGATGCAGGGGACACGGGTTCGTGCCCCGGTCCGGGAAGATCCCACATGCCGCGGAGCGGCTGGGCCCGTGAGCCATGGCCGCTGAGCCTGTGCGTCCCGAGCCTGCTCTCCGCAAAGGGAGAGGCCACAACAGTGTACCACAAAAAAAAAAAAAAAAAATATGTAATGAATGTATTATGGGTGAAAAGACTTTTAAAATAGGTGAAAAGGCAAAAAGCATTACTGTATAAGCAGTATAATTACATCTATAATTATTTAAAACTCTGTGTCAGAACATGCACTAAGAACTTAACAATGGTTCTGGGCACAGTACTCGGGGTTCCCACATATGACATCAGTCCACACAAATGGATTTGGTGCTGCTACTTGATTTGCTGACCCCTCATTTAGATCACACCCAATTTACTGAGAGGGAAAGGAAAATTGGAAGCCCACGGGGATGAGGGGAATGCCCGGGCCAGACTTCAAGCTGTGAGCTCATGGATGGAGTCCCAGCTGGCTGTATGCATCAGGCTGGAGCTTGGTTTATTCCAAGGTGATAGCAGGCATCCCGGGAGTGGAGAAGGTAAATGTTCTCTGAAGTGGACACCTACAGGCCCTGACACAATTGTTAAGGCCTGAGTTTTATTCTGAAAACTTGAAATTGTATCCTGAAGATACAGAGGACTTTGCTGTATATAGGAAGCATCATGTAAAACTTTAAACATTGGGTTGTATCCAATATTGACAATTTTATACGTTTAGTCTCTTAGAGGCAGCACAGAGCCATGAACTTCGCCGACTGAAACTTTTTGTAAAAATCACGGCCCCAAACTTCTCCAAAGACTACATGCTTCTCTTCCTACTTGAGGACAATCTTTCAATTTTGGATCCTCCGACCTCCTGTACCTCAAAATAGTCTATTAGGCAGACCATTTGTTCCCTTTGATTCTATTTTGAGAGTGGCTTTCCTTTGGACAGAGCCATTAGAGCAGCTGCGAGAGTTGATGTCCATCCATCTGTGACCCAAAAAAAAAAAAAAATTACACAAGTGCAGTAACACCAAGGCTGTCCCCAAGCTGCTCTGAATACTGCTCTGAGCAAGGGAGCCCCGCCGGCCCAGAGGTGCAGGGTCCCCTCTCCCGATCCACGTAGCTCTGGATTGAGGGATATCTGCAATAAACACGTGGGATGAGGACTCATTTGTAGCAGTTACTATTAAAAATCACTTTTTTAGGGCTTCCCTGGTGGCGCAGTGGTTGAGAATCCGCCTGCCGATGCAGGGGATACGGGTTCGTGCCCCGGTCCGGGAAGATCCCACATGCCGCGGAGAGGCTGGGCCCGTGAGCCATGGCCGCTGAGCCTGTGCATCCGGAGCCTGTGCTCCACAACGGGAGAGGCCACAACAGTGAGAGGCCCGCGTACCACAAAAAAAAAAAAAAAAAAAATCACTTTTTTAGGATCCATCATCGGATAGTATTAATGACTTAGTACAAGTGAGGAATGTATTTATGCCACGTGCTAGGTTGTAATCAGGAAAGATTCAATTATAGTTTCTGCTCTCAAGGAGTTAATAGGCTGAGACACAGAAGAGCAAGTGATGAACCTTATACATAACGCCTAATATTTTTGTATGCTGCTCTGTGCTTTCACTCTACCAAGCCTTTTAACTAATTTGAGCTTATCTTCCCAACCACCCTAAGAAGCAAGCTGCTGGGAAAACAGACAAGAGAAGCAAGAATCAAGCAGTGACCAGTAGATTAAGTGACATTAAAAACCGTGAAATTTCATTTCTTCATTTCCAAGTAATGGAAATGAACTTTGTAAACGGACTTTGTAAGTGAATCTGAAATAGTACCAGTTAAGTAGAAGCTCGGGGGAAAGGAGTCCCCAGGCTCCACCTGCTGGGTGTTGGGTCACCCAACCTGCTCCCCGCTCCTGCCAGCAGCCCAGCCCACCCCCAGGACCCAAGGCCAGTCTGCACACTTCCCTCCAATGGCCACAACCAGCAGTGTCAGTTTGAGCTTCTGAGATGAGGGACAGAAGTTAGGGGCGGGTCTGGAGTCCAAAAAGCAAGGAGCCACTGAAGCTTGCTTCCTAAGAGGGAAACTCAAAGTTCATGGCAGGCTATTTTTACCCCTCCTTGCCTTAAAGGAACCTTATTTCTTCCCAGAGAGTAACGCAGGCATGGAGAATCTGGCCCATGTAATGTGATCTCAAATTATATTAAAATACTTTCAACTCATGAATGGCTTTGGGGCAGAAAGTTGTCAAATCATGAACAAACCCATGTTCTTCCTTGCTGTGGATGGCATAGTTTTGACCTTGTTTCCCGCAGAAATTTGAGCAATAAACACTGAGACCCTGCCTCCAGTCCTTGGGATCCTCCAAAGCATGGGGCAGTGCCAGGACACCCAGTGCAAGTTCATACATCTTGGATGAATTTATCACTGAGTCATAAACATAATTCATCCTGTGTCCTAACGTGAGAGGGGAATCAAAGACTGCAGCGTAGAGGATGTGTCTTCTTTTTCCGGGTTGGCAGGCAGACAGTGAGAACTTTGCCTTGCCCTCTCCCTTCTTACCTTCCCCTCCCAGGGGCCCACCATCTGTTCTGGAATATCACCATCCACGCAGGGTTACCCCGAGCAAGCCTTTTTAGACAGGGTTTTGTCATGAACTATAAGTAGCAGTGATCCAAAAGAGAGATTAGAGAGGAATTTACTCTTTATCCCTCCCCCCAGCCCAAGCAGTGCTTTACAGAAACACAATGCTTACTCAGATAGCTGAACATCCCCCAAAGCGCTGGTTACAAGCGAATCCATAACACTAGTTTGTATCACCCTTTCAACCGGCGCGTGGACATCACCCAGCCATGAACACAACACACCTCATTCATAAAGTGTTTGTTAAGCTGCCTCCGTGGGCAGGTAATTGTGGGGGCACCGGATGAGTCAAATACGGACATTTCCCCACGGAACTTCCAAAACAACATGGAAAATAAAAGGCGCGATTCTAATCCAGGCAGGAAGTGATGGAGTGCCAAAAGAAAGATACACACACAGGGATGGGGGTTCTTGCAAGAGACCAGTTCCTGTGTTTGGGAGGAGAGGGCGGGGTGCCTTTGAAGGCATTTGAGCCAGGCCGCGAGCAAGGGCAGGGGTTAGTCCTGCACAGTCAGGACCCGGCAGGGATTGGCAGAGGCATAAAGGCAGGAAACTGCGTGCACGCCCCGCGGAGATGGTGAGCGAGGGGTCTGGATTCATCAGCATGAGGCGGAGTAAGAAGAGATCAAAGGTAGATTCCTGCCACGTCAGGAACTATGTAAAATTACAGGAGACAATTGTAGACTCGCTCCACGGGCAAGGCTTTTCATGCCCAGTAGCAACATTAGAGCCGCGTTTGCGGAAGTCTTAACCGACGTGTGCCCTCCTGGGAGGGGGCTGTGCGAACCGACCTCTGGGTGCTTCCCACGTGGAGCGGGGCTGCCTATTGCCTTCGGAGCACAGAGCAGGGCTGGAGAGGGAAGGGCGCCACCTGGCGAAGCACTGGATAAGCTCCAATCGCAACCGGTGCTGTAGCCCCGTTTGACAGGTGAGCAAACTGAGGCATAGAGGGACTCCTTTGCCTAAGGCCGTGTAGACGGTCCGAGATCATAATCAGGACTGGAACCCGGATCCATCTGACTCCAAAGCTGCTATTCTCAAATAGTAGCAGCCTTGACATCCTGCAGAAATGCAGCTGAGCTCTCCTGCCCCCTCTCCATTCAGCAACCTACCTTAGGTCCTAGTGGCAGAGAATCCAGCGTAGTGGAGGATGTTACTGTAAAATGACAGGCTGGAGTCCAGGTTTCATAAGGAAAAAAAAGAGAGAGAGAGAGAGAGAGAGAGAGAGAGAGAGAGAGAAAACCCAGAAAGGTGCTGAACATCTATTTAAAATAACCAGGGCTCCAGGGACTGGAAGATGAAAAAAGAAATAACAGTACATATAATAATAGTTAGCATTGGGCTTCCCTTCCCTGGTGGCGCAGCGGTTGAGAGTCCACCTGCCAATGGGGGGGATACGGGTTCGTGCCCCGGTCCGGGAAGATCCCACATGCCGCGGGGCGGCTGGGCCCGTGAGCCATGGCCGCTGAGACTGCGCGTCCGGAGCCTGTGCTCCGCAACGGGAGAGGCCACAACAGTGAGAGGCCCGCGTACCGCAAAAAAAAAAAAAAAAAAAAAAAGAAGTGCCTGTGAAAATGTCTGCAGGTGGGTTCTGCCCTCCCTGCCTGATTCGGTGTTCATCACGCTGTCTTACAAGGCAGCCTCCACACCCTTTCCACATCCTTTGCCTGCTGTAGAGGCCCTGGCATAAACCCTGTACTCATGACTTCCACTGCCCATAATAATGACTGCTCTTCCCCACACACGTATTTTCCTTTACTTGTTATTCCAGGATCTTGTTCACTATCCCTATTAAGAGGTCTTATAATATTTTCTTCCCAGGCTCTCCTTCCACCTTTCATCACATATTCCTTTTTACTGTTCACTCAGGCACAAAATTCAATTGTTTTGGAGCCTGGCTCCTTCCACAGGTTTTGTAGGGAGGGAGGCAGATAGTCATGAGACCTGGCTTTATTCTGGTCTCTGCCCCTGGTGAGCTGTGTGCTGTTGGGCAAATTGCCTTGGAAATTGCAATCTCCAGCCCCCCATCCCAATGTGAGGGACGGGGAGCACGTGGTCTCAGTTTCCTGTCAATTGTCCCACGTTACACTTCTGTGATTTGGGGGGTGCGCAGAGAGGTCACAGTCCAAATAGAAAGAAATGGCAAGGAAAAGTAGCATCTGTTTCATTGACTCAACCATTATTAATTGAGAATGAGTAGGTACTGGGCACGCGGCAGTGAATAAGACAGACAAAGTCACTGCCTCAATTAGAGGGATACGGTAAGCAAACGAAGAATGCTGGGTTGTAACAAAGCTATAAAGGGAATACAGCGAGGTCGCTCAGTAGAGTGACTGAGCAGTGACTTAGGCAGCGAGGGAGGGCATCTCTAAGGAGAAGAGGTTCAAGCTGTGAGCTGAGTGAGGAACCACGCGAGGAACAGTCAAGGCAGGGGGAACGGCGGTGCGAAGGCTACAAGGCACGTTAGAAATCTAAAGCATGCAGTGTGTCTGACATGTACTGCGCTGGGGGTAGGAGGTACAAGCAGAGGGGAGGGAGGGAGGCAGGGGTCAGATTGTGAAGGGCCCTGTGGGCTCTGATGAACTGGAGGGTGGTAAGCAGAGAAGTGGCCTGGGCTGCTGGTATGGCTATAAGTGGAGTGGAGAGAAAGCCAGGGAGGACTCCTGGTGATGGAGAAAGCAGGCGAATCTGGTTGTATTTTGGAGGTGGACCTGGCAGGACTTGCTGAGAGATTGTGAAGATGGAGTTGGGGAGCAGGAACCCAGGACCACTCTTGGTGGTGTGGTGACACTCTGGTTTCAGCAGACCTTCCAGTCACATGCATGAAATCCAACAGCCCTTCCAACGCTCTCCTTATGTCTCCCTGTTCACCTGTAAACAGCAGTTCAGACAGCTCTGTGCTTCTGTTCGGCATATATTTATTGATTGCCTATGACATGTTTCTTTTAAAGTAATGTGGCTATTTGGTTAATTTCAGTGCGGTTGTTTTAAACCGCTCCAGTCGGAGCCAACTTAATCAGCAGTCTAAGCTGTGGATGAAATGAGTTCCTTTTTCAGCATTGGCAGGCTGTTTGCAGCAAGTGAAGATGCCTCAGCTTCATGCCAGCTGTGGGCAAATAGTTTGGGTTCTCAATCCATAATGTTCTAGTAATTCAGAGGAGATAGCCAGGTTAAGGCTCGGGGATGATCTGGGCTTGTCAAACTCTGTCCTGCTGCGTGTCTCAGCTCTCTCTCCATCACAGATATCATTTGCTGGAGAGGAAAGGCCTCGTGTGGGGTCTGTCATGGTGTCTGTTAGTAGGACCTCTGTTCAGTCTGATCTGCTCCTTTGAACCGAGCGCCCTCCTTGCTGCTCTTGTGGGTACAGACCTGGGTCTGCTCCACGCAGGGTTTTTAGATATTCAAAGCTGCCACTGAGATCACCACTTAGTAAAGCTCCAATCTATGGAATTATGCTAAAGTGGGCCCCTTCGTAACTGAGGCAAAAGAAAAGTGAAGCCTGTTAACTGGCTTGAAGAAAAAAAATATGAAATCTTCACCAACTCCTCAAAACCTCAAAAAATGTGGTTGTTTTATTCCACCCAGGAAACCGGACTTAGTCAAGTGTAGGACTATTTCTGCTCCCCTGGGATTATCATTTTAAGATTCTTCAGCTGGACAGGTGCAAAGTCATTCATCCAGCTTGGCTCACTTCCAAATGGCAAAAGCCTCGTCTAGACTTTGAACATCTTCAGCGGCCATTTGCTGACATTTCTGCTCATTTCCACACAAGCAAGGATGGAATCCCAAGCCCACATCCCAAGTTCACTCCTCACATCGGTCACGTGAGTGATTGCAGCTACACTGGAAAGTCATCAACTTGTCATGGCTTGAGTGGCTCACAGAAGCTCCTGACACCCCAGATGTCACCCTCCAATACTCCCAAGACAATAGCTAGACTAGCAGAGTAATAGGGTATCAGGTAAATGCTTTCTTTCCTGTTGCAGGGAAGTTTGCTAAAGCCCAGAGAAGGGGGAAAAGGCACCATCACATCCAGCAGCGGGAACCAGCCACCTCCGCATAGGGTTGATGGACAAGCACCAATTCAAGAACCAGCAACTCTGGGCTTCCCTGGTGGTGCAGTGGTTGAGAGTCTGCCTGCCGATGCAGGGGACGCTGGTTCGTGCCCCGGTCCGGGAAGATCCCACATGCCTCAGAGCAGCTGGGTCCATGAGCCATGGCCACTGAGCCTGAGCGTCCGGAGCCTGTGCTCCGCAATGGGAGAGGCCACAACAGTGAGAGGCCCGCGTACCGCAAAAAAAAAAAAGAACCAGCAACTCTGCCCCCAACCCACCCATGGAAGAGCCACATGAGAAATGGGTTTTGAAAGTGTTCTTTGGAAATCTCTATCATGTCATGGTCTAGTCAGCCTTTTAAATGGAATCATAAAGCCCTAGCCACCTCCACATCACCTGTGCCCTGAGAGTGACTCCGCAGAGGCCTGCAAAGGGACAGCTGAGTGTGCGGTGAGGTTAGCAGCTATGTGTGGAGTGAGGGCTAGAGGGCCTGGTTGCACTGAACCGTAGCCAGGCGGTGCAGACGCCAGCAGGCCAGGAGAAGAAGACCTGACCTGAACTCAGTAATCTCAGTGCACAGGTTACATTAGCATTTCTGCCCCTTAGTAAGAAGCACATGGCTCCTTGTAAGACAAATATATCTCCAGCAAAACAATTTTGACAAATAGAAGGCATTTACTCATTTAAAAAGTACACCCAGTCAATTATGCTGTGTGATTACAATCACGTAGAAGCAGCTGTGCAAATATATCTTGTCATACCTTTTTAAAATTTGTAAAGTGTTTGTATTGAAATATAGTTGATTTACAATGTTTCACATGTACAGCAAAGTGATTCAGTTATGTGTATATATATATATATACATCTCTATCCCTTTTCAGATTCTTTTCCGTTACTGGTTATAACAAGATATTGAATACAGTTCCTCTTGACATAACTTTGTATGGTGACAGAGGGTAACTAGACTCATAGTGGTGATCATATGTAAAAATACTGAATCACTATGTTGTACACCTGAAACTAATATAATACTGTAAGTCTACCATACTTCAATTTAAAAAAAGATTTTAGAACAAAAAATTTCACAATTTGTATGGAAACACAAAAGACCCCAAATAGCCAAAGCAAGCTTGAGAAAGAAAAACAGAGCTGGAGGAATCAGGCTCCCTGACTTCAGACTATACTACAAAGCTACTGGCACAAAAACAGAAATATAGATCGATGGAACAGGATAGAAAGCCCAGAGATAAACCCATGCACATATGGTCACCATTTTTTTTTTTTTTTTTTCGGTATGCGGGCCTCACACTGTTGTGGCCTCTCCCGTTGCAGAGCTGCAGAGCGCAGGCTCCAGAAGCACAGGCCCAGCGGCCATGGCCCACGGGCCCAGCCGCTCCGCGGCATGTGGGATCTTCCCAGACCGGGGCACGAACCCGTGTCCCCTGCATCGGCAGGCGGACTCTCAACCACTGCGCCACCAGGGAAGCCCTGGTCACCTTATTTTTGATAAAGGAGGCAAGACTATACAGAGAAAAGACAGCCTCTTCAATAAATGGTGCTGGGAAAACTGGACAACTACATGTAAAAGAATGAAATTAGAACACTCCCTAACACCATACACAAAAATAAATTCAAAATGGATTAAAGACCTAAATGTAAGGCCAGACACTATCAAACTCTTAGAGGAAACCATAGGCAGAACACTCTATGACATAAATCACAGCAAGATCCTTTTTGACCCACCTCCCAGAGAAATCGAAATAAAAACAAAAAATAAACAAATGAAACTTCAAAGCTTTCACACAGCAGAGGAAACCATAAACCAGATGAAAAGACAACACTCAGAATGAGAGAAAATATTTGCAAATGAACCAGCTGACAAAGGATTAATCTCCAAAATTTACAAGCAGCTCATGCAGCTCAATATCACAAAAACAAACAACCCAATCCAAAAATGGGCAGAAGAGCTAAATAGACATTTCTCCAGAGAAGATATACAGATTGCCAATAAACACATGAAAGGATGCTCAACATCACTAATCATTAGAGATATGCAATCAAAACCATGGGGTAGCAGCTCACACCAGTCAGAATGGCCATCATCAAAAACTCTACAAACAATAAATGCTGGAGAGGGTGTGGAGAAAAGGGAACCCTCCTTCACTGTTGGTGGGAATGTAAATTGATACAGCCACTATGGAGAACAGTGTGGAGGTTCCTTAAGAAAAACTGAAAATAGAACTACCATATGACCCAGCAATCCCACTACTGGGCATATACCCTGAGCATACCATAATTCAAAAAGAGACACATACCACAATGTTCATTGCAGCACTCTTTACAATAACCAGGACATGCAAGCAACCTAAATATCCATCCACAGATGAATGGATAAAGAAGATGTGGCACATATATACAATGGAATATTACTCAGCCATAAAAAGGAACAAAATTGAGATATTTGTAGTGAGGCAGATGGACCTAGAATCTGTCATACAGAGTGAAGTAAGTCAGAAAGAGTAAAACAAATACCGTATGCTAACACATATATATGGAATCTAAAAAAAAAAAAAAAAAGGTTCTGAGGAAACTAGGGGCAAGGAATAAAGATGCAGACACAGAGAATGGACTTGAGGACACGGGGCGGCAGGGGGGGGAAGGGTAAGCTGGGACGAAGTGAGAGAGAGGCATGGACATATATACACTACCAAATGTAAAATAGATAGCTGGGGGAAGCAGCCACATAGCACAGGGAGATCAGCTTGGTGCTTTGTGACCACCTAGAGGGGTGAGAACAGGAGGGTGGGAGGGAGACACAAGGGGAGGAGATATGGGAGCATATGTATATGTATAGCTGATTCACTTTGTTATACAGCAGAAACTAACACACCCTTGTAAAGCAATTATACTCCAATAAAGATGTAAAAAAAAGACCTTGTAAGGCAAACTTTCAACCAATAAAAAATAAATAAATAAATAAAAATTTTAAAAGATTTTAATAAAGGAATGAAAACTGATACAAGTAAAATAATGTAATAGTTGTTCTTGTTTGTTGGGGTAATTTTTTTCTACATTTCTAATTTTCTTGATTTCATACCTGTTAGTTTTATAGCTTTAAAGAGAAACTAAATAAATGAGTTTTGTAAAAAGAAGGCTTAATAACTCCAAAGACAGTCAATTAAATTATTAGGGCTTATCAGCCTAGTAAGATTTATATTTAGAAGATAAATATATTTAAATCAGTAGCTGTCATATACTGTTAATAGTCAATTACAATGATGACATATCTCTCTATCTGTATCAGGAAGAAACTTAACAATAAATGTGCAAGATCTATGTTTGTGAAGAAAGTATTAAAATATATATGAATAACATACATGAACAAATGGAGAGACAGGCCTTGTTTCTGCATGGAGCACTAAATACTATAAAAATATCAATTCCACTCACATTAATGGATTAAAATGCAATTTCAGTAAAAATTCCAATAAGACTGCTTTAGAACTTGCCGTGGGAATTCTAAATCCATCTGGAAAAAAGTAGGGAAGAAATTGTTTAAAAAAAGAAGAAGAGTGGGCTTCCCTGGTGGCACAGTGGTTGAGAGTCTGCCTGCCGATGCAGGGGACACGGGTTCGTGCTCCGGTCCGGGAAGATCCCACATGCCGCGGATCAGCTGGGCCCATGAGCCATGGCCGCTAAGCCTGCACGTCCGGAGCCTGCGCTCTGCAACGGGAAGGGCCACAACAGGGAGAGGCCCGCGTACCGAAAAAAAAAAAAAAAAAAAAAAAGAAGAAGAAGAAAAATGAAAAATAAACTTTCTAGAAGTTCTATGAAACTGCAGAAATTATGGCAGCTTGGACAGTCACACAAATGAAGAAAGAGATGAAAAGAGGAACCAGATTATATCTGTGGGGTTAATTATATGATAATTGAGGTATTTCAAATTCAGGAGGCCTGTTTGATGCTGAGGATGGAATTTGAAAATAAAAGAAACAAAGTATTGTGGGTAATCCCAAACAAACTTTTTGGTCAACCCAATAAGAGCTCAACTTTAAGTCATAAGTAAAATATGTATTTTGCACGTGGACTAATGACCAGATGGATTAATAAATGACAAAGTAGATGGAAAAACCACGGATATATTTTATCATCTTGGGATGAGGAAGTCTTTCTTAAACAAGAAGTAAAACTCAGAAGTCATGAAAGACAATTGACAGGCCTCACTATATAGAAAAGGAACACGTCTGTGAACCATTGTCAAACAGACTGAAAAATGAACTATAGTCTAGAAGGAAAACACTTGTAACATATAGTAGACAAAAGATTACTGTAAAAAGATAAGCAACCAAACAGCTAAAGGAATAAAGGCCATAGACAGGCAATCCCAAGAAGATATCCTTAAGTCTAACAGACATTCATCTTCATGCCTTCATCATGATGTGCAAATTAAGACATCCATGGGAGCCACTTTTCACATATCAGATCGGTTAATCTTGAAAATATTGATAATACCCATTAATTGCAAGGGGGTAAGGAGAAGGGGCACTTTTATATGAGATGATGCATATGTAATTTGGTGAGCCTTTTAGAGATGTAATTTGGAGGGCAATTTGAGAAGAGCTATTTAAATAACCCAGCAATTCCACGTCTACAAGTCTGTCCTACAGAACATCATGTACACATGCCCATGGATGTGTGCACACAGTATTATCTGTAAAACAGAAAAATTAGAGTCAACTGAATGTCCCCCTATGAGGGGTTGGTGAGATGAATTATGGCTCAACCATGCTGTAGAATACAACACCATGTCGATAAGGATGAAGTAGGTCTACAGGTACTGATGATGGAAGAGGCTCATGACACGCTGAGTTAGAAAATTGTGGCATACGTGTGTGCAGGGATAGCTTGATTTTTTTAAAAAAAATATTCTTTATACTATGTGAAGAATGGAGAATTCTTTTTTTTAAAATTTATTTTTGCCTGAGTTGGGTCTTTGTTGCTGCGCGCGGGCTTTTCTCTAGTTGTGGCAAGCAGCGGTGCGTGGGCTTCTCATTGTGGTGGCATCTCTTGTTGCGGAACACAGGCTCTAGGCGCGCGAGCTTCAGTAGTTGTAGCTCGAGGGCTCTAGAGTGCAGGCTCAGTAGCTATGGTGCACGAGCTTAGTTGCTCCGCGTCATGTGGGATCTTCCCGGACCAGGGCTCGAACCCGTGTCCCTTGCATTGGCAGGCGGATTCTCAACCACTGCGCCACCAGGGAAGCCCTGGAGGATTCTTTTATTTTATAAACTTTCATAATTTCAAGTTAGATTACTCTTATCTTTTTAGAACACTTGCTTAACGGAAGCATTCAAAACTAAGCATCTCTAGAGCAGTCCACTTCTCAATGTTCTTGCCCTCCTAGGGGCCCAGGCTACTCATCACTTCTACTCTGTTCACAAAAGAGCCCTGGAAAGTTTTTAGAACATAGCAACTGCCTGGGCTCCATCTCGAGCAAGTAAGTCAGCATCTCAGGGGTAGAACTGAGGCATCTCAAAGCATGGTCTGCAGACCAGCAGCATCACCAGCCTCTGAGAGCTTGTTAGTCACACAGAATCTCAGGCCCCACTGCAGGCCTTTGCCAGCAAAATATCATTTCAAGAGAACTATACTCAATATCCTATGATAAACCATAATGGAAAAGAATATTTAAAAAGAATATCTATATAATTGAATCACTTAGCTGTACAACAGAAATTAACACAACATTGTAAATCAACTACACTTCAATTAAAAATATATACATTAAAAAAAATACGCATTTCACGTCGTACACCCTGGGTGATCCCTGAGCACATTAGAGTTTGAGAGGCACTGACTATTCCACTTATTGGCCTAGAGTAAATGACTTAATCTCTGCAAACTCCACCTTCCTCTATTGTAAAATGGAGGAAAATCATATCTGTGAAAACTGAAGCACTGTCACATGCCCGGGGTCCTGCCAGGCACATGGTACAGACTCAGGAAATGTAGATTTCTTAAGATGGCTACTTCCAACTTTGTACCTGAAAGTGGGGGCTTGCTCAAGTGACCTCCACCTGCCAACTCAGCAGAGCATCCACACTTTCTGGTCCCTGAGATGTGCAGGCCACGCTTGGGATGCACAGAGACTCTCAGCAGTGGCTGTCCTCCAGCACACCCTGGCTTCTGCTCCCACAGGTTCAACCATGTGTTTACCAAGAGGCAGCTGGGTGTGTCCCCAAGCCTGTTCGTGCCAGAACTACCTGTTACGGAATTTAATACTTTAATTAAATATTATGTGAACCAATTGAAATATTAGTACAAAAAGAAGGTTGTTGTTTCTATGAAACGCTAAATCGAATGCTTTCTAAAAAACAGTTAAATGCAAGCTTCTAAAGATGGGTGTGGATGAGACAACCGTATAAGACAAGAGAAAAGAAATCATATACATTTATAACTATATTTAGGTCTCCTTGCAAGTTTCCCAAAATTTTCAATGCAGTATAAGGAAACCAAAATTGGAACTCACAGTCAATGTTTTGTGGGTGAGTTAAAGAAAGATCTATTCACCTGTGCTCACACGAAAGGCCTGGGCTCTACATAGAAAAATTGGGGGTGAGTGTACATTTTTAAGTTTCAAGTGTAAATAAGATGCTTCAGGAATTGATAGACATCTCTTGAAGGGTTTCGCATGCGGTCTGGTTAGGAAGGCTTGGTGTTCAATAGGGTACAAAGAGAAACTTTGGGGTCTGCTCCCCAGCCTCTGCTGCTTTGCACTGGCTGCATGGGCTGGTTTTTTCCCTGTCCTTGTGTGAAGTCTCAAACAGTCACCCTTGGGTGGGTGGTAATGTCCTGAGGTCACCTTTGGTCTTTAGGAAAGTCTTGTTTTAGTAATTAAAATGTTCAGTTTAGTATAATAATCAAATTCCAAAATTTTTCCCTTCCCTGAGCTGAGGCCTGATTTAGGCCAAGAAGCCTGGAGTGGGAGTCCTGGGGCTCAGAGGCACAGGGGCCATCAGGGCAGGCGGGTACCTTTCCTCTTCCACTGCTTTCCCTCACTAGCTGCCTTTCCCACCCCTTCATGTTGGGCCCAGGGCAAGAGGGTTAGGACGAAGGGCACAGTCTTCTATGGATGGTGCCTCTGGTCTGGAGCTGCTGCTCATTGGACTTGGTGTTCAAGGCTGACTCTGTTACAAGGTGCTTTCCTCATAAGAATCCCCACTGGGAACTCCATGATGACAGCGTAACTCCTCGGCCTGCCCACTTTCACCAGCGCTCAACCCTCAGGCTTCTATTTTGAAGAATCCTCTAGAAAGCCTTTTCTTTGGGCAGTCCTTCTTAAGAAAAGAAGGCTCCTGGGCTTCCCTGGTGGCACACCGGTTGAGAATCTGCCTGCCAATGCACGGGACACGGGTTCGAGCCCTGGTCTGGGAAGATCCCACATGCCGCGGAGCAGCTAGGCCCGTGAGCCACAACTACTGAGCCTGCGCGTCTGGAGCCTGTGCTCCGCAACAAGAGAGGCTGCGATAGTGAGAGGCCCGCGTACCATGATGAAGAGTGGCCCCCTCTTGCTGCAACTAGAGAAAACCCTCACAAAGAAACTAAGACCCAACACAGCCATAAATAAATAAATAAATAAATAAGCCAAGCATTTGAAGCCCTTTAAAAAAAAAAAAAAAGAAGGCTCCACGCCAGGTCCCTCCCAAGAACTCACACAATCAATCAGAAAAGCATTTACCTCCTTGTCCCATATTTGGAAAAAGTACAGCTTTCTCCCAGTGCTATTACTTAACTGCAGCTCCAGCCACAATAGCTGGCCTCATGGAGAGTCAGACACCCAGGGAGTTCAAGCACAGTTTTACAGGTTATAAACATTGTCACCTCTGTGAATGGGACCTGTAGACTTGTACAGTGTGCAACCTAAACAGCCATCCTCAGAGTTCAGACACTAGTCCACTGAATTCCAGAGGACATAGATCAAGCACCTGAAGTGACTCCCTCAAAGCCTTTCTCACTTGTATTGAGAAGGGAGGACACACACTTCTCCCGCTCCCCCCAAAAGGGAAAATGCCATAGCTCTCCCAAGAACTTCCTTCAGAGGAATCCTCTCCCTTTGCTCTCTTTTCTCTTCTTCTCAACCTCCTAGCTCCATCTTAAATTACTTCCAAGGGTCACAGAAACAGTTTTTGTTTTTGTTTTTTTGACAATGTAGCTAAAGAGAAAAATGAGAAACTAATCTTTGGGGTCTTGTTTAATCTTGTTTCAGTCTTGTTTTATTCTAGAGCTAGTGGGTTATTAATACAAGCAAATCCGTAGAACGACAAACCTTCTTGAGCATTGATCAGGTATCAGGCACCATGCTGGGTACAGAGATCCAAAAAAAAGGACACTACAAGGACCTTGTCCTCCAGGATCACATAGGCTAGGGAGGGGAAAACCACGTTAGTATAATGTGGCAGGTGTCACAAGACACAGCTATACCCATGGCATTGCAGGAACACGGAAGAAGGCACATAGAACAGTCTGGGAGATGGGTGGGAAAGAGTCAAGCAGGCATGTCAGGGAAGGGGTCGATGAAAAGGTCACTGATGGAGAAGATACACTATCAAAACTTGTTGATAAAGAAACTTATATTATTTTAACCCTGTGTGGCCACAGGACTCAGTATCTCACTTTTATTAAGCCAAACGCTGCCAGGAAAGCAAGTTCTCTGATTAACAGGCGTCAACATTTTAGAAGGTGGGCTCTTCAATGGTGCCACCACAAATGAGAGCTGGTCCTCGAGGCTTTCGCGTGTATACTGTTTTCATTATTTGACACCAAAAGGCAGCCCTCAGTGACTATACGCTTACAGCCAGAGAACTCGAGCTCTGTGTTTTGCAAACTGCCTCATACTTTCAGAAGTGCTTGCAATGTACATGTTTTCTCCTTTCCAAGTGTGTCTTATCCAAAACAGTGCTGCCACCTTTACAATGTCACAACAGAGCATATGGCAAGCAAGTGTCCACTTACGTCAAGAAGCTCTTAACTATATTGAGCACAGCCCCAGCACAGCTGGCATTTCTAGAAGTTATTGGGACGAAGAGTGGGAATTCACTGGGTTAGCTGCAGTCCCCAAGGAAGTTTTTACTGCATTGATGGACCTCATGTTTATTTTCCAGAAGTCAGAGTTTGATGGGAACTCTGAACACATCTGTGCTGCTGGCCTGAACTTACCTTAGCCAGGGCTTCCTGCTTCAAACCTACAAGTGTCTGAATAATAAAACATCTCCCTTCGGTTCCCCTTGAAAAGGCAATGCTTCGAGTCTGTCACCTGGAAATTCTTGGCATGTGGCCTCTGCTCATTCTGTGTGTCCCATTTGTTTGCAGAGTCACTAACAGCTCCTCTTGCAGGCAGGTTCCACCTCCCACAATAAAGAGGGAGACAATGTGGGGGTGGGTGGGAGATGGGGATTGACATATATACACTACTATGTATAAAATAGATAACTAATGAGAAGCTGCTATATAAATAAATAAATAAATAAATAATTTTTTTAAAAAGAGATGGAGACAGCATTGCTGTTCCCTGTGACCCGTCCACGAGCACGTTCTTCTCAGTGAGCACAAGTGGATTAACTCTGGTGTGGCCCAGATGTCAGCTGAGGTCTCCAAGCCTTTTTGATATATTTTTTTTTATTTTTATTTTTGGCTGCGTTGGGTCTTCGTTGCTGCACAAGGACTTTCTCTAGTTGCGGCGAGTGGGGGCTACTCTTCATTGCGGTGTGTGGGCTTCTCGTTGCAGTAGCTTCTCTTGTTGCAGAGCACGGGCTCTAGGCACACAGGCTTCAGTAGTTACAGCACCTGGGCTCAGTAGTTGCGGCACTCGGACCCTAGAGCACGCAGACTTAAGTAGTTGCAGTGTGTGGGCTCAGTAGTTGTAGCTCGCAGGCTCTAGAGGGCAGGCTCAGTAGTTGTGGTGCACAGGTTTAGCTGCTCCACGGCATGTGGGATCTTCCCGGACCAGGGATCAAACCTGTGTCCCCAGCACCGGCAAGGCAAACTCCCAACCACTGCGCCACCAGGGAAGTCCCCTGATATTTAAATAAAATTGGCTTGACCTCTCAAAGTCACTGCCATTGGGAAGTTCCGTGCCCTCACCTGCATTTCAGGGACTGGTCCAGGGCCTTAGGCTTGTGTCTGTCACCTCTGACCCCAAGTGACCCCTCTGTTGGACATTCCATCACAGCCTATCTCCATAGCACTCCTGTCATCTCTGCTCACCTGGGTGACCCTTCATTCATTTCCGCTCAGAACACCCACCCAGTGTTTATGGAGAGCAGGCTTTACCGAAACCTCTGTGCCATGGAGAGTCCTCCCCCCGCAGAATGCAAACCACTGAAAACAGATCATGAGGCACTTTTGATGTTCCAGGTACTTCAGCCACTGGCCATCAGAAAGTCCTCCAGGGCTCCTTTTCCCCCACAGAATCCAGTTCATGTTGTGTAGCTCAGCTCTCGTCTCCCTGACTCCCCATCTTCCAGACGGCCTGCTCCTAGCTTCTCGCTTCTCCTCATTTCATGAGCTCCTGAGCTAGTAAACCACATAACTAAAGAGGAAGGGAGTCTATTGAAGGGGGGGTGGGGAAGGGAGGGATAAATTAGGAGTTTGGAATTAACAGAGACATACTCCTATATATAAAATAGATAATCAACAAGGACCTACTGTATAGCACAGGGAACTATACTCAATATCGTGTAATAATCTATAATGGAAAAGAATCTGAAAAAGACTATATATATGTATGTATGTATGTATGTGTATGTGTGTGTGTGTGTGTGTGTGTGTGTATATATATATATATATAAAACTGAATCACTCTGGTGTACACCTGAAACTAACACAACATTGTAAATCAACTCTACTTCAATTTTTTTTAAAAAAAAAGATAATTAAAAAAAAGAAAACATTATAAAAAAAAATAGATCCCATGCATCTCAGGGAATCACTGTTGGAAGACCAGAGAAACAGGCCAGGGAAAGGAAAAGAGCAAACGGGGGCTTTGCAGCCAGAGCCACAGCCAAGAAGAGATTCAGTCACCACAGCTGCCCCCACGGAGCCGTGGAAGCCACAGCTGGCTGTCCCAAAGCCTCCGGCTTTTGATCCCGAGGCTGTTCCTTCAAACCAGTGCCACCCCCATTGCCAGAAGGGCTCCCCATTTCCAGTTGGGGCGCAGGCATCTGGTCAGACAAGCCCTCACCTTACGCCCATCTGTGCCATTGCTGCAAAGAAGGCTGGCAAATCAATCATCTGGCTTTTTGGCTCCTAAGGTGGGAGACAGACTCTGCTTCGTACCTAACCTCATACAGTGGAAAAGCACACAACCATCGGAAAGGGGTTCAGAGGTCCCGCAGCCAGAAGTAAAATGTTCTGCTTCACCTTTCCACTGCCTATTGGTCTCCCGGCCTTTCTGGCTCCTTGGTGACTTTGCACAACCAAAGACTTGCTATAGCCTTTGCTCAACAAAGGCTGTCTTCTCCAGCCTCGCCTTCGAAGAGCACAAAAACTGGCAGCTTTGTTCTCTTAACCCTTCCTGTCCCCAGCCTGAAATGAAACTGCATATTTCAGGGAACCCAAATGTCAGAAACACAAGGGCACAAGCTGAAACCCCTTTCCCAGGCTACTGTTCAAGATGACGTGTCAGGATTTATTTTCCAGTTTCCATTTAAAGATCAACTTTGGGCTTCCCTGGTAGCGCAGTGGTTGAGAGTCCGCCTGCCGATGCAGGGAACACGGGTTCGTGCCCGGGTCCGGGAAGATCCCACATGCCGCGGAGTGGCTGGGCCCGTGAGCCATGGCCGCTGAGCCTGTGCTCCGCAACGGGAGAGGCCACAACAGTGAGAGGGCCGCGTACCACAAAATAAATAAATAAATAAATAAAATAAAGAGCAACTTTAAGACAACTTCTGTCCCTAAAGTTCATTTTTATTTTGAACAGTTCCCAGTGTGTCCGGAGATCATAACAGAAGCAGTGATGAGAATAACAGACACTCTGTAGACTCTCACTGGCTGAAGCTTCTTTTCAAATTTTCTTTACACCTGCACTGTCTGCACACCTGCACAGTCCATACACCTGCAGTGTCTATGACTAGCTACTGGGCACTTGAAGTGGGGCAAATCCAAATTTCAGCCCTTGAAATGTGCTGAAAGTGGAAAAGACAGACCAGATTTTGAAACCTTAGCACTTACTTAGAATGTAAGTTTAACTTTATATTGATTACCACTATTATACATAGAGTGAGTTCAATAAAATGTATTGTTAAAATTAATTTCACCTGTTCCTTTTTACTTTTTTAGTGCAACTCCCAGAAAATTTAAAGTTACATATAAGACTCACACAATGTTTATATTTTGCTGCTCTATACACTGAAATGCATCTCTAATTTTCAGTCAATAAGTACACAGCCCATCCCTAGACAATCCACAAAATGAGAAGATGACTTTGAGACCAAACAGACACTATTCTGCCTAAAAATACACTTATAAAATTCCCCAGCGTGAACAAAAAAGAAGCTATTCACTTAGCGATTTTCTGAATTAAGTAATCAGTTGATTAACCAACTAATTTATGTGCCTAACTCTGTGTTAGGACTGGGACTACAGCTGTGAACAAATCAGACACAGCCACTGCCTCCATCAAAGTCGACGGTGAGCAGCACAGACTCTGGAGCCTGACAACGGGTGGGTCTACATCATGGCTCCACCCCTTACCAGCCACGTGCTCTGGGAGGGAAATTGAAGGCACTGTGGGAGCACAGAAGCTGAGCTGAAAGTTCAAGCGAGTATTTCTCGAGGAAGTGATATTTAAGCCACGATGCAAAGGATGAGTTTGGACTCATTAGGCAAAAATGAGGGAAGAGACCACTCAGGCAGTTGGAACAGCAAGTATGAAAAGCCAAGGCAGAGGGTGAGTGTGGAATATCTGAGGCCCTTGGAGAGGGCGAGGGCTGGTTTTGCATGAAGAGATCACGGAGATAGGGACCACGTGTCTGAAAGGCACTGCAAGCCAGAGAAGGATTTGGCACTTTATCCTGAGGAAACGGAAAGCTGTTGAATTTCCTGCAGGGGAATTACATGATCAGATTTGGAGAGATCACTTTGACTATGCCCTGTAGAGGATGGATGGGAAGGAAGCAAGAGTGGACACAGGAAGCCCGTTTAGGAGATTTCATGATGGTCCAGGTGTGAGGTGATGATGGCTTGGACCAGAAGGACAGCAATGGGAGAGAAATTACAGATATGTAGTACGAGGACATGGTGATCAATCAGATGTGGAGATGAGGGGTAAGGGTGGTGAGGAAGAGGTAAAGAATGACCCCAGATTTACCATTTAAGGAACTGGATGATGGGTTGACTTATTCACTACCAAAGAGAATACTGTAAGAGGAACATATTTGGAGGGAAAGGATGACTTCAGTCTTAGAAATTATGAGTTTAAGGAGCCTGTGAAATGCACGAGCTCATCTTCCAGATGCGGTTTTGAGGATGGAAGGGAGTCTAGGACAGCTCCGAATCTTCGAGAGTTGGGCAGAAGAACTTCTGTAAGGAAAGGAGGATGAGAAGAAACAGCCAGAGCAATTGAAGAGAAAGCAAAACCAATGGGAAAAGGGCATTTTTAGTAGGAGCGATTGGTCAACAGTGTGGAATAATTCTGAAAGGTCAAGCACTGACAAATGTCCAAAAAACCAGTGACTCAGGATTATTTATGACCTTGGCAAAGCACTTTGGTAGAAGGGCAAACAGGGAAGCCTGGTTGGATTTACTTGAGGGGAAAATGGGAATTAACAAGATAGAGGCAGCAGGTGAAGATATACAACATATCTGAGAAGTTTGCTATGAAGATATGGAGAGAAATATGACATTAACTGCTGGGGAAGATAGACTAAACTGATAGTTTTGTTTGTTGTTGTTGTTTAAATAGGAGAGTTTGTGTACCATTCAATGGTGGTAGAAATTAGCTGGCAGATATGGAGGACTGGGTACAGAGGGGGCAGAGCTGAGAGAGCAAGGTTCTCGAACAGGTGGTTGTGTCTGTGATCCAAAGCTGGGTTTAGAAGGAAGGCTGGTCCATTTTTAATGAGGCAAAGAATGAAAGGTTGGGGACTTCTTCCAGTAGATCTGAAGATGTGGTATTGGAACACTGAGTGAGTTCTTATGGAATGGCTTCTATTGCCCTTTAACAAACCCTATCCTTTCCAATATTGAGTAAACAAGCATTCCAAATCCTTGCTACTCAAAGTGTGGTCCTTGGACCAGCAACATCAGCATTACCTGTGAGCTAGTTAGAAAGGCAGAATCTTGGGCCCCACTCTAGATGTACCTGATCAGAATTGCTATCTAACAAGGTTCCCAGGTAATTCCTGTATCCATTAAAGTTTGAGATGCAGCATTCTAAATGACTTCCTACTGAGAGTAGGAATTGAGAACTGGCTAAGTGATCAGAGCTATAATATACAGCACATACATATACTTTGGGGACCATGGGTTATTGTCCAGTGATTCTTTCAGCTATAAAATCTTTTTTAAAAGACACGTTTTAACTAGAGAATCCCTGTGAATTGTTGCAGGAGAAAACTAGGATGAGTAAAAAGCAAAAGATCACAATACTTTTCATCTTTGTAATTTATTGTGTAGTCAGTATTATATTTTTATGCAACAAATGTTTATTGAGTACCTATTACGTGCTAGGCATTGTCTTGGTTCTGGGGTTGCAGCAATTAACAAGAAGAATTCCCTGCCCTCAGGACTTCATATCCATGCTTATTCAGCTCAGTTTTGTGGTCTGTCATTATAATACTTCTTGGCATACACTCTCAATTCTCTTGTTCTCTAACTTCATCTTACTCATCCAAAATTTATTTATTCATTCATTTATTCACCTAGTCAGTTAATAAACAATGATTCATCATCCACTATGTGCCAGGCACTGTTTTAGGCACTTGGGGCTCATCAGTGAACAAAACAGATAAAGATCCCTGCCCTCATGGAGCTTACATTTGAGTTGGTCTGTGGCAGAGGGTCAGGGGAGGTTGGTGAAGGAGAGGTGGGCGCTAGCAATGGAAACATATAAATTACCCACATTGCAAAACCCCTTCTCCAGTTAAATCCAGCTCTCTGGTTTCTCTGCAGTTGAACGTGGCTTAAGAAAAAACACACAAGCAGGCTGACAGGTCTCAGACCAACAGTCACGGCCATTGACCTCAACTGGGCCTTCTATCCTGCTGCACAATCCTAGCCCATGTTTTCTGTCACCAATACCACCTACTCTACCCTAGTCTTTGCTGATAACTCACCTAATATTTTCACTCTCTTTCTAAACCTCTATATTCTACAAAGGTTATACTCCCCAAATGCCAGAGCATTCTTTCCAAAATACCAATCTCATCATAGCCATCTTTTTGTTAAAATAAACTTTCATGGCCATCTTTTTGTTAAAATAAACTTTAACACGTAGGTCCCCATTGCTTTAAGAATAAAGATCACATTTCCTCAGGCACAGACATAGAGATCAGACTTGTGGTTGACAAGGCGGAAGTGGGGAGGGAGAAGGATGGATTGGGAATTTGGGGTTTGCAAACTATTACACATAGAATGGATAAACAACAAGGTCCTACTGTATAGCACAGGGAACTATATCCAATCTCCTGGGATAAACCTTAATGGAAAAGAATACTAAAGAGAATGTCTATATGTGTGTAAAACTGAGTCACTTTGCTGTACAGCAGAGATTGGCACAGCATTGTAAATCAACTCTACTTCAATAAAAAGAATATCGAATATCTTAATATACACTATAGCCTCCTGTCCAGGCTCCTTTTCTACCCATGTTCCATGCCCCCTATTTTCAGCGTACCAACCGCAGCAGTAGTTGAATCCTGGCATGTGCAGCTACTCTGTGAATGTTTTTCAATTGAAGTGTCTCTTAGATTTTCCACTTCTGCCATTTATTCTTCCACTTGGGTTCATACCTCTATCTCAAATAATATTCTATGGAATGAATTATCTCAGGGCTGTTCCCGTAGACAACCTGAACTGAAATTAACAGTCTTGAACACTTGAAGACAATAGTGTTGGTTCCCACACCTACCTCTTGACGGCCCTTTCCATCATCATATCATCATTACCATAAATACTGATATAAGGCTGACTTTTTATCACAGTAAGAATAGAGTTGAGTGCTCTGGTACTTGTTGGACTCAAGGAGGTAGAAATAAGAAGGATCATTTTGGAGTGAGTTGTCCTCCATTCACTTTATGTCAACTATAGAATAAAGAGCTTTCTTTGATTTACTTCTAACACATTCTGGGCTGGAGATCTATGGGTGGAAGTAAATTTTTCAAAATCAAAAGAGTTTTTCCTACAAAAAAGCTGGCTGGTTGCTGTACACCTGAAACTAACACAACATTGTTAGTCAACTATTCTCCAATATAAAATTTTTAAAAAATTTTTTTAAGCTGGCTGGAATTCAAATAGAAGTGGTAACTAAGATGCTATCCAATGAGTTGAGAGGGGTCGGGAGAGCTAGAGGCAAATACATATAGAATCATAGTTTCAGAGTTGGAAAGACACCAGAGATGATCCAATGTGAGCAAGAATCTCCTCCGTGTCACCTCAGTGCTATAGCTTTTTTTACATCCACCCTTCTAATCATAGGAAACTGGTTCCTTTTCATCACTAGAACCCATTTGTTATCAGAGCTCCTTATTTAAGCTTCCTTATTTTTAATTTTTTCCCTGGAGTTTCTACCCATGGGCCTAATTCTTGACACCTTAAGCTACAAAAAATTTAACTGAATCCCCTTGCTACCCAACAGCCCCCAAAACACTTGCACCCAGGAGACTCACTTCTCCTAAGTCCTCTCTTAGTTCTCCTTTTCTGCAGATGGTCCCAATATGCCCAGCTTCCTTCCAGCCACTTCCTTCAGGATACAGAATAACTTCTTAGTATGCCACAGCGGCTAAGCAATGCTGAATGCATGATCTGACTAATGAAGAATAATTAGAACATTTCTTTTTCACGATCTATTTTTTCTTTTATTGCAGCCTAATATCAGAGTAACTTTTTTAGCAGCCATTTTACATTCTTGGTGCCTATTTAAAGCCTGTGGTCAGTTATAGCCCTCTACATTTTTTTTTTCCACAGGAAGCGTTGCCAAAGTATTTCCCCAAGCTGCATATGTGCTGGAGAGTGTGTTCATCTCAGGCCTCCCTGTGGATCACCGGATAATAGGGACTGGTCATGAACCTTACTCTGTTGAACTGTACGATGACTCCAGTGATGCTGGTGCCATATGTGAGCTACCCCAAGTTCCTTTTCTAAAGAACAGTCTATTTCAAAACCCAGTCTTCTCAAAGGACCAGAGGTGACCAGGCTATTAACCTTTCTAGTAGCTCATTTTTATCCACAGCCTTCCTTTCCTCTTACCAAGTACACACACTCTAATCTGCTTCCAACAATTAAATACCCACCTAGTTAATTTTCTTTCCTCACTCCCAGGTTGATTGAGCGCTTGACTTTCTTGTTTTTAAGTACTGAGCAGGTCAAGAAACCCAAGCCCTCTGCACCAACCAGGGCTCCGCCCTCTGCCCCGGGGTGGCTGAAATTGAAGCCAAAGCGGGGGAGGAGGGCTCAGAGCGCAGGCTCGGCGGCGCTGCAGCCAGAGGGACGGCAAGAGGTCACTCTAAAAACTGCTGCTGCTGGGACGCGTCAGGTGGCTGCTGGTCGTTCCCCAACGGGTTTTCCTTCTCCCTCTCTCTCTCCACAGATTGCTTCTCTAAAGGAATCTGCTGCTGAAACTTCACCATCACAAGTCGGGGACGCCCCTCACACAGGACGGTAAGGAGCTGGAGCCTCAATCTCCAATTCTGGTCTTCTAATCCTGGGGTGTGAATGGTGGGGGGGGGGGGTCTGCGTTCGCGGTGGTAGAGTGATTTCATTGACAGTGCTCTACAGCTGGGTCAGATCCTCCTTTTGGAGCCAGAAGACATCTTCTTGAAATCCAAGAGATGCGATAGATGAGAAGAATGTCATAGCAATAGAAATGCATGCTAGGGATGCCTTATGAAAGTAAAGTGACCTGTAATTTCTAACAATAATTTTAAGTCTCTAAAGCCTAATGTAGGTTTTTCTTCTTCTAGTTTATAGAGAGGGGAGGGGGGAAATAAAATTCTTGGGTTTTGTTCATAAAGTTTAGAGTTTCACCTCCATTTTTTATCAGGAACCGGCAGGAACATTTAGTATCTGATAAGCTTAGATAAAATGTAATCAGTTTTGTTGAAATGGGTAGCAAACAAATCAGACAACTCTTTGAATCCCCAGAAATAGAACCTATTGACAAAATCCCTCCTGCAAAAAAAGAACAGCTTTTAATTTAACTGTGAAACAAGTTTTTGTTCCAAATGTGTACCTATGGCAATGCTGACATATGTTTTATGCTAGAAATCATTTTGGAAATGAAACAGTAAAGTAGAAAAGCCCCCTAAAGTTGGACTTCACTGAAAATGGCAAGAGGCAGAGGCTGGGTGTTTCTATTCCGGGGTCAGGCTGCCAGCCGACACACGGGGGGGCTGGAATGTGGCGGGGACCAGGCGCAGCTGACGCCCCCTTGGCAAGAAGACCTTCTGGGACCCCAGCTCATTCTGGCATGAGAGTGACAGTGACACTTTGGCACACATGGCTTCCCAGCTTGCCCTGGGTACGGTCTCTCCCAGGAGGCCTGGGTAGAGGGCAGCAGGAAAGAGAATGTTCTTACGTATAAAGTGACAGTTCTTTTCTGTAATTGGTTCTAGGAGTTTTCATCTGAAATCTGTTTTAGGCCAGGAGGGACAGGTGTGATCCTGTCACATGGACTTGCCCCCTTGTAGAAGACGGTAGAATTATGTTACCATGTCTTGGCAGCCTCAATTCAGTCCAACGGTTCTGGATCTATTGGTGGTTATGGACCTTTTTGTGAACCTCTGAAAGCTCTGGGCCCACTTTATAGAAAAATACACATAAACACACATGCACAACATGTTCTCATAATATTCCAGAAATGTTCATGGAATTCCTGGGCTCACCTGAAACCCAACCCAGAAAAGGGTTACCTGATAAAATACAGGACACCCAAGTACACTGAACTTCAGATAAACCACAAACCAGTTTTTATTATAAGTATGTCCCAAATATCACCTGGGATATATTTAAATACTAAAATAGATTGGTGGTTTTTCTAAAATTCAAATTTATCTGGCGATTCTATATTTCTATTTACTAAATTTGGCAAGTTCTAAAAGGCCATATTGCGGGGGGGGGCGGGGGGAAGGGGGGAGAAGTGATACAGACCGGACTTTGACAATTCTGACAGCAAAAGCCAGCTGTTTCTTTTTAACTCTCTGTAAAATTTTACAACTGAAAGGTACACATCTCATCTGACAGATGGTTAAACTGAAATCCTAAAAAGTTGAATGTTTTGCCATAAGGTCTTCCAGATGGTTAGAGCAAAATTAACATCAAAACCCAATTCTCAGTTCTGTGACAACCAAAGGGACATTAGTCTTACAAACTAGATTTCTAACCCCACTTCCTGCAACCGTAACATACGCACACAAAAGACAAGTAAAAGAAAGAGCTATTTTACTAAAATTTTCAACAAAACCAAAATCAAAAATCTTAGCACAGGGTCCTTACATCCTGTATCCAGCTTTGGAAAATAGAAGTTAGCTTTATGTATAGAGTGTGTATATGTTATAGATAGCAGGCGTCTAGCTAAGTTGAGCCATCAGAAATTGATAATATTTGTCTTTAAACAAAAATTGATAATTCTGTATTCAACCTAACACTGAAAAGGAGGTGTCTGATTCTCTGATCAACAAATTCATACAAGATCTCCTTGAACCTACTTCTGTTTTTGGCTTACCCAAGCTACTAGAGTTTCATAGACTTACAACCCCTAATAGGATAAAGAAACTCACAGGCTCTGATTGTCCCCAAACGAATCTGTCTTACAATTAAAAGGGCAGCTCTTTTATTTCAGTGTTTGGAGCTATGAAGAACCATCTCATGTTCTCCATATCCAAACTTTGATTTTATAGATTTGAGTTCCACCTCACTCAATCTCAATCTTCCCATGTTGGAAGGAGTTAACTTTTTAACCTGCGACAGATTTCAACCTGCCCTGGATAGAAGGGCTATATAGGGGGTCAGGGTTCAATCTGGGTTTGAATCTTTGCCCTACTACACGTTATATACCCATCGTGTGACCTTGGATATGTTTTTAAAACTCTCTCTGAACCTTTCATTTGTAAAATGAACATAATATTACCTGCCTTTTAGAATTTTCATGATGCTTAAATTTTAAAAAATAAAATCATGTCAAGTATTTACCTAGGCTCAGCACACAGTTATTCCTCAATTTATACATGCTAGCTCTACAATTATTATTTTAGGTAGAAAGGAAAGTAATAGTTTAGGGCTTCCCTGGTGGCGCAGTGGTTGAGAGTCTGTCCGCCTGCCGATGCAGGGGACACGGGTTCGTGCCCTGGTCCGGGAGGATCCCACATGCCGCAGAGCGGCTGGGCCCGTGAGCCATGGCTGCTGAGCCTGCGCGTCCGGAGCCCATGCTCCGCAACGGGAGAGGCCACAGCAGTGAAAGGCCCGTGTACCACAAAAAAAAAAAAAAAAAAAGTAATAGTTTACATTGAATACATAGTCTAGATTCATGCTTGGTGATTTATATTTAGGAATTAATTATTCACATGCTTAAACTGGCAAATACAAAAGATCACGGCACGTAATTTGACGGCTCATGTAACTGCCCAGCTGTTGATCACGTGTTGAATACACGACACTATCATCCTAGAAATGACACAAGAGCCAAGGCCGGCAGTGGGGAGTGGGAGGGGGCATGGAATTGTGCCTCTGTTGCCCTTCTGCCCACTTTCTAATAGGCAGCTCTTCTAGGGGACCTGGGAGGCTGCTCTGGGCGCTAGTGGATGGAGTGGGGAGGGAAGGAGGCGTGGGAGCCACGACCAGAGAAGAATTCTCTGAGCTCCCTCCACAGAATGAAAGGATAGCTCCGATAGCCTGGGGAGCCTTCCACAACCTTCTGCACTCTGTGCAGTCTCCTCTTTTACCCAGAAAGGGAAGGGATGGGGGGCACTGCAGTGTCTCCAAATAGCTGCTCCTCCCATTCCACAACCTCAGCTGCGGGGGCTAGACCTGCTCTGTCCAGTGTGTCCTGCTATGGCAGGGCCACTAACGGTCCCGAGGCACCTGTAAAGCTCTTTTGTGATCCCAAGGGGGCAACTCACTAGAGCCCCCTGGCTGGGGAGGGAGAATCATGCCCTTCGTGCTTCAGGAAAAACACAGAAACAGTCTTGAAACTGTCCCAGTTGCAGGCAGCTCAGATAGGCTGGTCCCCTCACCATGCAAACCCCATGCAGACTGACCGTGACCCCAGTCAAAGCCCTCCCTGGGGTGTGGAAATCACAGTGACTGCCCTGCTACCAAGCCCAGCGAGGGGGGGTGGGCCCCTGAGCCTCTGGCCACAAGGCCCTCACTCATTAAAAAAGAAAAGAAAAAGACAAAAAAAGCTTTGAAAACAACAAGAGTAAGTGAAACCCCGATCCAGCTTATTGAATCAATAAGAATGGAATGCTTTCGAAACGGATTACTCAACACCTAGGTTACACTCTGGATTGTATAAGAACATGTACAGGGCTTCCCTGGTGGCGCAGTGGTTGAGAATCCGCCTGCCGATGCAGGGGACACGGGTTCGTGCCCCGGTCCAGGAAGATCCCACATGCTGCGGAGCAGCTGGGCCTGTGAGCCATGGCCACTGAGCCTGTGCGTCCGGAGCCTGTGCTCCGCAATGGGAGAGGCCACAACAGTGAGAGGCCCGTGTACTGCAACATGTACAGGCAACTCGTTGTAACCACTGCCTCTTCCTCGTAGCCACGTTTTGGTATCACTGTGACCACCATTTGTGATCATTTACTCTATGACCCAGGGGTGCATAGTGAACATTTGTATAACTGTAAAAATTATATATGTTATAATTGAAAAGACAATGAGACTTCTGTGCAAATTGCTTTGACTACTTGTTCACATATGACCTTGGGGCTGAGTAGTACGTTTCTGTGACTATTCCATTTTTTTTCTCATCATCCCCTACAAGCTCACACCATCAGCCTAGCAATCCAGCACCGTGACCAGATGAGTAAATGGAAGTGAGTTAAACTGTTCCCCTTTCCTTCCATTCATGACTCCCTAGGCTGCCCTCTTATAACTTCTTTCCTTTAAGGCTGGCTTTGCTTTTCATTCAAGTGTGATTGTAGAAAAATGCTGGTCGGTTGGTCAATTGGCATGGGGTGTGTGTGTGTGTGTTTGGGTGTGTGTGTGTGTGTGTGTGTGTGTGTGTGTGTGTGTGTGTGTGTGTGTGTATACCCAGCATGACATGTCAGAAAGGCCTCAGTGTGAGTGTCCTAGAGAGTCATCAAAGGCTTCCCAGTCTGCCCTGTGAGAACATAGCCTCTGGGTTTTTATCACCCATGAAGAGGGAGCTGGTCTTCCCTGCAGTAGGGCCTGGAGCACACCCTGTAGCTGTCCTACCATACTTGCCTTAAACTGAGAAAAGCCATGGCCGGAGACCCATCTCCCTGGGAGATGGAGGAGCAGGGCCAGAGGAAGAGCATTTCTTGGGATGTAGGGGGCAGTGAACACCTCTGCAGCCTAGAGGACAACATCAGAGCCTGGCCCACCTTCCAAGGAGTGAGCCTGGTCCCCAGACTCCTCTGAGGGGTCTGCAGCGTGTTATTGGAGGAATATGGCCCAGACTGAGAACACCTGGGCAGGTGGATGGTGAGCCTCACCTTCGAGGTGCAGACCTAGGAACAGGATGTAATGGCAGCTCTAGTAGAGAAAGACTGAATTTATGAGTATATCTGGGGAAATATGGCCACCAGGAAGTGGTCTGCAGGCTCTGACTTCAAAATTCTCTTAAATGGTCTCCTGCATCTCAGAGCTAAAGAAGCCAGTTACCTTTACACAGTGATTTCGAGGATTCTAAAAACTCTCTCTTAGTAAGAAAATATATATATAAAATATTAATTACTAATATTAAGATTAATTTAATTTGATTAATGTTAAAATATTATTTTAATAATAATATAATATTAGTTTAAAGAATATGCATATATGTGTCATAGGAGTACACTGATTAAAAAAACCAAAAAACATGCATATCTCGGAGAAACAGTAGATTTGCCCACTGATGGATTAGCTTGGATCATCCGTCAGACTAGCTAATGTGTCACCCAGTAGGGCCCTGGAGAAATGGGACAAGGGCAAGAGAATTCAGATAAAGGGTCATGAGGGTTTCCATGGGAACACCAGGGGCAGCAAGAAGGCCAGACCATGGAGGAAAGAGAAGGCAGCAACAGAAAGTAACAGAAGGAAGCCGTGGAGGAAATTTGACTGATTTCACTAGCGCCTCAGTGCACCCTCTCTTTCCTGGAGGTTCCTTAATCCTTCTCAATTGCATAGCAACTCAACAAGTTCAAGCCCTTCCTGGCATCCAGCATCCTTTCTTTATCCTCATGTTACCTGCCTACCCGTCTCCCTCACTCCAGCAGTCTTCTTCGTCTGCACATCCCGTGCTGAGTCACCCCTCCCTGCTTCCACAGGCATTTCCTCTGCTTTAAAGGCCTTCCCCCTCCTATACCTACTCCTCTTGAAAACCTTTCATTCCGGGAACCGGCAAGATTCCTGTTATCTACAAATCTTCCCATCCTAACCCCGCTCCAAAAAAACAGTTCCTTTCATTTGAAATCTGAAATCCAGGCTCATAGATTCAATCTGTTCCATATAATCTGTTATTTTCCTTACATAACCTATGTCCCAAGTTTCCTAAATTTCCAGGGTTACCTTTCTCATTTATAGCAAAGTAAATAATCTGTTCTTCAGCCTATGTCATTGCATGAGTTCCATTTCTCTCCCTGGCATTTTCAAAAATCCCTTAGAAATGTTTACCTGTTCCAGAAATCTCCTCTTGATCTCCATGACTGCATCTCCATCCTGTGGCCACTTTCTCTGATTGGCTTCACCCCAAAGCTTAAACAGGTTACTTCCTTCATTCCCTAAAACACATCTAAGAAGGTTATTGATTTTAATGAAAACAATTGAAATTTTTTGCACATTCACATTTTGCAAGACACCCTATTAAATGCTGTACAGACATTTCTCACTAAGCTTTCATGGACCACCCTACAGGCAGGCACCATTATTATCTTTACTTTAGAGGTAAGTCAGTGGAGTGGAGACTCTAAGAGGTTAGTGATCTATGGAAACTCACAGCTCAGATAAGTAGTGGAGCTGGTATTTACATTGTATTTTCATTTTCATTCTCATTCAGTTTGAAATACTGTCTAAGATCTTCTTTGACTCATGGATTATTTGCAAGCATATTGTTTAATTTCCAGGATTTCCTCCAAAACAATGAGTGGTTATAAGCTCGATGTCCAAATGAGTAAAAAATTGCCCACAGGGCTTCCTCCAGGAAAATAGACAGGGCTACTTCAAAAAACACATTTGTGCTCCTACTGGTAGAATCTACTGGGTTTTTGTTTTGTTTTGTTTTTTTAAGTTACTCTGCTGTGATTCCCTACTTTCTTGTTGTCATTTTGTACTTGTCATTGTTTATCTGTTTAACACAAATTACATATTGTATTGCTCCGTCATTCCCAGTACAGTGCCGCCCACACAGCAATAGGTGTCTGATAACCACTTGCTGAACAAAATTTTTAAAATTTTCCCCAGAAAAATCCAACAAGGGGACACTTACCACCTAAGTCAAATGCATTTGAAGACTAAAATGATGGTGGGTTGAAAATCTGTTTCACAAGGTAAGGATGCATGTGGCTTTGCCTGCAAGAAAGAATGAGGAAGGACAAATGTGCTACAGTCTTGTAAACAAAAATAAATGTGACTATGACAGAGCTTAATGAGGAAGAAAAAAAGCCCTGGCAAAGCAAAAGACCTTCTCTGTTTCCTACCTACTTGCTACTCTCCTTCCACAAGGAAAAGAACAGGAACAAACACAATAGAAAAGTTATGGAATTGTTTTTAACATCTATTCCAGTAATTAAACTGAAGACTTTCAAAGCGGATCAAAACTAAGTTTTACCCCTCAGGATGAACTCAACAGTGAGACAAAACAGACAGGCAGACAGACACACACACACACACACACACACACACACCACCACCACCACCACCACCACCCCTCAAAAACTGTAAAACACCTAAACATCTAAATGTGCATCAATAAGAGAATAATTGAACAAGTTTTATATATCCTTACTATGGGAATCTATGCAGCTGTTAGGGACAATGATATAAATTTATGTATGTGCTGATATAGAAAGGTGTACATGAGTACATCCAAGTGAAAAAAGCAAACTGCTGAATAATATAGCATAAACTTGTTTTGATACAAGTTCTCTTATAGTCGTATGCTGGAGCTCATGAGAACAAATTTACATTTTCAGGAACTTAGCAAACTGGTTGTTGGGAGCTTAAAACCAACTACAACGAGTGTATTTGTACTAAAGGAATTAGCACCTTACAAATAAGGGGTTCCCCCCCCCCGCCGGAGAGTTGATTTACCAGCACACCACTGCTCAAACTATGCAAATATAAGTTTGTATAAGCATATACAATTATCTGGAATGGGGCTTCCCTGGTGGCGCAGCGGTTGAGAGTCCGCCTGCAGATGCAGGAGACACGGGTTCGTGCCCTGGTCCGGGAGGATCCCACATGCCGTGGAGCAACTAAGCCCGTGAGCCATGGCCGCTAGGCCTGCGTGTCCGGAGCCTGTGCTCCGCAATGGGAGAGGCCACAACAGTGAGAGGCCCGCATACCGCAAAAAAAAAAAAAAAAAAAAAAAAAAAAAAAAAAAAAAAAAAAATTATCTGGAATGATATAAAGCAAACTGTGAGTTGTGAACTACACATACTGATTTTGTTATTTTTTAAATGAAAAAAAAATGGATGAACCTAGAGATTATCATACTAAGTGAAGTAAGCCAGACAGGGAAAGACAAGTATCATATGATATCACTTCTATGTGGAAACTAAAAAAACAAAAACAAAAAAAGATACAAATGAACTTATTTACAAAACAGAAATAGATCCACAGACATAGGAAACAAACTTATGGTTACCAAAGGGCAAAAAGGGAGGGAGGGATAAATTAAGAGGTTGGGATTCAAATATACACACTACTATATATAAAATAGATAACTGACAAGGACCTATTGTGTAGCACAGGGAACTATACTCAATGTTTTGTAATAACCTATAAGGGAAAAGAATATATATATTCTGAATCACTGTGCTGTACACCTGAAACTAAGACGACATTGTAAATCAACTATACTTCAATAAAAAATAAAAATAAAAATGAAAAAAGTAACACCAGTAATTTCACAAGAAAGTGAACAGCTATAGATAAAATCCATCTAAAAGTCTAAGTGTAGCGTCTTCTGATGACTTCTCAATATATAGAAGGGCTTCTCAAGAAGCCCTTCTCAATATTTTGAGGAGGGCTAAAATAAACTGTGATAATTTAAGGGCTATGATATTTATTTGGTAAACTTAATATATTTCAAGGCTACATTTAATATTAGAGCTGTTCAGAGCTATGTAATAGAGCTAAATCTACACTTCCTATAGATTTAAAAACTGGTTCAAATATTTATAAGATTGATAATAGGAAATGGTTACTGTCCTTAATATGTCAGCATCTATATAAATATATTTCTAAGAGGCACATTAGTAGATTTAGAACTTTAGTGTCAAAGCATAAAAACAGTTTTTATTCTTAATGGGCTGTAAATTATTATTCAAAAGACTGTATCAGTTATACTACCATCAACAATGTATGGAGAATACCACACCAACATCTGATATTCTGAATATTTTAGAATATTTTAACCACTTGATAAGCAAAATTTGATGACAAAAAATAAAAAGGCCCTCTGGATTTCAGTTGACATTTCTCTGATTATTGTTAGTTTAGCTTTTTAAAAATATTAACTGTTTGTATTTTATTTTCTGTGAACAACCTAGTTACCTAGACATAGTCTTTGTCCACTTTCTACTTGGATTACCTTTGACTTATTAACTTTAGGAGCCCTTTAAATATCGTGTTAGGGAATTCCCTGGCGGTCCAGTGGTTAGGACTTGGCGCATTCACTGATGGATCCCAGGTTCGATCCCTGGTCGGGGAACTAGGATCCGGCAAGCCTCCCGGCAAGGCCACAAAATAAATAAAAATAAATACTGTGTTAACTTCACTTTAACCTTTTATCTGTCAAAAATGTTACAAATATTTGTCTTCACAGTCTGTTGCTTGTCTTTTAAATAGTTGGTGCTGTTTTATAGATATAAGTTTTCATTTTTTTAATATTCAGATATTTCAGTCTTCCCCTTTATGCTTCTGGATTTTATGTTATGCTTAAGAGGGTCTTTTCTACTCTAAGATTTTTTTAAAAACTACTTTGTTCTAGTTCTTGTGTAAGTTTGTGTGTGTTTGTGAGTCATTTAGAAATTCAACTGGAAATTATTTTAGTGACGATGTAGAGTAGAAAGCACTTGACTATCACTACAATTCCTGATCCATTGATTGTTAGCCACATTTATTCTAATACATATTCTACTTTTAACACGGATTCCTGAATTTTAGTTACAATATTTTATTGAGAGAGAAAAACTTCAGGGTAGTTGTCATTCACTGTTTCCTGAACATAAACTAAGCCCTTAAAATGATGTTTAACTACTATTCCATAATAACTGTACAGGTAGATCAGAGAATATTGGGTCATTTCTGCTACATAAAATTACTTGGCCCTATAGCTATTGAGAGGTCTCATTTGATAATATAAAGTTTTCTAGAATTGTCTACAATGATCTATGCTGAAGTAAACTGTGAATAAGATGTGCATCTAGTTTAATGTAAGTCTTTAAATCTAGTCTTGAGACTTAATCAATCTACATTATGCCATTAAAAAACTACTATCTTATTAAAAAAAGGAAAGTTTCTCAATGTAACATTTCAAAGTTTAATGCACAATTAAAATAAAACCGTGTCTTTTTTTTTTTTTTTTTAGCAAGTTCTTGCCTGTGACAGTGTGTTTGCCACCATGGCCCCCAAAAAGAAGACTGTCAGAAAGAACAAAGGCAACATCAATGAGATGACCATCATTGTAGAAGACAGCCCCCTCAACAAACTCAACGCTTTGAATGGGCTCCTGGAGGGAGGCAATGGCCTTAGCTGCATCTCTTCTGAATTAACAGATGCTTCTTACGGCCCCAACCTCTTGGAAGGTTTAAGTAAAATGAGGCAGGAGAGCTTCCTTTGCGACTTAGTCATCGGCACCAAAACAAAATCCTTTGACGTTCACAAGTCAGTGATGGCTTCTTGCAGTGAGTACTTTTACAACATCCTAAAAAAAGACCCCTCTACCCAAAGGGTGGATCTCAGTGATATCGCACCGCTGGGCCTGGCCACGGTCATTGCATACGCCTACACTGGAAAGCTCACTCTCTCCTTGTATACCATAGGAAGCATTATTTCTGCTGCTGTTTATCTTCAGATCCATACCCTTGTCAAGATATGCAGTGATTTTCTGATACAAGAAATGAGTGTTGAGAATTGCATGTACATTGCTAACATTGCCGAAACATACTCCCTAAGAAATGCAAAGGCAGCAGCCCAGAAATTTATCCGGGATAACTTCCTTGAATTTGCAGAATCAGATCAGTTTATGAAACTTACATTTGAGCAAATTAATGAACTTCTTATAGATGATGACTTACAGTTGCCTTCTGAAATAGTAGCATTCCAGATTGCAATGAAATGGTTAGAATTTGACCAAAAGAGAGTGAAATATGCTGCCGATCTTTTGAGCAATATTCGCTTTGGTACCATCTCTGCGCAAGACCTGGTCAGTTATGTTCAGTCAGTACCAAGAATGATGCAAGACGCTGATTGTCACAAGCTTCTTGTAGATGCTATGAACTACCACTTACTTCCCTATCATCAGAACACATTGCAGTCTAGACGCACGAGAATCCGAGGGGGCTGTCGTGTGCTTGTCACTGTGGGGGGCCGTCCAGGCCTTACTGAGAAGTCCCTTAGCAGAGACGTCTTGTATAGAGACCCTGAAAATGGATGGAGCAAGCTTACAGAGATGCCAGCCAAGAGTTTTAATCAGTGTGTGGCTGTGATGGATGGATTTCTTTATGTGGCCGGTGGTGAAGACCAGAATGATGCAAGAAATCAAGCCAAGCACGCAGTCAGCAATTTCTGCAGGTACTGGCTCTTTTATTAGGAATAGAAATCGTTCAATATAATGAGGAAATTGCCCTGACATAGAATGAAATCAATCATGCCTATTAGCTTAATTCATTGGCTCAGTAAATCAATAATAATAATAATGCCACATTACATATATGTAACACTTCACATTATATAAAGTGCACTCACATATATTATGCATTATAATTTTCCAAATAAGCCAATGAAGCAAGCACGGAAGATATGATGGTTCTGATTTTACATGTGAGAAATTTGACACCCAGAGAAGTGACACCACTAGTAAGTAGAATTCACATTTTCTCATTTCTGGCCAGGGTCCTCTTCACAATACCCCGCCTTTTTGAAAGAAACTGGGTGCAAATTTAGTTTTTAACATTAAGTGGTAAGGAAGATTAAAACGATACAAAATTTCTTTTTAAGTGGACTGTTACTGATGACTTCAGATTTATAACTGGCAACTAGAATGAGATCATTAAAAATGTGGCAGCTAATTAATTTTAAATATTACTTTAAAGACTGAATACCATCAATATTTTTGATACATGTAAACAAGAGTAAAAGCATGATAAATCCTGCAGAAAGTGAAATTCAAATGCATGTTATTTTTGTATATTTATAATAAAAAATTAAACCTCCATATACATGAAATGTTCAGAAAGTCATGCTTCTATCATGGTAGTGGTTCAAAGGCAAACATAACTAATGAGCAAGATCTGAAAATTCATCTAGTAAATCATAAAAAATATTCTTTATTGTTTCATTATATGTACATGTGTGTCATTTAAACGAATCCAAACAATTGATTTTTAGCCCTTAATTTATAGCTATGGTTAAGTTTTGATTTGGAGGTGAAATGAGACAAACATGAATGAACATCAGACAGAGTCAGTTCTGTGTTTACAATACTTGGAACTATGGAAAGTGTTAGTTTACTATGGGTGCTTATTTTCCTCCTGCTGATAACTACTTGTACTCAAGACACTGTTTTTGAAGTATTGACTTCAGTGCTTATGGTATAATAACTGTAATGCTGAACACTGAAAAAAATATACCCCTACACTAAAAAGTCAGACCTACTAATAAGTGCTAGAAAATAGAGAAGCATCAAAAGTTAAGGGTTTGTTGATGCACTGGGACATGAGTTTTATTGTTCTCATTATAAACAGATGACAGAAGACTTAGTAACTTAGCTTTACGGTGGCAATGGCCAGGAGAGGTGTGTGAACAAGAAGGGGTTTGTGAGAATGTAGGAACTCAGTCAACTTTCTTGATTAAGCCATGAGAATGAGCTAGGGGTGGCTGGTGTCTGAAGATATGTGGAATTGACTTTAATGTGGCCATATTCCCTTCTCCGATTCCACAAATACCCAGCTTCCACCCTTCCTCCACGTGCGCATGCCCTAAATCCTACGGGATTTGAATATGAAGGAAAGGGGACTGGAGGTTGGTCTCAGCGGGGTGGTCTCCCAGCGGGTGCTTTTATAAACAGGAAGAGGGGGAGTCACCTATGCCTGCCCTGCCTTTCCCAAGGGTCACACTTTTTTACTGGTTGCGAGAGGATTAGCAGTCTCCAGGCGAGGAGCTGCGATGGGTCCCCAGCCTCCTCGCAAGGATAGTGTCGAGCCTCCCACGTCCTGGTTGGCGGCGTCACCTGGGTTCCCTGGCTGCCGCCCACAAGGCTGTCACGCTTGCTCTACCACTTCCAGATACGATCCCCGCTTCAATACCTGGATCCACCTGGCCAGCATGAACCAGAAGCGGACGCACTTCAGCCTGAGCGTGTTCAACGGGCTCCTGTACGCCGTGGGCGGCCGCAACGCCGAGGGCGGCCTGGCCTCGCTCGAGTGCTACGTGCCGTCCGCCAACCAGTGGCAGCCCAAGGCGCCCCTGGAGGTGGCGCGCTGCTGCCACGCCAGCGCGGTGGCCGACGGCCGCGTACTGGTGACCGGCGGCTACATCGGCGGCGCCTACTCGCGCTCCGTGTGCGCCTACGACCCGGCCCGCGATGCGTGGCAGGAGCTGCCGGCGCTCAGCACGCCGCGGGGCTGGCATTGCACGGTGGCGCTGGGCGAGCGCGTGTACGTGATGGGCGGCAGCCAGCTAGGGCCGCGCGGCGAGCGCGTGGACGTGCTAACCGTGGAGAGCTTCAGCCCGGCCGCCGGCCAGTGGAGCTACGCGGCGCCGCTGCCCGTGGGCGTGAGCACGGCGGGCGCCTCGACGCTGCACGGCCGCGCCTACCTGCTGGGCGGCTGGAACGAGGGCGAGAGGAAGTACAAGAAGTGCATCCAGTGCTTCAGCCCCGAGCTCAACGAGTGGACGGAGGACGACGAACTGCCCGAGGCCACCGTGGGCGTGTCGTGCTGCACCCTGGCCATGCCCAATCACGTGACCCGAGAGTCCCGCGCCAGCTCGGTGTCCTCCGTGCCCGTCAGCATCTGAACCCGGGGAACCGCGGGCTCGCGGGGAGAGAAGATAGGCATCGCGGTTCAGCAGTGAGCTAGCGGAAAGGAAACTATGTAACATTTACTAAAGGGGTGTCTTTTCAGATCCATCGAGGCATCTGCCTTGGTGGTTTTCAGTTGCTGGTGTGGCATCATCTACCTCTGTCGATATTTTTTTTTTTTTTTTTTTTTTTCTTTTTTTAAGCAAAATACAGAGCCGGAGCCAACAAAGGAAAGAAGCCATTTATTTCAGCGGCCACTGGGTGGCAGACAGAACTCGCGGTGGGCACTTCCAACGCGGCATCCTTTCTAAACATAGAGCGGTTACACCCACATTTGAGATTGTGCTTCTGCACTTTAATACACACGAAGCCCGTGTGAGTAAGAGATTACTCGTACAAAAGTTTCTTTTCCTTTCTCTTTTTCTTTAGGAAGTTTAAAATATTCCTTTATAGGCTTCATTTTTAAATGGAAATCAGTCTACATCCATAAGGATTTAAGATTTAATTCTGTGTTTCTATGCAGTTTCTTTTCCTATACATGCCTGAGTAAAGGATTTCGAAAGGCATCCCAGGAGAAAATCATAAAGCTTAAGACAAATACTGACGGGAAAGTAACAGGGATTCCACCCAGGGGCTGACAGGTTGATGCCTTTGGTTTAGCAGTGATTCCCTCCTCCCTGTCTCAGGCCCCCAAAAGTATTTCCTATCATAAAATCCTACTCTCAAAGAAGGAACTGACATCAGTCATCTAATTTATAGGTAAATTTAAACCATTTTGTTGTTTCTCCTAGAAGTATTCGCATTTTACTTTGGTCCCCCATTAAAAGAATTGCAAGTAGTACTCTCACCCTAAACACTACATCAAGGTGGTTAAAGGCAAACTTGACCTTCATGTAAGCCCCCAGAAGAACACCAAATAAAACTCTGTCTGTAAGGATCCTTAACATATAGCATATGCAGCCTGAAGGTTATGCAACCAATAACAATAATTTGATTTCTTCCGGTCCTTTAGATGAGTGAGAATGGAGGAAACATTTGGAATTCCTGGACTTAGCAATAGCGGGATGAATGGGTCCCCCTGTTGGTAAATTCTATTGTTTACCAATTGATTTCAATCCTGATTTCTTAATTAAAAATCTAACACGTTCATTTTCTATAGAAATGTTAAGATAATATATGCCCATTTGATTATATATTTTTAAAATTTCATCTGCTCCAAATTAGCTTTGCAAATTAAACTATATCGACTCCATATCATTTTTCTTATATGTTCGCCAAGTTTGGAAGCAAGGGAATGATGGCAGTAAATGATACATATTTTCCTTTCTTCTTATTTATCCTTTTATTCTTTGACAGTTCACTTGTTTTGGAGAGGAAGGGCCTATCAATTATGGGTTATGTGCAAATGGGTTTTGAAAAATAAGGCAAACTATTTAAATGGTGAAGCATGACATCTATGACAGCATAACCAGGTTTTCATGAACCCTGTCCTCTCCCACTGTGTGTAGATAGGTTATGGCTAGAGTTACAATATTTATACTGAAAATATTTTATTTGAACTGTGAAAAGTGGTTCATATAGTAGTACACTTTGTGGAACAATTTTATATCATTGCCCCTTATGGAGAGTTCAATCTCTGGGTATTTAATGGTAACACTCGGGTAAAGGCTAGAACATTGCGGTTGAGAACAAGACGTTATTAATGTAAAAACGCTGGGCTGTTTCCTAACGCAGGGCAGGAGGAGCTTCTCCAAGTACAGAGCAGATCTGCTCCTTGATTCTTTATTGGCCCAGGCTAAAAAATAAACCTGTGTGAGAAACCAGTGTATGGAGCTGGTTATATCACTGAGCTCGTAAGTCACAATGTACAACCTATAGATAGACTTCTGTCCTTGCAGCACCATGGGTAAAATTAGCTTTTCATTTGTAATAAGTTGTTTAGGCCACAACTTCCAAAGACTATATGAGGGTGACTGTAACATCTTTTGTAACATCTTTTAGTTTGGTATAAACATATATTTTCATACAATCGAGAAGCCTATAGCATACCATTAATTTTGAGAGACAAAAGGTGATGTATTATGGATTACAAGTCATAAGTGGGCAAATAGACATAATCTTTTGATACTCACCAAGAGATGTATCTCCCATTGAGATCCTAGAAGTATTGTGAAGTGAGGGGCTTAAGGCTGGAATGAAATAAGAATCAATCAACTGTAATATTTTATCATGGATGAATGAGGAAAGATGCTGAAACTAGAGGATTTTTCATCTATCAGAGCTTGATAAAATATGGTGCACAAAAACTCGGCAGTGGCTTTCTAGAGGTGACCCTGGAGGTGTGTTAGAATGGATAAACCGTTTGAAATGACCATTTAACGTAGTTTCTACGTTGGTTATCTGAAGACTCAGAGGATACAAATATTGGGGCTACCCAGGTTCCTGGGTGCATTGCTGCTGTATCTCCTGCTTCAACCATTAGGTCAATAAACAAAGACCAATAGGAATTTGGAATTCCAGAATTTCTGACATAACAGATTGAAAGGGAGCATGGAACCTAAAGGTGGGTGAAGGTTTTACCTCCTGGAACATCCTGCACAGACCACTGAAAGACATGAAAATACGCAGCATCAAAATAATGCCTGTCATCTTCCACGTGTCAGCAAAACACACTCTTTAACCCAACTACTGAAGCAGGTACCTCTAGAAAACTTGACGACTTCCGCATGTCTTCCAACTGGAAAATCACTTCATTTTCATTACGTTTTAAGCTTACATTCAGTCACACTCCCAAGTCTTAGGAGCCAAGCCGATACCTCCTTTTATTTTTCCGAAAGCAGAGGGCTTGTTATTTTTGTAATACCAGAGTCCTGTGATGAAATAAAAGCATTGGTTCAATGTATCAGAGAAATAGCAGGTTACCCAGCAGCTGAAATAATAAAACTCAAGCTCTCTTTTTCGGAATGGGCCAGAGACCTGTCGTAAAACTTTCCAGGGAGCCAGCCTGTAGTCTGTCCATTTTTAGTTAGGTTCTTGGTGCCGAGCTGTTAACCCTCCTGCGCTAGTTGCTTTCAGTGGCATTGGATGAGTTTTATTTTTACTTCCTATGTTGTAAGGATGGTTATGAATAGGAGGTCAGGGATGGTACAGATGAATACAATTCTAAACAAGAATTAGATGGTAGTGGACTGTTATGAGTGAGCAGGTATAATTGAGGTAAGAAGAATGTGAGAATGTACTGACTGGGACTGTTACTTAAGGCAGAGCAGCAATTATAGTAAGTGTATTTTACAAACATGCATGTAGATAGAGGTTTGCTTGGAAATATTCAAGTGTTAAGAGGTCCACATTTTGCTGGTTATCCTGGCCAGGTAGCTTCGGAATTCAACCAAGTTACTAGATAAAAGAAACTAAAATCACTCCATTTAATTAATGTTTTCCCTGAGTTACAAAGAAGTGAATTTATGTCATCCACTGTGAATGACTCTTCTCTGAATGAGCTAGATTCCCACCCCAGCCACTGATGGATATATTCTCTAGCACAAGGTAGCATTCAAAGGAATTATTTTTCAGTATTTCTTTTCATATTTTAAAAACTATAGACTACTTTCCTAAACACTCCTCCATGGTAATTATGAGAATTAAAGATTCTAAAATATTAACAATTTACCCTCCAGCACATTCAGAGGGTCAAGACCATTTAAATGTCCCTCTCAGGGAACTTGAAATAAAATACTTGTCTTGAATACTCCTAAAAATCTTTGTATTATTTAGCAAATTTTGGCCCAAAATTTGTTTGCTTAAGACATTCTTGTACTATATAAGGAACAACAAACTAAAAGGTATGTCATGTTTGTAACTCCCCACTATCAATAAAGCTAAATTCAATAAGCGCTTTGTCAGTGATCAGATATGGGTAGTTTTGAAGTGTTCTTTCTGTGATGGTTGGGGTGTTGGTTTCTTTCTCTTTTTTTTCTCTATTTAGTTTTCCTGATGACTCAGCTCAACAAAACACAACAAAAAAAGGAAACGACAAATAATTGAAAAGCTGTTCCAGGGCTTCCCTGGTGGCACAGTGGTTGAGAGCCCGCCTGCCGATGCAGGGGAAACGGGTTCGTGTCCCGGTCCGGGAAGATCCCACATGCTGCAGAGCGGCTGGGCCCGTGAGCCGTGGCCACTGAGCCTGCGCGTCCGGAGCCTGTGCTCCGCAACGGGAGAGACCACAACAGTGAGAGGCCCGCGTACCGCAAAAAAAAAAAAAAAAAAAAAAAAAAAAGAAAAGAAAAGCTGTTCCAATAACTTGAAGACTAATGAAAAATAAAAAGGGATAAAGCATCACTAGTGACTTGCTCTGTAACTCAGAGAGAATCCTAGGTCTGTCTCTCAGTCCTGACCACGTAGAAGTCATGGATTAAGTGTGGTTTCTCATCTCAGTTCCACCCTGACCACAGCCAGCCTGGCGCAGACTCAGGTTCATTATCATTTGTAAAGAAAGCACTTTTGTTTGTTTGTTTGTTTGCGGTACGCAGGCCTCTCACTGTTGTGGCCTCTCCCATTGCGGAGCACAGGCTCCGGATGCGCAGGCTCAGCGGCCATGGCTCACGGGCCCAGCCGCTCCGCGGCATGTGGGATCTTCCCGGACCGGGGCACGAACCCATGTCCCTTGCATCGGCAGGCGGACTCTCAACCACTGCGCCACCAGGGAAGCACCGAAACCACTTTTTAGGAAATGAAATTGTGTTGTTATGCAGGCCAACCCTCACGGCCTTTCTCTTCCACCTCACCGTCCAAATGAGCAAATGACATGGAACCAACATGAGATGCTCAACCTTTGATCTGAGTTAGCAGTAAAGTATTAAAACTCAGTTGAAACCATCTTGGTCATTTCTAGAGAATTCTAAATGGCAGAAATCATTTTTATTAAGGCTCTCCAAGCTGTGTGACCATGTAAAGAGAGTGATTGGCCTCCAAACCGAAACAGAAGCCACGTTCCCAGTTTTGAGCATCCCAGCCAGGGGCCCCAGAGTTTCTTTGTGTTTTCCTTGAACTCTCACAGAATTCCAAGCTTCCCTACAGGTTAGCACCACCCCCCGCCCCCGCATTCACATACCATCTATCCAACTCATAACACACATGAAGTTATTTCATCACACAAATAATTCCTTTGTGTGTCAAAGGAACAACCATTTTGCACAAGCTATACTTGGCAAGCTTGGTAGAAAGACCAGAGGCGAAAAGACATTCGAACACTCCTCTCGGCTTTCCTCCATCAAGGTGGTACGGAAGTGCAGTGAAGGTCCATTTCAGGAAAGGGAACAGGCCTTGAGGGAGAGAGAGATCCAACCCATGACTCTGGAAACACCCTGCTCAGCCCCTTTGCTTTCCTTTCTAGCCACATTCGCAGGCTGGTCTATGAACCTGGGTTATCAGACGCATTACTCCTTATGCCAGCACCAACCTTCCACCCAGTTTCAGACCAAACCTGCTCTTTAGGGAGTGGCGTGGAAGAGAAGGCACTTTTCCTGAACCTTTGGACAGGCACATCAGCCTCAGGTTAGCCTAAAGATCCTATGCGTCTTCTTTCCTTATCCCTTTAAGAGAAATGCCTTATAAAGTCACGTTGACTCATGCTGACCTCCCATTAGGACTTTGCCTTGATGTTCAATCATGGTTATAGAAGTGATTGCTATCTTCAAAAAGAAGACCCTTGTAAATTACCATTATTTAGCCCAGAAGGGGTGATATACCAAAATGGAAGAAGAAAGACCTTGATTATAGTAACAAACATTTCTCCCACTGTGCCCCCATTCCAAGCGTTTCCACACGTACCCAAAGGAGGGAAGTGTCCAGTGACACGATTGGAGGATTTGGACGCCCTTTATCTGGCTGTCTTTGCTTTGTGCTCATGTTTAGGTTATCACCACAGGCTCTACATTCAGAAATTCTCTTTCCATGTTGGGGATACCTTTCCCCCTCAATGAGGGGGAAACTGAGCAGGTGGGCCAGGTATGGAGGTGATTTATTTCTATTTTTGGTGGGCCAGGTATGGAGGTGATTTATGTCAATTGCATCTACATCACTTTGGCCGGAAGTAGGCATACGGCCCTACCCAGATGTAAGGGAGCTGGGGAAGGATGTCTTCATGTGACACCAGGAGGAAAAAGAAAAATTTTCATCGAGGATTGTCTCTGCACAATGAAGGATTGCATTCTGGAAGCCGTAGCTCTCATCTCCCTCCCTGGCTGTCCACGGAGCAAGGAGCTTGCCCGGCGAGCCACCTTCCTCCACCACACCCCTAGGGATCCACTCACACTATGCAGGGCTCTCCCCCACCGCCAACCCCTTGCCCGGGTCATAAGTCTTGCACTCAGCTCCCCTGTTATATCTTGCCTTTCCCCTTCTGAAGGACAAGCCCAGACAACTCTTGCAGCCTCTTCTCAATTCAGGGCCCTTACAGGTCTACAGCATACATTAAATGGGTTCTGTAAGCCTTGGGTATCTGCATAAATCCGGTTCTAATGAACTCAGGGAAACCCGTCTAATATCACAAGCCCCCCCTACACACCTCTGCCCCCCTGGGTCTCCCTGTCCCTCTACTTCTAGAAATGCTCTACACTCTTCTTGATTTTACCTCTTCTAAGACAATATGGACTGTAAAGTCCACATCTGTGACTAAATTCCTCTTATTCCAGCCATACAAGAAGGTTCCCAATGCACAATGGTTTGGGGAAAAAAGAGCGCATTATGGAGAGTCTAAGAGAGGGAACACATGCATCGATTTTTTTTTTCCTTTTTGTGTTAGTTTCAGGCGTAGCAAAGTAATTCAGTTATACATATATATATGCATATATAAAATATATATTCTTTTTCAGATTCTTTTCCAACATAAGTTATTATAAGATATTGAACATAGTTCCCTGTGCTATACAGTAGGTCTTTGTTGTTTATCTATTTTATATGTACTAGTGTGTATCTGCTAATCCTAAACTCCTAATTTATCTCTCTCCCTTCCATGCATCGATTCTTAATCACCACAGCAAGAGAGGATTCCTCAGGGACAGAGGGAGAAGGAAATTAAAATGATTATAGTCTGTCCCCCAAGTCTTCTTCCCTAACCTTTATGAAACTTTTCCATTTATTGCAGGCTTGAAGTTGAGAAATGTTTTATTCTATCACAATTCTGCATGTGGGTAGCAAAGAAAATTCTGCATGCAAAAAGAATCCTTGTTTAGCAAATGTTCACTGGCATAACTGTGCACCAGGCACATTGCTGTAATACATCATGAACATGATGCTGTGTTCCCCCTCCCCAGGGATAGTGAGGAACCAGAACCCCCATGGGGTGACCGATGCCTGAAACACACATTTAGATCAGGCAGAGCCAACCATACAAAGCACAATTAAATGGTTTTTTGAATTTTATTTTATTTATTTTTTATACAGCAGGTTCTTATTAGTTATCCATTTTATACATATTAGTGTATATGTGTCAATCCCAATCTCCCAATTCATCACACCACCATCCCCCCACCACTTTCCCCCCTTGGTGTCCATACATTTGTTCTCTACATCTGTGTCTCTATTCTGCCCTGCAAACCGGTTCATCTGTACCATTTTTCTAGGTTCCACATATATGCATTAATATACGACATTTGTTTTTCTCTTTCTGACTTACTTCACTCTGTATGACAGTCTCTAGATCCATCCACATCTCTACAAATGACCCAGTTTGGTTCCTTTTTACGGCTCAGTAATATTCCATTGCATATATGTACCACATCTTCTTTATCTATTCATCTGTCGATGGGCGCTTAGTTTGCTTCCATGACATGGTTATTGTAAATAGTGCTGCAATGAACATTGGGGTGCTTGTGTCTTTTTAAATTATGGCTTTCTCTGGGTATATGCCCAGTAGTGGGATTGCTGGGTCATATGGTAATCCTTTTTTTAGTTTTATAAGGAACCTCAGTACTGTTCTCCATAGTGAGTGTATCATTTTACATTCCCACCAACAGTGCAGGAGGGTTCCCTTTTCTTCACACCCTCTCCAGCGTTTGTTGTTTGTAGATCTTCTGATGATGCCCATTCTAACTTCTGTGAGGTGACACCTCATTGTAGTTTTGATTTGCATTTCTCTAATAATTAGTGATGTTGAGCAGCTTTTCATGTGCTTCTTGGCCATCTGTATGTCTTCTTTGTTGAAGTGTCTATTTAGGTCTTCTGCCCATTTTTGGATTGGGTTATTTGGTTTTTGATATTGAGCTGCATGAGCTGCTTGTATATTTTGGAGATTAATCTTTTGTCAGTTGCTTCATTTGCAAATATTTTCTCCCATTCTGAGGGTTGTCTTTTCATCTTGTTTATAGTTTCCTTTGTTGTGCAAAAGCTTTTAAGTTTCATTAGGTCCCATTTGTTTATTTTTGTTTTTATTTCCCTTAGTCTAGGAGGTGGGTCAAAAAGGATCTTGCTGTGATTTATGTCATCGAGTGTTCTGCCTATGTTTTCCTCTCAGAGTTTGATAGTGTCTGGCCTTACATTTAGGCCTCTAATCCATTTTGAGTTTATTTTTGTGTATGGTGTTAGGGAGTGTTCTAATTTCACTCTTTTACATGTAGCTGTCCAGTTTTTCCAGCGCCACTTATTGAAGTGACTGTCTTTTCTCCATTGTATATCCTTGTCTCCTTTGTCACAGATTAGTTGACCATAGGTGCATGGATTTATCTCTGGGCTTTCTATCCTGTTCCATTGATCTATATTTCTGTTTTTGAAGCACAATTAAATTAATAAGCATGTGCTTCTTACCAAGTTTTGTGTTCCTTGGGTCCTATGGGGAAGAGAAAAGTAAACCCAACTTAGAGCCTGCCCTCAAGGTGCTCAGACGTGGTAAAATCTTTCTAATTGACTACAGTTGGCCCCTGATCATGTTCTTTCTCTGCCCTGCTCTGTGCTCCAGGAGGCTGACCCCCAGGGATTGCATTATCCAGACTCAGACTCTTCAGCCAAGAGGTTGTATTTATCCAATAGGAGACCTCAGAGAGGTCAGAGGCCAGAAGAGAGTGGCTGGGGTATTTCTCTCCTGTCCTTTCCTGGCCATATAATTCTGAGCCTGCAGCTCCTGCCAGGTGGCCTCTCCCCACACGGCCTGGACTCATGCCACCACACCACAGCTACCACTTCTAGATAGTTTTTCACTGGTTTGTTGATGCTCTGCCACTCTTTTTAGAATATGTTCCTTCAGAGCGAGGAACTTGTCTGTCTTATTCACTGCCGTGAATGTCCAGTGTCTAGAACGATGCCTGGTGTGCAGCAGGGGATAAGTACTTTGTGTTGAGTAAATAAATGAGTGAATGAATGAAACAGCAAAACCATCATGACTTACCACTTGCTAGATTCCTATTCCAATATCATTCATTTATTTCATCAATAGTTATTGCACGTCTACTATATTCAAAACACGTTCCCTTGCCCCAAGAAGAGGGCAGCACAATAAAGTACACAACCATGACAATGAGGACTCCTGCAAACTAGCTGGAAGCCAAGAATTCCATTGCTGAGAAACATCACAGGCTAAAGGAATTATCCAACCAAGCCTTACTCTATATTTACCTTTTTTTTTTTTTTTTTGGCTGCGTTGGGTCTTTATTCCTGTGAGCAGGCTTTCTCTAGTTGCAGCGAGCGGGGGCTACTCTTCGTTGCAGTGCTCGGGCTTCTCATTGTGGTGTTTTCTCTTGTTGAGGAGCGTGGGCTCTAGGCTCGCGGGCTTCAGTAGTTGTGGCGCACAGGATTAGTTGCTCCGTGGCATGTGGGATCTTCCTGGACCAGGGCTCAAACCCTGGTTCGTGTACCTTGCATTGGCAGGCAGATTCTTAACACTGTGCCACCAGGAAAGTCCCTACCTATTTATTTTTAAATTTCTCAGAATATTGATAGTATTTCTACAGTTATTTCTCCATTAATTTTTTTTAATTGCATACTTTCTCTCTATAATTGCCAAATCTTTAAAAGCAGGTTAGGACTAGTTTCAGCAGTTAGCTGGTAAGTGTTTATTTAGTGCTTACTATATGTAATATAATATAGTATAATAATATATAATTATATATAATTATAGACTATGTTTATATACTTATATATAGTCTATCAAATAATGTGTACATATATGAATATAAATATATATTCTATTGAATTTTATAGATAGATAGATCTATATCTATTTATCACTAAATAAATATCAGCTGAATGCTGAAACTAGTCCTATATATAGTTATTTATATAAACATAGTTATATTGTTATAGACTAAATGTGTCCCCTCAAAATTCATATGTTGAAGCCCTAATGTGATGGTATTTGGAAGTGAGGGCCTTTGGGAGGTCATTAGGTCATAAGGGTGGAGCCCTATGATGGGATTACTGTCCTCGTAAGAAGAGGAAGAGTTAGCCCTCCCTCTCCACCATGGAGGACACAAATGAGAAGATGCCATCAGTAGACCGGGAAGAGGACCCTCACCCAGAATCCAACCACACTGGCACCCTGATATCGGACTTCCCAGCCTCCAGAACTGTGAGAAATAAAAATATTTGTTGGGCTTCCCTGGTGGCGCAGTGGTTGAGAGTCCGTCTGCCGATGCAGGGGACATGGGTTCGTGTCCTGGTCTGGGAAGATCCCACATGCCGCGGAACGGCTTGGCCCGTGAGCCATGGCCACTGAGCCTGTGCGTACGGAGCCTGTGCTCTGCAACGGGAGAGGCCACAACAGTGAGAGGCCCGCGTACCACACACAAAAAAATTTGTTTATGTTTAAGTCACCTGGTCTATGGTATTTTATTACAGCATCCCCAGCCGGCGAGAACTAAGAGATAGAGATGGAGATTACAGAGACAGAGCTATGTCTCATCATGTTGTTACATGATTGCATTCTGAGATTGAGCTGTTCTGATTCCATCCCCTTGACTTACATGACACCTGAATGAGTTACTAGGTAGGTAATGTTCATTTCTTTAAATATGTCTTGAAGGCAGCCATGTTCCTGGACACATGGAGAAACCTGAGAACATTGGAGCCCACCCACTGACACCCAGATGACTTTTTCTGGTTCAAGAATAAGCCATAGGGCTTCCCTGGTGGCGCAGTGGTTGAGAGTCCGCCTGCCGTTGCAGGGGACACGGGTTCGTGCCCCGGTCCGGGAAGATCCCACGTGCCGCAGAGCGGCTGGGCCCGTGGGTCATGGCCTCTGGGCCTGCACGTCCGGAGCCTGTGCTCCACAGCGGGAGAGGCCACAACAGTGAGAGGCCCGCCTAGCACTAAAAAAAAAAAAAAAAAAAAAAAGAATAAGCCATAGATAGAGGGATTCCTGGAAGCAGGGCACCTGCAGCCTGAACCCTGGAGCCCTTCAGAGCCCCCAGACAGGCCTCCATTGATGGCTCTCTCATTTCCCTCATGGATAAAGATACTGAGGACAAGTCAGGACTAATGGCACAGTCCTGGGTGATGGACAATAAAGCTCTGGGCTTGAGATACTAGGATATCTTCCAGAGATACTAGGAATGAGGCATGTATTAAAAAAAAGAAGAAGAAGTCAGAAAATTCAGCTGGAAGAAGGACTTGCCCACTCTTCAGAGGCTCTCCATAGAGGCACACTTCTGAAGGTGATGCAGCAGACTGCAGACCAACCCCAGGCAAGCGTGGGAGCCATGTGCTAAAGGTGGCAGGGCCACTGGAGGAGAGCCTCACCATCCAGGAATGCTTGGATGGAACGGCGACAAGCTGGCTCCACCGAAAATCCATGAAATATTAAACACTTCCATTTCTCCTGAATTCTTCCAGTTGAAATCCAGCTCTATAAGTTAGTGCCTTTGGTGAAGCCCTTCAGTCCCCTATCCCTTCCTGCACTGACCGAACTTAGACAAGATAGGGAGTCCTCACGGGTGAGAGGTCCCTGTGATCTCCAGAGGTAGACCAGGGTTCTGAGCTGCAAGAGAAAACTTTAAATCAGGAGAAGAGTGAGCTTCACCCAGGGATAGAGCACACGAGTCCCCTGCTGCAGCAAATGCCGCCATAGGCCCTGCCACACTCCTGTGCAGAGAATGGGTTATGACCCAGCCCTGCTTTGATGCCTCCCAGGTTTGCCATTGGAATTTAGCAGTAGGGATTTTGCTGTAGGTTTGCCAGGCAGGGTCTACGGAGGCCAGTGCTTCTCTGGCTGCAGTCAGCCATTTGCGTTTTTCCCCAATGCACCACACAAATCATTCCACTTTCTCTTCGTGCATTTTCTCTTTGCTCACGCAGAGCAGAGTTAGAGAGCCCTGTTTTACAGAACTTGGCCTCCCCGTCTCCCAGCTCCACTGATGGTCTGCCCTGGATATCAGGCACTTGTTTGGGTCAGAACTCTGCAGGATTCCATGCCATCAATTGTGGCTCACAGGTCACTGGCAACCAGAGACAGAGCTGCAGTGTTCTCTGGAGCCCGAGAGGGCCTGCTGACTGCCACAAAAATGTCTTTCCAGCAGCCCTGGAACAGCTGTGTGGTGCTCTGCCTATGTTGTCAGAATGCTGGGGACGATGCCCAATTCTCTGTGAGTTTCCCAGTAATTCTGGTATCTGCTCTTTATACTAAAGAGCCCACGTACTTTAAGGAGGGAAAACGAGTGAGCCAAAAGGTTTTGTGCCCGGGATTAAGACTATGGTAAAGTCAGAGAGAAGATCAGACTACTTACAAGACCAAGAAGGCCTGAGACACCTCTAGTGGAGGTTGGTCCTCTGAAGTTACGAGCACTCGACAAAAATCTGAACATGTCCATCTCTTCCTTTGAGGATAAGTAGACCTTCCTGACAAATGATAGAAAAGCGAGACTCCTAACCTTTCATTTCATGGAGTGGTGTTGCTCGGCTTCAAGGACAGACGCACAGTCACTTGAAGAGGCATCAAAATCCTCCAATGCCTAGTAACACATACCAAAAATATCTGAAAGGCATCTCAGAAGAATGTAGAACAACTTTGGAGAGAAATGATGGGTGGTTTGGATGAAAACACTCATCTTCAGGAAAGCCTAAAACTGCTTACCTGAGGGACTTCCCTGGTGGCACAATGGTTAAGAATCCACCTGCCAATGCAGGGGACAGGGGTTCGATCCCTGGTCCGGGAAGATCCCACATGCTACGGAGCAACTAAGCCCATGTGCCACAACTACTGAGCCTGTGCTCTAGAGCCTATGAGCCACAGCTACTGAATCCTGCGTGCCTAGAGCCCATGCTCCACAATAAGAGAAGCCCCTGCTCGCCGCAACTAGAGAAAAGCCTGTGTGCAAGAAGGAGTACCCAAAACAGCCAAAAATTTAAAAAAATTTAAAAACCAAAGAACTGCTTATTCAAGAAGTTATGAGATGGAAGAAAGTGTGGGAATTAAAGAACAGGAAAGAAAAAAACCCTTGAAAACTCAAACCATGAGAATGAAACAGGTTGTGAATGACAAAGCAGCCAGTTAAAATCTCTAACTGAAACTATACTGAAGGTGATACATTTGTCTGCTTTGTTTAGAGAAGATTATGGATGATGGCAACTTCGAACGAGATGAAAATAGTGAACCGCATGTGGCTGCCTAAACTGTCAGTCAGAAGTCACTTTGAAGAAACTCGTTGATGCTGCTAACTTAAATATTTCCTTAAAAAGGGTTTAAAAGAGAAGACCAGGAATTATTTTAAATTATTTGAATAAAATCAAATGGATGAAGAGCTTACAGGTCACATGAAAAGTTTCCAAACTGAGCAAATATCCTAACATTTAAAAATTCACAACCTAAAGGTGAAAGTCAAGAACTTCAACTGAAACTTCAAATACCACCTGAACTGTGTCAAGAACATGCAGTGAAACTTTGCAGAAAACCAATCGAGGAAGTAATTTACCTCTTACGGAAGAAACTTCCTAAAACATAGGAAAGCATCAGCAGCATGAATTGGAGACACAAGTCCAACTAGAAGATGGCTGAAGATCTGGAGAAAGAATTACAATGAACAACTTCCTTCTTGGCGAGCTAGATGGACTATCTCCCACGGGAAAAAAAGCTCAAGAGAGCTGGTTGGCAGCTTTGTCAACTGAAAAAAAGCTCAATGGACTAAGAAAAGGAAATGGCTGTGCCAGACAAAAATCGGCTGAAGCTGATTAAATTTCCAATTTTCTCAAGCGACCCTACAGTGGGCTGACTAATGGCCCCACCCTACTGTCTGGATCCTGTGCATATGTCATGTCATGTGGCAAAAGAGACTTCACAGAGGTCATTAAGTTATGGATCTTGAGGTGAGGACTATCCCGGACTCACCAGATGGACCCAACCTAGTCACTTCAGACCTTAAAGCCAGAGAAATTTCTCCAGCTGGAGCCAGAGAGACGCAACCAGAAGAGGAAGTCAGGGAACTTCCAAGTGGGAGAAGGATTCCCTGTACTGTTGAGGTGTAGGTGTCCAAGTGCAAAGATTGAAAAAAGGCCTCTAGAAGCTACAGCCAGCCCCCGGCTGACAGCTGGCAACAAAACAAGGACCTCAGTCCTACAGCTGCAAGGAACTGAGTTTTGCCAACAACCTGAATGAGCCTGGAATGAACCTCTCTATAAGAGCCCAGCCCGTCAGCACTTTGATGCAGAGAAACCAGAGAGCAAAGCCACACCTCTAACTTACAGAACTAGAATAAATGTGTGTTGTTTAGAGGGCTAAGTTGAGACCTAATGCCCTTCTATTCAACAAGCAGCTCTGGGCATAGGTCCAAGAGGATCAGTGCATCCCCGGAGCCATCAGATCCCTGGGAGAGGAGGAAGGTTAAGGAGTCTGGAATGCAGGTCACATGCAGGTTTGATTCAGCTTTCAGGGCATCTGACCCCTGCATACCCATGGCCACGGGAAATTTTCCTGCATTCTCTCTCTTTAAAAGTCATTTTGAGTCATCTGTTTTTAGTTTAACTACTATTTTTTAATTGAGGCTACATCTGCTGGTAAAATTACAATTCCTAAGGTAGTGTTTTTCAAATATAGGTGGTTGTTATGTAATTCTTATGCATACATTATTTCCACTTCACTGGACCCCCTAGAGAATAAGTCATATAAATATTGTATTTTGTTTAAAATAAAATGTCTAATTAATTAATTAATTAATTTTTGGCTGCGCTGGGTCTTTGCTGCTGCACGCGTGCGGGCTTTCTCTAGTTGCAGCGAGGGGGGGCTACTCTTTGTTGCGGTGTGCAAGCTTCTCATTGCGGTGGCTTCTCTTGTTGCAGAGAAATAATTAATTAATTAATTAATTAAAATAAAGTAAAAGGTCTATTATCATTTAAGCCATCATTGAACTTCGACATGACCAGATGGGAACATTCAAAAGAATAAAGATCATTTCTATATCCTATGAGCTGTTATTAGAAATCCGTAAAAGTAGGCTGATACTTACCTCAAATTTTTTTATTGTTTTTAAAAACAACACACACACAGACCCGAATGACAACACCACCCCCTGCTAACCTTAGTCCTATAATATTTTTATAACCACTAATTCATAGATGAGAGGATTTGACATTTGCATTTGTTTCTTATTTTTCCATTTTTTAACCTTTATTTTGCTTAGGATATTCTTTACTGTCTAAATGTCTCTAAATGTTATGCAGTCAACAAGTTTTCCTTTTGTGAAAAAACATAAAGATACTTCTTGAGCTATTGTTACATCTAGCAACCTGCTAGGTGCTGGAGATCCAAGATGACTAGACCTTGGCTGGTTGTCCCTGGGGGCGGTGGGGGTGGTGGTGAGGGAGAGGCTGGGAGACAGACGTGTAAACAAGCAATTGTTGGATGATGCAATACGTGTAACCCCAGGGTGTGTGCAGAGCCTCATGGCATCGCCACAGGAGATGCAAATTCCACCTGCAGGGGTCAAAGCAAAAGAGGCAAACTTCCAGATGAATTTTTTAAAAGATTTAGGAATTCAGTGTTTCTGTGGATCATGCACTACGTTCAAAGAGCATTATAAGGTCCATACTCTTGCCTCTCTTGAATTTTGCCAAGAAATTTAGTGAGGGTTTTCCCCTCATGGCCTCTTATATCGTCTTTGGAAAGGAATCTAAACTGAGAGTTGGAAAACTGGCGTTTTATACTTAAATCCAGCACCTACTAAACAAATGGTTTGGGCCTCAGTTTCTGTAAAAATGGCAATTAATCATAACCACCCTGCTTACCTCATAAGACATTGTAAAGATGAAATTAGATCACGTATGTGAAAACACCAGGGCACTCTACAGATTACTCCAGGTCGAAACATTTCTATACTGAGTTGCCTGTTGCTAATGTGAATGACTGCCATGTATTGAAAGAACAGATTAATCAGAATAATAAAGATATTCGATTCCTTAGAGTTCCACAGCACCGTCCTTCTGAAGCTTCGCACATCTGTTCTCTCTTTGGCCTCCTAATGTCTTTCCAGGAAAAGCTGGGGCACGTGTTACTGCCCCAGAGTTGCAGAAGAATGAGGAAGATGAAGTCACAGGGCCGAATCTGGACTTGAACCCCAGCTCTTGCCTTCAGACCATCCCTATACACGTATGGTGCCCAAAGCTCCAAGGAGGAATGGCTGTGATGCTTCCTAACAGATTATTTGAATTGAATTCAGAAGAGATAAGGATATATTTATTTATTTATATATTTATATAAATATATATAAATATATATTGTATAATATATTATATTTATATTATATAGTATATATTATATATATTATATATATATTTTTATATATTATATATATTTATATTATATCATATATAAATATATATTTATTCCAATTACAAATGCTCAACAGGAAAGTTCATTCTTTTCAATATTCAACTGGAAATAATAAATCATGCCTCTAAAATATAAAGGAGAAAGCACTGCCTGCCTGACTGCCCGGGTTCCCACCTTCCTCCCAGTTGTCTGCACAGCTGTGGGACCTCCCTGCTCTGCTCTGCTCCAGCCATGCCGGGCACAGAATACTCTTCCCCATCTCCACCTGTGGAAATTCCTCTCCTCCCCAATCCCAGATGCCAGAAGTAGGTTCCTCAGCTTAGACAAGTGGGTAAGAACCCAGGCCCCCAGGAAGCCTGCCTGAGTCTGAATCTCCGTCCTGCTACTTTCTTTCTTTCTTTTTTTTTTTTTTAAATAAATTTATTTATTTATTTTTGGCTGTGTTGGGTCTTCGTTGCTGTGAGAGGGCTTTCTCCAGTTGCGGAGAGCAGGGGCCACTCTTCATCGCGGTGCGCGGGCCTCTCACTACCGTGGCCTCTCTTGTTGAGGAGCACAGGCTCCAGACGCACAGGCTCAGTAGTTGTAGCTCACGGGCTTAGTTGCACCGCGGCATGTGGGATCTTCCCAGACCAGGGCTCGAACCCGTGTCCCCTGCATTGGCAGGCAGATTCCCAACCACTGTGCCACCAGGGAAGCCCCGTCCTGCTACTTTTGAGCCACCTTTCTGCCTCTGGTCCCTTATCTGTAAGGGGGAAGCTATGGTGGCCACGCTAATAATGGCATGGTCGTTACAGGATTATTAAAAGGGATTACTAAGATAACACATGTGACACACACTTGATGGCACATGCAATACCCAATAAATACTAGCAGTCAAATTCTCTTCTTTTCCTTTGCAGGTTTTCCATCCTGCACCAGGTAGCCAGTTCCCTGAGGATGGGGATTCGTTTCCTGGCACCCCTTGCCTGGTACATAAGTGTAGCTTCCAGCTCTGTCGTTTATGCTATCTGTGAACTTGGCCTATCATTTAATTTTCTAAAGTCTCAGTCCTTATCTGAGGACTGAGATAATGGGTTTACTGTGGAAATCAAAGCCAATAATGTGTATTAAACCACATGGCACAGTGCCGGTAAATAATTAAGCAAATATATTTTAGTCACTGTTTGGTGATTAAGAGTTTATATGAAAACTGTATTAAAGGGTTAAGGCTCTGATGTCACAGTGTTCCTCAGACAGTATTTTCTGACCTTTACAGTTAAAATTACTGATCAAAATTTGAGGATTGAAAAAAGAGAGACAGAGAGAGTAGTGTTAGGAGGCTCAGGGCTGGGAGGACCGCAGGAGGCAGCCTGATGAGATCTGTTCTCCGAGAGAGACAAGAAGCCCTCAACTCTACTCCTGGAAGGAGGCCATGGCCTCCTCCTGATGAAGTGGGGAGGAAATGGGGAAGGGAGAGCCAGGGGGGGAGAACGTAAGGGACAAGTAAGATGAAGAAGAGGAAGGCAGAGGGACAGAGGATGAGGGAGACTTGGAGGAGGAAGAGGAGAAAGAAGGAGACAGACAGAGGGGACAAGGGGACCAGAGCGGCTCTGTGACTGAGCAAGCACTCACCGAAGGGTCGTCGGATGGAGTATTACAGCCCAGGAGGGTGCTGGGAGAATCTAAGGAGGTAGCTGTTTGTCCCAACACTTGCAGGTTGCATATAGCAAGTGGACTACACAGGCAGGTCCCACAACTCAAAGAAGAGTCCCACATCCTGCTTTGTAAAAATTTATTTTATCAATATTTATTATGTTTTAAAAGTCATTTAAGGGACTTCCCTGGGGGTCCAGTGGTTAAGAATCCATCTTGCAATGCAGGGGACGCCGGTTCCATCCCTAGTCGGGAAACTAAGGTCCCACATGCAGCGGGGCAACTAAGCCCGTGCGCCGCTTCTAGAGAGAAGCCCGATCACGCACCACAACGAAGCAAAGAGCCCACGTGCTGCAACGAAAGATCCTGCGTGTCGCAGCTAAGACCCCAACGCAGCCAATAAATAAATAAATTTTTAAGTCATTTAATAATGATGGTTTATATACCCTACTCTTTAAATTAATTAATTAATATTGACGTATATTTGATTTACAATGTTGTGTTAATTACTGTTCAGCACAGTGATTCAGTTATACATATATATATATATATATTCTTTTTTACATATTCTTTTCCATAATGGTTTATCATAGGATTTTTTTCTTTTTCTTTTTTGGTACGTGGGCCTTCCACTGTTGTGGCCTCTCCCGTTGCGGAGCACAGGCTCCGGACGCGTAGGCCCAGCGGCCACGGCTCACGGGCCCAGCCGCTCGGCGGCATGTGGGATCCTCCCGGACCGGGGCACGAACCCACGTCCCCTGCATCGGCCAGCGGGCTCTCAACCACTGCGCCACCAGGGAAGCCCTATCATAGGATATTGAATACAGTTCTCTGTGCTTTACAGAGAACTTGCTGTTTATCCACCACATCCTGCTTAACAGTGGAACTAATTCAGGAAGGTGACAGATCCAGGACTCAACTCTATTTTCCATATTAACACATAGTATTTTTTTTGCTTGGTTTTGATATAGGCTGAATATCCCAGTAATGCCACTAAATTAGAAAGAAAATTGTATGTTGCTTTGTTGATAACTTTTTTTTTTTTAAGCAGAGGACGATTGTAGGTTGTCTTGCTAATGACTTTACTTGGCTTCCTCACCACCAAAGATCTCAGCTCCTGTGGTGAAGGCCACAGGCGGTGGGTGCGTGAGTCACACACACACCCTCGATTCAGCACATCCTTGCCCATGTGGCTTTGCAGAGACTCCACACGTGGGTGCGGGCATTTGGCTACATCACTATGATTTTACTCTAGTGGGCCCTGAGCAATAAACATCAAACTATTTCATTTCTCTATATGTTCCTTTTATTTTTTCTTTATGTTTCAGGTGGGGTATTACACTGATTGTATAAGTAGGTTAGATTATCTATGAAAGTCATTTTAGGATAAAAGAGTTAAATTTTTTTTTTCTTGACATGGGGTACTGGGGAGGATGGGATTGAATCCCTACCCTAGAAGCATTTCTGACCATCCTTTCCCTTAGTTCTCTTCCCTCTTGCCCACTTCAACAGTAGGAGGTGCTGACCTGCAGGAGCTTCCCCAAAACACACTGGACCCTAGCTCTCTCTGTCCTGGGTCTCTGACCACGCCCCTGCCAAATGTGTGCTCTGTAAGGAAATAAAGAGACCTGAAAATAGTCACTGTCACTAATTTTATCATATAATAACATGATTTTTAAAAAGAAAACATTTAATTTTTAGAAAGTTGTGGTGTTTCTGGTGAGTGGACCCAGTTGGAGAAAATGTAACTGCTTAAAAATGGGGCCCACATGGCCTTTGTCATTCCAAGATCGAGAGACCTCTTTAAAAACACCTAATCATGAATCCCTCCAGCTGGAATGGGAGGCCGTCTCATTCTGTCCACTGCCTGCAAAGATGATCCTGCAACCTTGGGCAAGTACATAGACCCAAATTTTGCATTAGCTGAAAAGGATATAAAGACACTTATTTTCAGTGAGGAAAACATTACAACATTCAGATCAAGGATGGGAGTTTTTCCCAGGTAGGAAGCCAACAGGGTAACAGTGAAAGCTAAGACTTTGCAGCCAGACGCCCTGGGTTCCTCAGTTCAGCTCTTGTGATCAGCGAGTTTTACTTATCACTCCTGTAATTCAGATTCCCGGGCTGTCAAGTGAGGGCACCAATGGCACCTGCCTCACACAATGCCTGTGGGGATGAAAAGAGTTATCAGCTGTCAGCACCTAGAGGAATGCTTGGCATGGAGGAATCACTCGTAAGTGTTAGCTATTAGGATTCTTCTTCCCGGGAAATTTCCTTCCTTTGACTCCGGCAGGCCCCCCACAACCCCCTCCACGGGAAGCAGGGAGCACTGCAGAACGACTCAGCAGTGCTTGTTGCGATCCTGCTATGCCAGGTGCACGGTTCTCTTTCTATCCATGTCATCAAACACAGATCAAATTAGAGGGGAGGGCTTCCCTGGTGGCGCAGTGGTTGAGAGTCCGCCTGCCGATGCAGGGGACGCGGGTTCGTGCCCCAGTCCGGGAGGATCCCACGTGCCACGGAGCGGCTGGGCCCATGAGCCATGGCCGCTGAGCCTGCGTGTCCGGAGCCTGTGCTCCGCAACGGGAGAGACCACAACAGTGAGAGGCCCGCGTAACAAAAAAAAAAAAAAAAAAAAAAAAAAATTAGAGGGCAGAGCTCTACAGGAAAACAAAGACACCAGAGAATTCCCCTCTGACAGGCACAGACCAAGACAAAAGGAGTTATGTGAACACGAGCCATATATTCAGAAGAGTTTAGACAATACACTTCTTTGTTATATTGCATGAGTTCATGGCACCCAAAGACGCTGCAAATACAAGAGGACAATAGCTGACATATCAGGTTTTGCAGTCATACTACCAGTGGCTGACTGTTTGCCAAACTGCCTTTGGCTTCGGCCCTGAATTCACATAACAAAAAGAGGAGAGTATTAAAATGCTCACTTCCATTTGGCTTTAAAAGTCCCAGCTTAGCTGAAAGATAAATCAAAAATAAAACCAGAATGTAGCCCGTTGCATTTGATGACAGGATTATTAGTTTATTCCTTTCCTGAGGTAGCTAAATAGGAAGAGAGAGGGTGTTTCGCAAACATAGCAGAGGGGAAGCCTGCACAGAATTTATCTGAGTTATTAGTTTAGATCAGCCCATGGGTGTTGGACTAGTTTTCTAGGGCTTAACAAATGACCACAAATTGGGTGGCTTATAACAATAGAAATTTATTCTTTCACAGTTCTGGAAGCAAGAAGGCCAAAATCAAGGTGCCAGCAAGTTTGGTTCCTTCTGGAGGGCTGCAAGGGAGCACCTGACCCGTGCTTCCCTCCCAGCTTCTGGAAGTTACCAGCCATCCTTGGCATTTCTTGGCTTGTAGCTACGTGACTCCAAACTCTGCTTCTGTTGTCACGTGGCTGTCTTCTCTCTATGTATCCCTGTGCTTCACATGGCATTCTCCTCTGTGTGTCTCTGTATCCAAACTTCCCTTGGGGTGTTTGATTGGAGCCACCTTAATGACCTCAACTTACCTTGATTACATCTCCAAAGACCTTTTATCCAAATAAGGTCACATTCCCAAGTACCAGGGGTTAGGATTTCAACATCTCTTTTGGGAGGACGCAATGCAGACAACAACAGGTGATGAATTTGCTAATTGCTAAAGAGAATCTAGAGTCGATCAAGTTCTGCCCACTGGCCTGAGTATCTTCATTCCTTATATGAGGAGGGCAAACAGATTTGATTTGGGTAGGGATAAATCTCTTCTAGTTTTCACTTGAGTTCTGTTTTGATTTTTTTTTCAGTTTTAGAAGAAATGGTATTTGCCTTGTCTCTAAATCTATTATTAACTCTATATGTAGATAAGTCACCCCAGAAGGTAAAATTACAAAGGCTGTGTGCAAAGAACTTCACCAGCTGGGAGGGAAAGTAGCAAACGGGGCCCCTCTCTTTAAAGAAAGCCTGGAACAACATATTCCAGCCCCTTCTGTATCTTAAAAGCAGGCATGAAGTCTGGTTTAAGGCTATTAGCTTCCAAAGTTACAAATGTAAGATCGAAGGGAAAAGACAGTGACATAGTTCCATGCAGGCAAAATGGTTCCACCTTTCCCCATCCTTTAGGAAAAAATAATAACAAAAAATTGCTTGTGGAGAGTATGAAAGTTATTTACCTGTTTGTTTTATCTGTTTATTTATATCATGGGTCAGCAATGGGGGCCCACGCGCCAATCTGATGGCTGCCTGTTTTGTGAATAAAGTTTTATTGAAACACAGCTATCCCTATTTGTTTTATTATCTATCGTTGCTTCACACTACATGGCAGAACTGGGTGTTGCCAGCAAAGCCTGAAACATTTACAGTCTGGCCCTTAACAGAAGAAACTTGCCAATCCTTTAGATTTAGGGAATTAGGAAATAAAGGATATCACGAGGCATTAAACACCCTACTCATGGATTACCAGTAGTAACTTGCAACCTCTTGGCACTGCCATTTCTTTAACAAGCCTATGAGCTTAGTGGTAAACACTTGGCATTTGTGGCTATTGGTACAAGCCAGTCAGGGTCTAAACAACCAAAAACCCCTAGCAATCATAAGAATAGGGATGCCAAAAGTGGATACTATTAAGAATCAGAATCCCAGAACTGATAGAAAAGAAGACTGAATTACAGTCTAGGATAGCCTTCTAGGGCTTGAAGCAGGGTGTGGATGAAGAATGCCTCCTGCCACATCAGTAAACCAAGGATGTTGCAGCCATCAAGCCCTCAGCCACTGCAGCCACGCCCAACAGTGCACCCTGAGGGGCTTCAGGATGGAAAAAAAGGAGGATACCGGTCTCAGATAGCTAAGGTGCATACCAAATGAATGATTTCAGTGAGCCCAGACTCTTGTACCTTCCCATACGTGGAAGAGTGCTAAAATCCTTAACTTGAGATGTCTGGTTTTCTTTAATTAACAGTAACCTTTTGATGTCCCAACTCCCTGGTTTTTGTTGCAAAAACCCAATGTCCCAGCTCCTTCCTTACTCTTCGAAGCAGTTCCTCACAGCTATCTGAGAGGCTGCCTCCCGGGCTCAAGTCCTCAGCAAGTCCACCAAATAAAACATAATTCTCAACTTTTAGGTTGTGCACTTTTTTCAGTTGACAAGGGGATAAAATCCTCTTCTTATGCTTGTTGATAACCACTTTCTGGTGTTGGGCTGAAATCTGGCACTTCTCCCTGCTACTGTGATTCTTGTACTTTGTTCCCCCCTTTGCTTGGGTCACCAAACCATGGGAGGGTATCCCCAAACAGTGCTGGAGACCCCTGAGCTGTTCACGGGGTCCCCCCCCAGAGCACCTCAGACCCAGTGCTCTATAAAAAGCACCTGCCATTTTGTCCCAGGGGCTGAGGCTCCTCTCCTGGCTCCCACACCCCCTCCCCGGCCTATGGCTTTGATCGGGTGTGCCCGTATTCTCAACCCAAACTGTCTTTCCGGCCAGGCCCTATGGATGAATGCCTCGGCTGAGCTGTCTGCCTGGCTTCGCATCAGATCATCTTTGAATCCAGGCTCTGCGGCGAAAATGCCAGACCTGATCTAGCCCAGTGCGCTCTGACCTCATTATTTTTCCCCTAAGGGCACAATGTCCAATCTCTACCACTAAGCCACAGGGACTTCGATGTACTATATTGGCTGTTGCCTTTTTGCTGAATCTGTCTTTCCATGACAGTTTCTGGGTTAACCCAACTTAGAATATACCAGAATCTGAAGGGGCTGCTAATCTTTTATGTCCTAGGAGAATATATATATATATATATATATATATATGGCATTAAGAAGCTTGCCTGACTATAATAAGCACCTAATACATGGTAGTTTTTATGTTATTATGTTATCGAGCCGGCGACGGTAGTTTCTTAAGTGCTACCCAGTATTCAGAGAGCTTCTTAGAACCAAGCGTTTACTTCTAAGAACAGGATTTGTCTTCAGGTTATTGAAACTGTAGTCTTATCTAGGATCTCTTTTGAATATTTCTCAATTCCTATTTCTAGGTGGAGAAGGAAAGCTTGGGACATGTGCCTTTAAGTAGAATGAGAAGGCAAGAATACCTGTATTTATTTTTCTTATTTTATTTTTAAGCCACTGAAGCTCAGTTGGGCCAATAGATAAGCAATCCTTGAACTGTCACAAGCTTTGTCTAAAACAGAAGCATGTTTTTCATCTTCTCAACAGAATGTCTTTTATACTTTTCCATATAGCAAGGATTGTTTTTCCCCAAATACTATCACAGAAAGAACTACTCAGAGTCAGAGATAGCATATTTACCCAACATAACTGCAGCCCTCCAGTGTCATCTATTTTCATGTGCTGCTAGATGATCCATGGTTACGATGTGCTGAGTATTTACTGCTCATTTCTTGAGCTTCAGGTCTCGCCCATGCTGGTGTCTCGTCCTTTGAACTCTTTGTCCAGCCAGCCCTGGGAGACAGGGCTGCAGGAAGGGGTGTAATAGAAATCAGGAAGCAAAGGTGCTGGTTCCCCAACAGCAGCCAATCTGGGAACAGACCTGTTTCAAAGATTATTTGGGACAAACACATGCTGTACTGTTCCCAACACTACCTGTCCAGTGTCTGCTCCAGAAGTAGCCACGTGGGGTGGATAATTATTAATAGGCCTGTAGGGACCAGACCAGTAACTTGGTAACCACAGGGAAATTTTAGACAGTGGGCCTGGCTCCAGATATGAGATAATCTGTGATCTTTAGAATCAGGCCTCATTTAGAAGAGCTGGAGCTGGAGTTGAGCCCATACTAGCCTGCAGGTAAGAGGGCCTCCCAGAGGCGTTTTGTCTCACACAGAGACCGGAAGATTCCTTCTATCTTGGACTTGCTTTATTGTTGCCCTCATCACCCAATATCATAAATATTTCTCCATATTCTCCACTAAATTCTGAGCTCCTTAAGTGGTATGATCGTATAATTTTCATGTTTAGATCCCCAATGCCCGTCAATCAGCCAATTCACTAACCAATCAATTCATTTCAGGTGAAAAAGAACACTGTACCACACACCACTCAATTAGACCAAGCAGTTGAGATACTAATGGGGCTTTAGGGACTCCTCCAGGGTGGTTTAAATGTGGCATCTTCCTTTCTCTTACCTCATTCTCTGGGTCATTCACAAATGGACTGGGAATGTTGGTCCCCCTGTGTCTTAAAACTAAAAGGCTCTGTCTGGCTGTGGGGCGATGGAAGAATACTTGGGACTAACGAAATTTTTTCCACCTACCTGCCAGGTGGCATGAACGTCGTCCAAGCCTAGATGCAGGGATTCACCCAAATGCTTGTTGTCATCTATTGCATCATCCTCTTCTAGGAAAGAAGAAAACAGCTTCCATATCTCTGTGCCCCTGAATGTTCTTGGTCTAATCTGACCAAAGGCAGGCTCTTGGCCTTGCAGTGCCAATAGCACTGACCATCCTAGTACCTACAGTGTCACCCTGACCAAGTGGTCTGGAGGTGTGCATGACTCATGGAGTCCCACCTCCTGGAAGTTACAGCAGGAGTGTGGCTAGTATAGCAGGGCCAAAGTCACAGCAGGAGAGGTGACCAACGTGTCATTTACCAGGGAACAAAGCAAGTTGTTTTCATTCTCAACCCCCTTGAATAATACTCTATTTATGTTTTATTCCTTTCAAATGAATCCAAATTTGGCCCTCATTTCCTTACTTTTAGTATCTCATTCTAGATCTATTTAGATCCAGTGCCCTTCCTGTACCTATTTAAAACCCACGAGTTTACCATCTGAGTCAGATGTTCTGGACACTGACCTCTGGTCCAATATTTGAGACAAGATGAAGAGGTGACTTTAAAACTTTCAGGGCTTCCCTGGTGGCGTAGTGGTTGAGAGGCCGCCTGCCGATGCAGGGGACACGGGTTCGTGCCCTGGTCCGGGAAGATCCCACATGCTGCGGAGCGGCTGGGCCCGTGAGCCATGGCCACTGAGCCTGCGCGTCGGAGCCTGTGCTCCGCAACGGGAGAGGCCACAGCGTAACCGCAAAAAAAAAAAAAAAAAAAAAAAAAAAAAAAAAAAAAAACTTTCAAAGGATAAGAACCAAATCAGCACATCCAACCCTTACAACCTGCCATGTATCACAGAAGTAACTATATGGATGTTAAAAGGGTGAGCAGAAGTGCCTTAGGCTCCACATCCCCCTGGTTACACTGAGATGTTGTAAGAAGGCATCAGGAAATAGATGAGGGAATTATAGGGGAAGAAACTATGAGCTATGCTGGCTGGAAGCCACATGCCTTGTGGGGGAACAGATTCTTTGACCACCTCCACCAACAACTCCCAACCTCTTTGGAATTCTGACATCCCATCACTATCTGTTTGATTATCTAGTCTTGATATGACAGCTTCCATCTTGCAGGAAACAAGTTAACACAGCATAGATTCATTACATGTTTTCAAATGAATGTGACTGAACAAGACTTTTATTGCAAGCATTTTACTGCATCCGTTGAAACAACTTGCAACACCTTGGCTAAACAAACACCATTTTTCAAAAATAAACCCCAGTGGTTGTGTAGCTAGTACAGCAGTGTAGCCACTAGGGGAGCATTACTGCAAGAGTCCTAGAAGATGGCAGAGAGCAGTTGTAACCTCAATCAGGAGACAGCACAAGAGAGGGAGAGTTTCCCAGGAGGTCCAGGCATACTTCCTGCAGATGAAGTTCAGGACATTTCCTCAAATCCTTCCAGTAAATCCTCCCTTTACTTGAGCTAGATTCAGTTTTTCAGTCCTTGAAGCAAGTGATCCTTGACAAGAGCATGCTGAACTGGAACTCAGAAAAAGGATAAATGGAGAAAAACCAATAAAAAGCTTTGCAGGCCCATCACCTGTCTTCTCTCATTTGACCATCCAAGCACAATGCCCTGTGGGAGTGGAGGGTGAGAGAGAGCTTGCCTCTGTGTCTGGTATCACTCTCCCACCTAACAGAGCCATATGCCCATCTGAAATGTTTAATTCGGATAAAAGAGGGCATTTTCTTGGCCTCTTTAACTGATATCTTTGGGTAGGGCAAAGGAAAAAGAGACATTGAACAACATGAAGAGGAATAATAAAACAAAACATGAAAACCTGTGGCAAATAATTCCCACCCAAGCATGCACACTCCTTTCCAGAGCACATAAAACACCCTGGATTTGGAAAAAGACTCCGTTCCCTCAGAGTCATGCTTACATTTTCAATAAAAATATCTTTGCTCTACAGACCCAACTGGCTGCCTGAGTCTACTATAAAACAAGCTCCAACTTGGCCTGGCTGTAAGGGGGAAATGTGAAGCTGGGAAAATTATTTCCCCAGCTTCTTTTAGTGCCACCCCCCTCTTTATTGTGGTAATTCCTTGACTTTCACTCCCAGGTTCCCGTAACTGCTTTATTTCCCTTGTGCTTAAGGCCAGGTCAGCACACAGTGGTTGGTGGCCCAGTCCCTCAAGTCTCTGCTTTCTGCCCAATCACCGTGAGTCTTTACTAATTCATACAGGAAGTAGTGGTGTAGATAATAAAAGGGTTTGGCTTAGACAGGCTGACAGCCCACAGCTAAGGAGCCCAGTGCCTTCTCTGGGCCTCAATTTTCTCATGTATAAAATAGATATTTCTGCTCTCCTGGATTGCTGACAGGCTTGCAGAGCTCCAGGCTGGGAGCAGGTACACGCCAGGCTCTACACACTACACTGCGAGGGTCCTGGCCTCTCCCCGAAATGTACTCACCTCCTTAGAGTTTCTGTCAGTGGGTCCAAGAGTGCATGAAATTTAAGAACCAGTTGATAAGGCAGCGAGAAGTGGGCGGAGGACGGAGGACGTTTGCTCAGGGGCACTTTTGTGCCCTCACATCCCACTGCAGGAGTAGAATGTGCTTTCGTACACTTACCACGGACTCGGATGAAAACTTCAGAGAAGGGTGAGGAAGCCATCAAGCAGAAAGGCTGAAGGAAGGTGTGCAGTAGAAGTCAGCATAATTCTGCATCAGGATCAAAACTGAAATTCTGCAGATAAAATTTTCTTCTGAAAGAAAGATGGGAATTAATGGGAATTACAATTTAAGGAAGTTAGAATTAACTACTATCTTAGCTGATTTTTTTATATACTGAGCTGAAATGAAGTTTATAGTCATTCTTCTTATTATTAATAATATTAAGGGCTTCCCTGGTGGCGCAGTGGTTGACAGTCCGCCTGCCGATGCAGGGGACACGGGTTCGCGCCCCGGTCCGGGAAGATCCCACATGCCGCAGAGCGGCTGGGCCAGTGAGCCATGGCCGCTGAGCCTGCGTGTCTGGAGCCTGTGCTCCGCAACGGGAGAGGCCACAACAGTGAGAGGCCCGCGTACCGCAAAAAATATATATATATATAATATTATTATTATTATCATGTTTAGCCAATTCAGGGTCTTTGGGGGGAACCAAAATGTCTCTTAACGATTTAAAGAAATTAAATTACTTATTTAGAGCCTATAATAAATCTCTTTGACTCTTTGTTAACAAAAACTTTAAATCCATCATTCAGAGATGGATTCCAAGAAATAGCAAACTTATTAAGATTTAATCATACAGACTAAACAGCCAAGTCCAAGTAGTGAATTTGACTGAATTTAGCTGATGATGTGGATGAGAATTTGATTCTCTGAAATATCTTAGAAAATAAATTCTGGGACTTCCCTGGTGGTCCAGTGGTTAAGACTCCATATTCCCACTGCAGGGGGAATGGGTTGGATCCCTGGTCGGGGAACTAAGATCCCACATGCTGCACGGTGCAGGCTAAATAAATAATAAATAAATAACACTGTAAAAAATGAAAAAAAGAAAATAAATTCTATGATTGTTAATGTGAGGATAACAGTCCATGGGCACAACTTTATGTTCAATCTTTATCTAGTTGTTTACAGTTTTAAAATTTAACTAGTAGGCTAATTAGTTACTCCCACACCATTTTCTATAAAGAATAATAAGCCACTAAGAAGGTTTTATAAAATAGAGCTTGATAACATAAGTTACCTATAGGTGGAAAACAAACGTAAGTACGTGAAATAGAACTAGGAATAAATCCAACAAAAAATTGCCTACCATATGAAGCTATTTAGTTACTTTGGTACCAACTTCTTAACAAGGTGTGGAAAAACACAGTTTGACTTTTTATAAATATAAAAATATTTAACTTTTTACTTTTTCAAGTTTAAACTTTACCTATTTGAAGCACATTCCAAAAAGATTCCTTTGCACCTCAAAATCTTCTAGTGAGTTTTCTTAAAATTAAAGTCATATCTTATTATGATATTTATATTTAATATTATATCAAATTGAATTACTATTTTTCTACCTGATAGCTTGAAAACAAGGACTGTCATATTACTAGAAAATCCTACAAAAAAGCTAATCTCAGCCTGTGTGAATTCCTGGGAAGTGATAGGATTTTTTAGGGCCTTATATATATATCCACATCTATAATTTTTTTAAGATAGAAAGTTTCTGTAGGAATTGCTTGCAAGTTTCTGTTTACAGGCTTCAAAGACTTCAGATATACGCTACCCCTCCACTTAACACACTATTCTTTTACTTGAAAGATTTTCCCAATAAAGTGTTAGTTTTATCAGGTTTTGCTCCCTACAAAAGCAGTCACCTTGCATATTCCAGAAACAGATAGCCCTGAAGATTCAGCACTCACAATCTTAGAGTTTCTGAGTCCTACTTTAAGTATTCTGTCCCATATTCTGTCCCATTGAATCATCAAAATACCCCAGAAATTCCAGCATTTCAGCAAAAAAAGAAAAAAAATATATAAGCATTATAATAAAAACATTCACAATTCAAAAATAACTTCAAGCCACAGATGATGAATAATCACAAGCTAAAGAAATACTTTAATTAGTGGTAGAGCTAGTAAGAAATTTTTAAAAGCTGACATTGTGCTAATTGATAAAATGACTTTTTTTTTCCTAATCTAAGTAAGATTTCTGGTGTATCAGTTAAAAGTATTAACATCAACAACATTTGCCTTGGTAGGTCCAACCGTAAGACACAACATGTTAATTTCAACAATAATGTTTTGAGTCCTTCTTGGCTTACTCCATACAAGGCAGTATCAAGCACTAAGTACAGTTATAAACAACCCCCAGGGATCTTTCTTTGGCACTCAATTAGGGAAAATTTCTAACATATACAAAAGTATACAGAATAGTATGAGACCTCACATAGCCATCACCCAGTTTTAATAATTATCAGCCCATTGTCAGTCTTGTACCACATCCCCAACCACAACTCCACCCCATATTATTTGAAATGAAATGCCAGATATCATAACATTTTATCTGTATACATTTATTATTTACTCTTGATTTTAAATACAAGCATAACAGCATTATGCCACCTAAAAAAAAAAAACCCAATAATTCCTAAATAGTATCAAATATTCAGTCAGTGTTCACATTTCCCTGCCACTTAAGTCTCTTTTAATCTCAAGCTCTTCCTCTGCCATAGTTTGAGTTCCTCCAGAAAGAGACCATGAGACAAGGGTTCAAGTACACGTAGTTTATTTAAGAAGTTCAGGGGACACCGTGAAGTAAGGAAGAGAAGGCAACCAACAAAGGGTATTAAACATAAACCAACAATGCCATTTAACCATTTACCAGTGCATGATTGAAACTTAATCCTTTCAGGGAAAAGGTATTAACACACACACACACACACACACACACACACAAACACACGTAAGCCCCTCGGAATTACCTCCCTGAGAGTTGAAAAAGCAGGGTATTTATTTACCCTCTTTATTTAGTCATTGATTAAAGGCTGCTTCTGGGGCATTGATTTCCTGGCACTCCTGACCTTCCAAACGTGGGCAGAGCAGGCTTCCATGGGTCAGGGGGAAAAGCTCTTTGGCACAGAGGAGCTAGTGACAACTGGAAGTCAGGTTGAGCACAGTGAAATGTACAAAAGACAGGGGTGAGCACAGACAGCGTCTGCTACACACTCTTTCCCTTCCTTGCCATTTATATGGTGAAGACACTGGGTTGCTTTGTCCTGGAGAATTTCCCGCATTCTGGATTTTCCTGACTGCATCCACATGGTGTCTTTTAATCTGTTTGCTGGCCCCTGCATTTCCCGTGTTCTCACTCTCCAGTGGGTAGTTGGTTACAGACTTGATCACATAACAGATTGGATATAGCAGATATATAATGCCCAGGACTTTTCATTAGCAGATACATAATGCCCAGTTGTCTTTCTTAGATATTTTTGCCAAGTTCATTATTTCATCTGAGCTTGCAAATATTCTAACTCTCATTCCTTTTTTCACTTACCAGCAGGAATACTTCTATAATACAGAAACTTCCTCTTGTCAACTATTTGGTTACTCCGCGATACATTTAGTACAAGAAAGGTAGGATAAACACTTGATCTTTTCCTTTTATTTACCAATTCTCAGAGTCCTCTGTAGGTGACCAGGAGTTCTTTATTTTTTATGAACTCATGGATTTAAACATATTTGCTGTGTTTCAATCCGTAGCTCAAATGTTTCTTTTCAAAAGAAGTATATCTGTTAATGTGCCTTAATGTCATCTTTAGAGGATTTTTAAAACTTTTTTATTTTTTTGAGAATTATGTTTTATTTGGTGGACAAAACTGAGGACTTAGCCTGGAACATAGCCTCTCAGCTAGTTCTGGGTGACTGTTCTGCAGAGGTAGGGGAGGAGCCAGGCTATACAGGAGTTTTTGTAACAAAGACCAGGTAGTGGGACATCAAAACATTACTGTTAATTAAAGAAAGCCAAATATCTCAAGTTAAGGAATTTAGTACTTTTCTTTTTTATTTTTTTTTTGAATTTTATTTTATTATTTTTTTATACAGCAGGTTCTTATTAGTTATCTATTTTATACATATTATATATATATGTCAATCCCAATCTCCCAACTCATCCCACCACCACCAGTCCCCCACCTGCTTTCCCCCCTTGGTGTCCATACATTTGTTCTCTACATCTGTGTCTCTATTTCTGCCTTGCAAACTGGTTCATCTGTACCATTTTTCTAGGTTCATATATATGCATTAATATACAATATATGTTTTACTCTTTCTGACCTACTACACTCTGTATGATAGTCTCTAGATCCATCCACATCTCTACAAATGACCCAATTTGGTTCCTTTTTATGGCTGAGTGATATTCCATTGTATATATGTACCACATCTTCTTTATCCATTCATCTGTCAGTGGGCATTTAGGTTGCTTCCATCACCTGGCTATTGTAAATAGTGCTGCAGTGAACACTGGGGTGCATGTGTGTTTTTGAATTATGGTTTTCTCTGGGTATATGCCCAGTAGTGGGATTGCTGGGTCATATGGTAATTCTATTTTTAGTTTTTTAAGGAACCTCCATCCAGTTCTCCATAGTGGCTGTATCAATTTACATTCCCACCAACAGTGCAAGAGGGTTCCATTTTCTCCAAACCCTCTCCAGCATTTGTTGTTTGTAGATTTTTTGATGATGGCCATTCTAACTGGTGTGAGGTGATACCTCATTGTAGTTTTGATTTGCATTTCTCTAATAATTAGTGATGTGGAGCAGCTTTTCATGTGCTTCTTGGCCATCTGTATGTCTTCTTTGGAGAAATGTCTATTTAGGTCTTCTGCCCGCTTTTGGATTGGGTTGTTTGGTTTTTTAATATTGAGCTGCATGAGCTGTTTATATATTTGGGAGATTAATCTTTTGTCCGTTGATTCATTTGCAAATATTTTCTCTCATTCTGAGGGTTGTCTTTTTTTCTTGTTTATAGTTTCCTTTGTTGTGCAAAAGCTTTTAAGTTTCATTAGGTGCCATTTGTTTATTTTTGTTTTTATTTCCATTACTCTGGGAGGTGGGTCAAAAAAGATCTTGCTGTGATTTATGTCAAAGAGTGTTCTTCCTACGTTTTCCTCTAAGAGTTTTATAGTGTCTGGTATTACAATTAGGTCTCTAATCCATTTTGAGTTTATTTTTCTGTGTGGTGTTACAGAGTGTTCTAATCTCATTCTTTTACATGTAGCTGTCCAGTTTTCCCAGCACCACTTATTGAAGAGGCTGTCTTTTCTCCATTGTATATCCTTGCCTCCTTTGTCATAGATTAGTTGACCATATGTGCATGGGTTTATCTCTGGGCTTTCTATCCTGTTCCATTGATCTATATTTCTGTTTTTGTGCCAGTACCATATTGTCTTGATTACTGTAGCTTTGTAGCATAGTCTGAAGTCAGGGAGCCTGATTCCTCCAGCTCTGTTTTTTTCCCTCAAGATTGCTTTGGCTATTCGGGGTCTTTTTTGTCTCCATACAGAGTTTAAGATTTTTTGTTCTAGTTCTGTAAAAACTGCCATTGGTAATTTGATAGGGATTGCATTGAATCTGTAGATTGCTTTGGGTAGTATAGGCATTTTCACAATATTGATTCTTCCAATCCAAGAACATGGTATATCTCTCCATCTGTTTATGTCATCCTTGATTTCTTTCATCAGTGTCTTCTAGTTTTCTGAGTACAGGTACCTCCTTAGGTAGGTTTATTCCTAGGTATTTTATTCTTTTTGTTGCAATGGTGAATAGGATTGTTTCCTTAATTTCTCTTTCTGACTTTTCATTGTTAGTGTACAGGAATGCAAGAGATTTCTGTGCATTAATTTTGTATCCTGCTACTTTACCAAATTCATTGATTAGCTCTAGTATTTATCTGGTGGTATCTTTAGGATTTTCTATGTATAGTATCATGTCATGAGCAAACAGTGACAGTTTTACTTTCTTTTCCAATTTGTATTCCTTTTATTTCTTTTCTTCTTTGATTGCCATGGCTAGGACTTCCAAAACTATGTGGAATAAGAGTGGCGAGAGTGGACATCCTTCTCTTGTTCCTGATCTTAGAGGAAATGTTTTCCATTTTTCACCATTGAGAATGATGTTTGCTGTAGGTTTGTCATATATGACCTTTATTATGTTGAGGTAGGTTCCCTCTATGCCCACTTTCTGGAGAGTTCTTTTATCATAAATGGGTGTTAAATTTTGTCAAAATCTTTTTCTGCATCTATTGAGATGATCATATGGTTTATATTTTTCAATTTGTTAATATTGTATTGTATTGTATCACATTGATTGATTTGTGTATATTGAAGAATCCTTGCATCCCTGGGATAAATCCCACTTGATCATGGTGTATGATACTTTTAATGTGTTGTTGGATTCTGTTAGTATTTTGTTGAGGATTTCTGCATCTATATTCATCAGTGATATTGGTCTGTAATTTTCTTTTTTTTGTAGTATCTTTGTCTGGTTTTGGTATCAGGGTGACGGTGGCCTCGCAGAATGAGTTTGAGAGTGTTCCTTCCTCTTCAATTTTTTAGAAGAGTTTGAGAACGATGGGTGTTGCCTCTTCTCTAAATGTTTGATAGAATTCACCTGTGAAGCCATCTGGACATGGACTTTTGTTTGTTGGAAGACTTTTTTTTTTTTTTTTTTTTTTTTGTGGTACACGGGCTTCTCACTGTTGTGGTCTCTCCCATTGCGGCGCACAGGCTCCAGACGCGCAAGCTCAGTGGCCATGGCTCACAGGCCTAGCCACTCCGTGGCATGTGGGATCTTCCCGGACCGGGGCACAAACCCGTGTCCCCTGCATCGGCAGGCAGACTCTCAACCACTGCGCCACCAGGGAAGCCCTGTTGGAAGATTTTTAGTCACAGTTTCAATTTCAGTGCTTGTGATGGGTCTTTTCATATTTTCTATTTCTTCCTGGTTCAGTCTTGGAAGGTTGTACTTTTCTAAGAAGTTGTCCATTTCTTCCAGGTTGTCCATTTTATTGGCATATAGTTGCTTGTAGTAATCTCTCATCATCCTTTGTATTTCTGCAGTATATGTTGTTACTTCTCCTTTTTCATTTCTAATTCTGATTTGAGTCTTCTCCCTTTTTTCCTGATGAGTTTGGCTAGTGGTTTATCAGTTACGTTTACCTTCTCAAAGAACCAGCTTTCAGCTATAATCGATCTTTGCTATTATTTCTTTCAGTTATTTTTCATTTATTTCTGATCTAATCTTCATGATTTCTTTCCTTCTGCTAATTTTGGGGGATTATTTGTGTTCTTCTTTTAAAACTTTTAAAGAGATTTCTCCAGCAAGATTTCCCAATTTGCAGCTCAGAAAATATTATCATCATTCCCAAAGGCCATAAAGTAAAATTCATCCATCTTTCAAATCAGAAAACTGGGTCTCCAAATCATAGAACTAATTTTTTTTTCACTTTTTTGTTTGAAATAATTTAAATTTATGGAAAAGTTGCAAAAATTGGACAAAAAGCCTATATAATCCAGATTCATCAAATGTTAATATTTTGCCACATTCACTTTCCCAGTCTCTCTCTCCTCATCTCACTCTCTTTTCTCTCTTTCCCCATGTATCCACACACTTAAACACACACACACACACACACACACACACACACACACAATCATTACATTTATCAAAATTAGAAATCTGATATTGATACAATACTAATTATCTATCATTCAGCTTGTATTCAGATTCTTCCAATTTTCCTAGTAATGTCCTTTATAGCACTTCAGCAGCCAACATGGATCATGAATTGCATGTAGGTGTCACACCTCTTTGGTCCCTTTAATCTGGACTGGTTCTTTAGCCTTTCTTGATCTTGACATTGACAGCTTTGAAGAGTGCAGAGCACTTGTAGAACAGAAATTAGTGTTCACTCTTCTCAGCCCCTTCTGGAGTTGGTGTTGCCTTGGCAGTAAAACTTGCTGTGTGCTATCCTGACCTTCCAGAATCTATTTCTTAAGAGTGAATAAACCTAACAACTCATTTTCATGAATCTTTATGTGCAGCATCTGAATCCACATACACATATAAAGATTCAATGGAAACTTATGAAACAGTTGTGGCAGTGGTAGCTAGTACTTATAGAGCTTACCCCATCACATATATTGTCATTTAATCCTCGTAACAACCCTAGGAGATCAATACAATTATCATCACCCCTATTTTATGGCACAGGAAACTGAGGCACAGAGAAGTTAAGTAGCTTGGCCTAAACCACACAGCTAGAATACAGCAAAACCTGAATTTCAACCCCATAAATCTGGCACTAGAGGTTTCTATGGGTTCTGTCTCTCCCAGATAAACTTCATCACCTCTTTCACAAGCATCCAGCCTGGTGAGTGAGTATTTGGCCTTGATGATAGGTTGGCATATGATCTGGGTTACAAAACCCTCAGGAACTATGTCTTGGTCTACTTCATAAGCCCCATACTCTACATCTAAGCCGGGTAGGAAAAGAAGACCACAGAAGCAAAAAGTTAGCGATAGACATAAATTCTCTGCAAGCAAGAAGTGGCAGTGTCTGGACAAATTGTCACAGAGTCATATTAAGTTAAATATTTACTCCTGCTGACAGGAGTAAGTATTACATTTTTAATTATTATCCACTTTAACCAACATTTAGCTTGTGTCCGCTGTGTATGGGAGACCATAGTATGCATTTTGGAAAAAAACACAAATAGAAAAAAGGGTCTAAGGGAGCAATATGCATTCATGAAAAAACAAAAGCCTACGAATATTTATCCAAAAGTATACACGTGTTGATAAGTTAGTATTATACAAAGAAAACAGTGTTCACTAGACCCTAAGGGAGCCATCAGAGAAGGGAAAGTTTATGGAGATAAATTTCTCCTTGAAGGTGTAGGTTTTAAAATAGGTTTAGAAGACATAGAGAACAAACGTATGGATACCAAGGGGGAAAGGGGGGTGGGGTGGGATGAACTGGGAGATTGGGATTGACACATATACACTTCTGATACTATGTATAAAATAGATAACTAATGAGAACCTATTGTATAGCACAGGGAACTCTACTCAATACTCTGTGGTGACCGAAATGGGAAAGAAATCCAAAAAAGAGGGGGTATATGTATATATATAGCTGATTCATTTTTCTGTACAGTAGAAACTAACACAACATTGTAAAGCAACTATACTCCAATAAAAATTAATAAAAAATAAAAGTTACCGAGACAGAGTAATTATCAGAGACGGTAAAACTGTTGTATTAAAAGATGAAAAAGCCAGTATCAAAGAGAAATAATTAACTGCTTAATAGGGCAGCTTGGTCCAGGAATCAGACCCCAAGACACTACAGAGGGAGGCCTTCTGTTTGGTGGGGCCTCAGGCAACCTTAGTCGTTTTAGACCAGACCTTTATTTTTCTTTCAATTTTTTTTTATTGTGGTAAAATATACATAAAATGAAATTTACCATCTTAACCATTCTAAAGTGTACAGTTCAGTGGCATTAAGCACATTCATAATGTTGTACAGTCATTGCCACCATCCTTCTCGAGAACGTTTTCATCTTGCAAAACTGAAACTCTGTCCCTGTTAAAGCATAACTTGCATGGCAACCACCATGCTACTTTCAGTCTCTGAAACTGAGTGCATTAGGTACTGCAGGTAAATGGAATCATACAGCAATTGTTTTTGTCTTTCTGTGGCTGACTGATTTCAAGTAGCATGATGTCCTCAAGATTCATCCGTGTTGTAGAACGTATCAGAGTTTCTTTCCTTTCTGGGCTGAATAATATTCCATTGTATGGCTAGACCATGGTTTGTTTCATCCATTTATCTGTTGATGGACATCTGGGTTGCTTCCATCTTTTGCCTATTGTGAATAAATAATGTATACAAATATTGGTTCAAGACCTTGCTTTCATATTCAATAGCCTGTAATAAACCATAATGGAAAAGAATATAAAACATGGATATATATATATATGTATAACTGAATCACTTTGCTTTCCAGCAGAAACTAACACAACATTGTAACTCCAATTTAAAAAATCAATAAGAGAGAAAAATAAAATAGGTTTAGAAAACCAAGGGACTATGTGGAGTTAAGAATGTCTTGAGTGGGATAAAGATGCAGAGCTGGGAGGAGATCACACACACGTGGACCTACAGAGGGAGGAGAGTGGTGGACTCACCTGGGATGCGGAAGGATGCTAACAGCAAGCGTGACCATAAAAATCTCCAGACAGGTCCAAATAATGCACATGGGCTCAGGGTTACAGATGTCAGGATGGGGAGACTGTCTCAAGAGAGGGAAAAATTTGAGTTTGGGGTTTTGTTTTATTTTGTTTGTTTGTTTTTTCAATGTGAAACTGTTTAAGTAAGCGTGAAAGAGGAGTATGAAAACAGCTCACTGGATCAAGGTCAGAAGAAAAACATCAGGGCTTTAGAGAAAGCAATGTGTTCTGATAAGTGGTGGGCAGAGAGGAAAAGAGCGTGGAAATGTAAATTTCTTCACTCCAGACATTTTATCAAAAAGGTTGTGGAAAATGAAATGGCAACTGGACACGGAAGTGAGGTCAAGGGAAGGAATTTTTTTAAGTAAGAAGAGAATAAAAACTGGCTACAAATTCCCTGAGATTGTGTCTAACCAGAGCTACAGATATGAAATCAGCTCCCAGCGTCTGCTTTCATGACCTCAGTCATTAGAAAAATGTGCAGAAGAAACAGGAAAACTGAGAAACATAAACCTTTGAGCAGAAAATAGACGGGAATCATAGAGAAACAACTTCATACTATTATGCAAAAGGCCACCTGTATATGCTTACAGTGGAAAGGGAGGAACCAGGGGCATGTGATGAGAGAAAAACATCAGAGTCAGTTAAATTTTTACATGCAAAGATTGAAGGCAAACCTAGAAATAGTAGTAATTGTGGCAGGCCTAGTTAACACTTATGTTGCACCTACTCTGTGTAGGATCATGTGGGTGTAGAAGCAAAGACCCTACAGAGGGATCCAAAACCCAAGTAGAGACACTGATGTTTTTCATCACATCTCAGAGTTTTGATAAAAAGTAGAGGATAGATGGATGCATTCACTAATTCAGTAAAACATTTACTGTGAACACTAGCGTTACAGAGATGAATTCACTACGACCCCTTCGATCAAGGAGCTCCCAATCCAATGGAACAGGCAGATAAGGACAGTCCAGTGCAACAGCGGCCACCAAGGACAGAGTGACAAATGCAAGTGTTCCACTGAGGCGTGGGGTTCCACTCAGTGGACTCCCACGAGCCCCTCTTTTATCCTGAGAGGATGCCCATCACTCAGAATGTTCTTTGGTGTTCTTAGCATTGCCTCCTGCAGGATGACTACTAACCCTGCCCCAAGAAAGATGGTATCTATTGATCCTTCCAGCCCCATTGTCACCTCACTTCTACCGCAAATAACCATCCTAGCGGAGTGGACCTTGATGTTATCACAAAGAGGGACTTCACCTCACCTATATTGGAGCTCTCTTACTAGTGTTCCAAAAGGTTGTCTGGCTCTGAAAGATTATTTTTTGTAATTTTCGCTCTAATGCAACTTGAAATACCTCTACTGTGTTCAACCTTGAGTAAGCTTCTTAACCACCTTCTAGTGAGGTTAAGAACACTAAGATACACACAGACACATACACAACACACACACACACACACACACACACACACATTCTCTCTCTCTCTCTCTCTCTCTCTCTCTCTCTCCTTTGCTCAGTAATCTAAATATCTGGGGTTTTTTTAAATCTTATTGAAGTATAGTTGACTTACAATGTTGTGTTAATTTCTGCTGTACAGCAAAGTGACTCGTTATACATATATATTCTTTTTCATATTCTTTTCAATTATGGTTTATCCCAGGATACTGAATAGAGTTCCCTGTGCTATACAGTAGGACCTTGTTGTGTTTATCCATCCTATATATACTAGTTAGCATCTGCTAATCCCAAACTCCCAGTCCTTCCCGCCCCCTCGTCCCCTCCCCCTTGGCAACCACAAGTCTGTTCTCTATGTCTGTGTTTTGATGCCTGAACATCAATCCCAACTCTTACACATCATCCCTGCTTAACGTTCCCAGGCACATCTAGTCCAGAGGCTTCTAGGTAGCAAGGCCAATCGGTTTTCCCCAGGGGCACAGTCTTGGGGGGAGAAGGGTTTTGTGGGGAGGTGCTTTGCTGTTTTATTATGTAAGAGGGAGAATCACCTGGAAAAGTGAGTTTTAGTGAATGAAAGTGATCACGTGACAATGCCTCCAGGCTCACGTCAGCAAACAGCAAAGGAAAGGAAGTGAAAGTCAAGCTCTCAATATCCTTTTCACAGAGAATCACCTGATCACAGTAACTCAGCACCATCAGACATTTTTGTCACTGGTGCCTGATAGGACCCAAACATGGCTCCAAACATGTTGCCTTGTCACACCTCACCACTGTTACTAGGAAAGCATATTCAATGCAGGAAAATGTATTTGTTACACTAAAAGCAAAGATAGAGATTGCAGGGCAGAAGCAGGTAGTGATCTGGTCCAGATCAAAGCTGCCTTTCAAAAGGCATTTGTCATTGGTTCACACTCTCCCATTTAAGCTCTTGCTGACTCATTGTAAACTACTCAAAGCTGCACCGAGCTAATGTTTAGAAATTCATTCTATATGGAAGCAAAGTCCAATATGAATTCTTAAAAGCGTGTGACTTGGTCTATTCACACCTGAACATACACTTAGTCGTGAGTCACTCGCCAACTCAACATGATTGTAGGAAAATGGAATAACCAGCCACTCAAGTGAGGTCAATGAGGGTTATTTTTAATAAGAAATAAGACTACAAATGGCCACACCCTCCCTCTGCATTGATGTTTCTATGCATATATATACATTCTCACATGAAACTCTTTACAAAACTAAAGGCCAAGTGAGTGGAAATGCCTGTAACTCAAACTAAGACTAGAGTGAACAAGGACTCTACAGATTATAATTTGGTTGTATATTTCCATTTCCTTTCCCATTATTCCAATTATACATTTTTTAAAAGTAGTGAGGTATAATATACATACTGTAAAGTGCACAGATATTAAATGTGGGGTGGATGAATTTTTCCACCTGCGCTTACCTATATAACCACCATCCAATTCAAGATAGAGGACATTTTTGCTCATTGCCCCTTCCCAGTAAATATCTCCCCAGAATGAAACTATTCTGACCTCTATCATCACAATTTCTGTTCTTGAAACTTATGTAATTTAAATCTTTAAGATACATACTTTTAATTTTAATTTTATAAAATGTGATACATTCAAAAGGTACAAAAGTGATGTTTCTCTCCCAGCTCTGACTGCAGGAACTCAGTTCCTCTACCCGAAGGCATCCAATGATATCAGCTTCTTGAGCATGTCTACAGAAATATTTACTAATATGCATGCAAATGCATGTGTGTATACATAGTTTTCCTCCCTTCATACAAGTTCTATAGAATACCATATACACAATGTTCTATATCTTGCATTTTACACACACACACACACACACACACACACACACACACAATATCGGGGATATTGTTCCCTATTCAAGACTTTCCCTATTTTTACTGTGCCACAGAGTATTCCATTATTGAATCAGTCCCCTATGGATAAACATTTAGGTTATTTCCCTTTTTTTGCTATGATAAGCATACACGGAAGTAAATCTATGAAGTAGATTTACTTACACGGAAGTAAAAGTACAGTTCTGGGTCAAAGGACATATACATTTGCAATTTTTATAGATTTGCAAAATTCATCCCATGACATAGAAGTTGTTCCCATTTAAATTCCAAGTTAAATTCCAAGATACTATTTGCTCACACCTTTGCCAACACAGGGTGCTATTAAACTTTTGGATCTAAGCCAATCTGATAAGGAAAAATTGTTTCTCTAGGTAGATCTAATTCGCATTTCTCTCATTGTGAGGCTGAGCATATTTTCATGGATCTAAGATTCATTTGTATTTCCTTTTCTGTGCACTGTCTTTTTGTTCATTTTCTTATTTAATTGTTGGTGTATTTATTTGAAGATGTGTCTTACATATTAGGGAATTCAGCCTTTAATTGGGAAACATCTTGCAAATATTTTTCCCTAGCTTATTATCATTTGTTTTTCTTTATGGTAGCATTTGCTGTACAGGTTTTTTTTATGTAGTTGAATTTTATTGTATGGCTTCTGACCTTTCCACTCAAAGAATATAAAAGAAGATTCTCCCATGGAATCTTTTGGTGTTTTAATAGTTTGTTTTTTCTTTATGTTTAAATGTCTGATTCATCTGGAATTTATTTGGGTATACGATGTAAGGTATGGATATAACTTTATCTTTTTCCAGATGACCATTCAGGTTTACAGACACCATTTATTAAATAACTGCCTTTTCCCTCTTGATTTTAAGTATTGTTGTTTTCATATCCTAAATTCTATGTGTCCTAGAGTTTCTGTCTCCCATCATTGATCTAGAGTTCCTACCTCTTAGCAGTTTTTAGTACCAAACTGTTTTAATTATTACATTTTAAAATGTTATAATATCTGATAGGGCTAACCACCTCCACTCTGCCCTCCCCCTTCATTGTTTTATTGTTTTGTCTTTTTCAGAATTATCTTGGTTATTCTTTTTTTTTTTTTTAATTTTATTATTTATTTATTTATTTATGGCTGTGTTGGGTCTTTGTTGCTGCACACGTGGGCTTTCTCTAGTTGCGGAGAGCGGGGGCTACTCTTCATTGCAGTGAGCGGGCTTCTCATTGCAGTGGCTTCTCTTGTTGTGGAGCACGGGCTCTAGGCATGCAGGTTTCAATAGTTGTGGCACGCGGGCTCAGTAGTTGTGGCTCACAGGTTCTAGGGTGCAGGCTCAGCAGTTGTGATGCACCAGCTTAGTTGCTCCGCGGCATGCGGGATACTCCCAGACAAGGGCTCAAACCCATGTCCCCTGCACTGGTAGGTGGATTCTTAACCATTGAGCCACCAGGGAAGTCCCTATCCTGGTTATTCTTACTAATTTATTTTGCCACGTAAACTCTGGAATCAGCTTGTCTAGCTCCAAGTATCTTGTTGGTACTTTTATTTGGATCTCATTAAATTTGTAGATTAATGTAGTGTTCATGATACCTATGTTATCTAACAGACGACCATCAAAACTTAGTGGCTTAAAAACTTCTTATTATTTCCTATAGCATACAGATAAACTAAGCCCCTCAGGAAATTTTTCACTTGGAGTGTCTCAGGGGCTTATAGTCAGATGAAGATGTCTTCCCTCATATTTCTGGTGCCTGAGTTGGGACAGCTAGAACAGCTGGGGGGTGGCCAACCATCACTCTTTCTCCAAGAGCCTTTCCACATGGCCGGTTGGGCTTCCTCACAGCATGGCAGGATCACAGGAGTCAGACTTCCTACATGGCTACTAAGGCTTCTCCCAGCCCAAGAATTCCAAGAGACAGGCAAAAGCTTCAGGGCTTCTCATGACCAGGGTTCAGAAGTCACACAGTGTCACTTCTCCCATGTCCTATATATCAAAATAAGCTACAGGGATCAAAATGGAGGGGACTACACAAAAGCATGACTAAGGGCTATTTTTGAAGTCTAGCTTCCATACTTACAGAGAATGACAACATGAATGGGGTCTGTGGAGAAGAGTTTATTTATTTGGCTCATGCTCTCAAATAACTTTTAGGTAAAGAGAATTCTTCATTCATTTAGAAGTGCTAAGAAAGAACTTCTGTGATATAAAATAGAAAATTAGAAAAGGGAAAGGGTTAACCCTACATATAAATGATATGCTTTAATAACACTTTATGGTTCACACAATGCTTTCCTCCTCAATCTCAGCTGATTTTCATTTCTACACGAGACAGTTTTATTGTTCTGGTTTCCCAGATGATGAAATTGAGGCTCATATGGATTCTAAGTTGCTCAAGGCCGCACAGTTCTTCTGACTCTAAGGCCCACCTTGCCCAAGGCAGAAAAACTCAAGTGTCCACAGGAGCCAGGATGATAATCAAAATAAGTTAACTGGGACTGCCCTGGCAGTCCAGTGGTTGAGAATCTGCACTTCCACTGCAGGGGGCTCAGGTTCCACCCCTGGTCAGTGAACTGAGATCCCGCATATCCCACAGGCCGTGCTGTGTGGCAAAAAAAAAAAAAAAAAAGGAGTCAACTGGTCCCGTTGTATTCTTTTGAAAGAGACACATTTTGCCTAAAAATTAAGTGCATAAGACATTCTTTATTTCCACTAATCATTATTCTCTCACTTCTTGTTAAACATGCCATTGTCTTCAGCTACCTTTGGTTTCCAACTACTGATAGAGACAGAGTTGCAAGAAACAGTTTACTCTCTTCTGAAGTTGACCATGAGAAGAACACACCCACACACATGGTCAATGACAAATGAAGGCTTTGGCAGTTGGAGTCAAAAAGAGAGTAGAGAGGTATTTGCAAGCTGGAAAGGGAGCTTTCCAGCAAATCCAGCGAATGGTTGTCATGCAGCACGATGGGCCCAGTGTGCAGGTTTTTGATTTTCAGAGCTGTTAGAAGTCCATATTTCAAGTGAAGTAGTCTGAGGCTGAAACAGTGACAACAAATTCAATTTTTTTTTAAAAGACTGAATTGCCCACCAGCCCCTGAGTATGGGATGGAAGCAGCGGCCTGCTCCAGCCCACGAGTGGAAAGAGTCTTACAATTAGAGTTCCCAGCCTGAATTACTGCACAGGTGCTGACCCAAGTTCTCTGAATCTCTCTCTCCACAATATGAAGGACTCAAACGAAGAGACAAAGGGGAAAACTTACATTGAAACAATGAACACCATGGAAACTGTCTTAGTCTGTTCAGAGTGCTAGAACAGAATACCATAGACTGGGTGGCTTATAAACAACAGAAATTTATTTCTCACAGTTCTGGGAAGTCCAAGATCAAGGCACCAACAGATTCAGTGTCTGGTGAAAACGCAATTCCTGGTTCATAGACAGCTGTCTTCCCACTATAACCTCACATGATGGGGTCTTTTTTATAAGGGCACTAATTCCATTCATGAGGACTCCACCCTCATGACCTAATCACCTTCTAAAGGCTCCACCTCCATATACCATCACATTGGGGATTAGGATTTCAACATTTGAATTTTAGGGGGACACAAACATTCAGTCTGTAGCAGAATTACAGCTAAGGCAACAAGAGACCTATCTTGTAAAAGATTCTTCTACAGCCCGAAGGTCAAATAGGACCCAAATAGAGGTCACAATTACCTCTGAAGATAGGCTCACAGGAAATGAACAGACAAGGAGAGAGTCAGCAGCCACACAGATATGAGGAATCACACTCAGTAAACTTCACACAATGGACATCAGAAAGGCACCTTAAAATAAACGTTTCAAATGTCAAAGAGATGGTAGCAGAAAGAGAATCTCTAAGACAAGAAGAGAACATTTTGAGAAAAGAACCTGCAAATCTGAAAGGGAGTCAAATGGAATGGATTGAATTATAATGTACTGATTTGACCTGAATCGAATACTAAACTGACCAATTATTAACTAAGCTTTGTTGTAAATATTGCCTAAGAAGAGAAAAAAAATGAAGGGAAACAAATATGAATTTGCCTATCATACTTTTTTTAATATTCTAAAATTCTTTTTAAAAAATCATTCTAAACTTTTTGTCTCAACTTCTACAGTTATTCATTTGATAGTGATTTATATTAGAAGAGGGGCATCACTTTACCTGAGTAAACACAAGCTTAAGATAAGGAATGGCGCAAAAGCTACTGATAAGAAAAGCATTGTGTAGTACTTCTTCATAGATTAAAGGAACCTTGAAAACCAACACAAATTAAAGGCGTTTCTACCTGGTAAGGTAAGTAATAATGGATATGGACATATTACAGAGCTATGATTATCACACCTCAAGTGCACGTAGAGTCAATTTTATATAAAATAAATAATATTATTATTTATAATAATATATGATTATATATATATTATTAATGTAATAATTATAATAACAAATAATTTGATATAAAAATAAATAGGAGGAGAAAAAGATAGCGATATAATGTAGCATTTAGAAATGTGTTTAGCTACAAATAACAGAAACGCAAAAACAGCAGCTTAAATACTAAGTTTGCCACATGCAACAAGAAGTCTGGGGCAGGCCAAGGCTGCTACGCAGGCTCAACAGGCTTTTTCTGTTTTTTACTTGTCTTCATGCTGTCACCCCTTTGTTGCACTATGGCTACTGTACTTCCAGGTATTACACCTGTATTCTAGACAAGGAGAAGAAGGAAAAGGGAGGTATGAAGGGGCTGGATCTGTGTCAGGAAAACAAAAGTTTCCTCAGAAACCCTCCGCTTATATCTCATGGAACACTACAGGGTCCCATGGCTCCTGTAACTGCAAGATAGATAGTCTAGTGAAGCAAGTAATTTTAGTTTAGCACACTGGATAAAATTAAGGCTCTTTTAGAAAGAGAGAAGGGATGCGAATTGACATCAGCAGAGAGAGGGTCAGCCCTGGCCTCATGATATTATGACTATGTTGATTATTAAACACTGAGAAAGTTATAGACTATTCTAAGAAATCTTAGTTTTGATAAACACCTATTCACATCAATTTTTGCTAAGTCCTTCCTACTTGCAGGCAAAAGGTGAACTAAAGTACTCCTAAAATTTCCTCTCATTTTGTTATTATAAATAGGTCCGTCTTTCTTTATCCACAATTGTAAAATGTAAAAACAAGACAAACAAATAAAAACTATGAAAACAGGAAAAAAAAAATGTAGCCAATTTTGTGGCAGAAACTTTATCTGACCTGAGGTGAAGATATTTAGAGCCTTTATTTATATGAATTAGTGTGACTGTTTATTTCACATATTGCAGAAATATTAATGTTTGATTAAGGGGTACTGCCCCAGACCCTGTTTGGAATATTACATAATAAACAGTATCATCTAAATTTGAAAAGTTCTGAGTTCCTAACACCTCTATTCAATGGTTTGAATTGGGGATTGTGGAACCATACTTAGAAAGATGACCTCAATATAAATACACAGCTTGTCAGGGGAATGGCATAAATAACTTTAAATTAAGGCAGGCAGAAATGGAAAAAAAAATCCTGAAATTTTCAGAAACTGGAATAAGGTCAAATTAATATGTTGCTTAAATTTGAGTAATTTGAACCATGTATATAGTCACTTAGGATGAAGGCATCAAGAATTACATATTTGTGGGCTTCCCTGGCAGCGCAGTGGTTGAGAGTCCGCCTGCCGACGCAGGGGACGCAGGTTCGTGCCCCGGTCTGGGAAGATCCCACATGCCGCGGAGCAGCTGGGCCCGTGAGCCATGGCCGCTGAGCCCGCGCGTCCGGAGCCTGTGCTCTGCAACGGGAGAGGCCACAACAGTGAGAGGCCCGCTTACCGCAAACAAAACAAAACAAAGAATTACATATTTCTAAACTCTAAATATTACGTACATTTGAATGCTAAACAAGCCCTAGGACTAGTCTCAGGAATATCACTGACAAGTATGACTCAATGTTAATATTTGCCTCCCTACGTGACCACAGGATTCACAAGGGTAAAAGGTAAAGCAACTGCACAAGAAGTCTTTGCTCTTGTTTGTTACTCTGAGATTATCCTCCACCTGAAAATACTTAAGCAGATGCATCTTAGCAATGCAATACAATTGACATCTAATCATTCCCAATGAATACTTTAAGTGCTTATCAAACTTCTGCTAAAACACATTTATTGACATGATAAGTGACAGCCAAACTAGTCAGTGTATTACCTTGTTCAATATCCATATTATATTGTACAAGCACTATATTATACGAGTATTATATAAATACTATTGTAAGGTAAAAAATACAACGAATTAATAACCTCGCTTGAGATTTCTGCAGGGCTGCTGAGGCAGAGCTGGGTACCAGGTAAGTGACTAGGCCAGACGGCCACCACAACCATGCTTCTCCAATTTTAATGAGCACACAGATGGGGAGGGGCGGGCGGGGGGGGTCAGTGTTACAACATGCATGCTGATTTAGTAGGCCTGGGGTGGAGCCTGAGATTCTGCATTTCTCCCAGACCTCCAGGTGACACAGATACTGAATGGTGCACCACATTTTCAATAACAAGGCCCTAAAGCTTCTTCCAACCCTGGGTTATCATAATCCTCTAAACAAGGATTCATATACTCTATCTGTGAACTGGACTATGGAAACACAGGGTGATCATAATAGTTGACTACTGTTAGTTGCTTTGGAGGAAAACATGCATCTCAGAATCTACAAAGCCTTAGGGGAACTTCATGTGATTTAGAAATCAAGCCAGCTTGCCAAGAGGATAATGCAAAACATCATTGAGATGGGGGCGAAAATCTCCGAAGACTAGAAGCCTTTGCTCCGACATGCACCCTGAATATGGCTGTGCCTGTGCCAAGGTCTTACTCAAAGGTAATTAAGCCCAACCTTGAGAAAACATCCGTTCTTACGAGTCTCTTTAACTCCCAGCCTCCAGTGAAGTTAGGCAATTCTGGAGGACCCAGTTAACTTCTTAGGTCTATTACTTGCGAGGAACATTTAGACCCCATAAAGAAACAAGAGGTCAGCTAGATAATAGGCCATAAAAGAAGTCGAGCAGAGTGGAGAAGTCCATAATAACTAAGGACAGAAAGGAATTCAGAGTGAATAATTTCTACAGGGCTCTTATACTGGATTTCAACTTGTCTCCAGAATCTTTTCATACCAATTTCTGTTTCTTACCATAGTCATCCTCTCCAAAGAGAATTTTTTACGTGCTGCTCTGTTGCGAAGTCTAAGGCTCAGAGAGATAAGGAAATGCTCAGTCTTTTGAGTGTACAATTCCATAGGTTTTCATGAAAGTATACGGTTGCATAACCACAACCACAAGCAATATACTGAAGGCTACCATCATCCCCAAAATCCAGGTCCTATTAAAATCATTCTTCTTTTACTGGAAATTGGTGGCCAATTCAGAGCATTATCAAAATTTATTACAAATGACACTTTCTCACTTTCATGCTCACTTTCTGGTTTACCAGTTTATGAAACGTCTAGCATTTCTGGTTTTGTCCTCATATTTCAAAAAAGATTCTTTAGTTAACTCTGAATTTGATGATTGTTCTAATAATGTCAATATTTAGAGACTTGATTATTTTTAATGGTTGGAAAAGCTGTTTTCTAGCCAAACTTGTAACTTGTAACAAGTATAATTTAATCCATTTCTGCATGCATTCTTTCTTCTTTTCCTAAACACTGTACCACTTGGCTTTTTAGATGCCATATTTCTGAAAATTAATTTTTAGTATAAATTATAGTATATTTTTAATCAATACAAGGTTTAAATCAAGTAAATATAATGTACAGTGAATTAGAATTAATTTATATGAATTAGCTTAATTCATATAAATTGTAATATTTAAAAATCAAAGAGATGTACATAAAAGTTTGTATCAATAATATTTTTAAAAACCCTTGTGCACTATTGTTGGAAATGTAAAATGATGCCGCTGCTATAGAAAACAGTATGGCAGTTCCTCAAAAAATCAAAAATAGAATTATCATTCAGTAATGCCACTTCTGGGAATATACCTAAAAGAACTGAAAGCAGGGACTCAAAGGGATGTTTGTACAACCACATTCATAGCACCATTATTCACAATAGCCAAAAGGTAGAAGCAACCCAAGCATCGTCCAATCAATGGATGAATGGATAAACAAAATGTGATATATACATACAGTAGGATATAATTCAACCTTTAAAAGGAAGCAAATTCTGACACATACTACAACATGGATCAACCTTGGGGACATTATGCTAAGCGAAATAAGCCAGTCACAAAAGAACAAATATTGTATGATTCCTCTTATATGTGGTATCTCAAGTAGTCAAATTCACAGGGACAGAGAGTAGAAGATGGTTATCAGAGGCTGGGAGAAGGGGGAATAGAATACTTCATGTTCCTTTCCAGGCTCACAGAGGGGGAAAACCTTTCTCCATCTTTATCTGTTATTGTTTTGAAATCAGAGCTTCCAAAGAAAACAGTATCTCCTTAACACAGAAGCTGGCACAAAGCTTTGTCCAGGATTGCAAGTGTGCACTAAGGAATAGTTTTCAAATAATTTGTAAACCAGAGAGGTGAGCCTGCTTCTGCCTGGGGTAGTCACATGGGTGAACTTTTTTGGCAAACACAGGGCAAGAAAGCAGGCATTGTCCTGGGATTAGGATGGAACCCAAATTTTGTGTCTCAGTCAAGGCTGAGAGCCTTGTTATATAAAACTGGGGAGACAGGGAGGAGACAGTGGGTCGATCTGAGTGAGTTCAGGGTCTTCTGGGAGGCAAGAAACTGAAGTTTTAACCGTCCCCAGTTCCCTGATATCTGAAGATAGGGAGCTGTCAAGGTGGACCAGGATGCCTCTGAAATTAAATTAACTCTAGGCTAGCAGAGGTCCGAACAGGTGTGCTGAGCCTGCCCCAGAGTCAACAGGGGAAGGCTACATCAAACACTGGTCCTGTGCTGATCATTTTGTAGTGATATAGAAATATTGAATCACTATGTTGTGTACTATGTTGTTTATCAATTATACTTCAAAAACGAACAAACAAACTGGTAGAAAAAGGGATCAGATTTGTGGTTACCAGAGGTGGGGTGGGTAATATGGGGGAAGCTGGATTGGATGAAGGTGTTTAAAAGTTACAAACTTTCAGTTATAAGTAAGTACTAGGGATGCAATGTACAACACAATAAATATAATTAACACTGCTGTATGTTGTATATGAAAATTTAAAGAGTAAATCCTAAGAGTTATCATCACAAGGGAAAAACCTTTTCTTCATTTTCTTTCATTTTATATCTATATGAGATTACAGACACTCACTAAACTTATTGTGGTCATCATTTCACAATGTATGTAAGTCAAGTCTTGTACACCTTGACCTTATACAGTGCTGTGTGTCAATTACATCTCCATAAAACTGGAAGGGAAAAAAAAGCAGCCATTGCTAATGATATAAAAAAGAAGAAACTCTGGGCTCCCCTGGTGGCGCAGTGGTTGAGAGTCCGCCTGCCGATGCGGGGGACACGGGTTCGTGCCCCGGTTCCGGGAAGATCCCACATGCCGCGGAGCGGCTGGGCCCGTGAGCCATGACCTCTGAGCCTGCGCGTCCGGAGCCTGTGCTCCGCAACGGGAGAGGCCGCAGCAGTTGAGAGGCCCGCGTACCGCAAAAAAAAAAAAAAAGAAGAAGAAGAAACTCATGACTGCTGAAATGAAATTGGGTGCTATGTCCACATTATCTTGGAAACTTAACAGTGGGATCCTAGGGTTCAATACCCTCTTGCCTTAGCATAGAAACAGAGATCTAAAAGTTACATCTGTTAGAATATACCAAATGTAACTGGGAACTTACAATTCATGGTTAATTTTGTATTTCTGTTTTTACTTGTAAAACCATTTTTATTGAAAGATGCCATACATATAGAAAAGGGCACACATTATAATTATATAGCTAGATGAATTTTTACAAAATGATCACACTCACATAGGCACCACCCAGATCAAGATAGACCAGCACCCCGAAGTCCTCTTTGAGCTCCCTCCTTGCTATGAATGTTTGCAAAGGTAACCACTATTTTGATCTTAAGTCATCTGAGATTGATTTTGCCTGTATATCTATTTAATACAATGGAACCATATAGAACAAAAACAAACAACGTAGGTCCTGCAGATGCTGGAATGCCTCCTGGCCAGGCAGCAGGACCTGGTGCTTTTGATCCAAGAAACAGGCGCTGAGAGTGGAGCTGTGAGAGGAGTGGTGGATGCACCTCCATGGAGGCTCAGAACTCCGGGAGGGGAGGGGATGGGATGGGATGGGATTGCCCGCCCACCCTCAATGAACTGACTGCCAAGGGTTACCCAGGAGGCACCATTTCAGAGTGGACCACCGTCACCTGAAGATTAGGGACGATTTGGTTTTTTCTGTAACAGTGTGTGCATGGTGGGGAGAGTAGCAACAGATGATACATCACTTGTGAAAGTTAGACAAAGGCCCTTTTCAGACTTCAGAAGTAACCATGGTGTTTGGGAGTTTTATTTCAACAACTCATAGAAAGGAACCTGAAAGGGAGACTATTAGACTTCTTGTTAATCTGACAGCTGGGGTTCTGGAGCTGTCTTCAACTCAATATGAAAATCTAAAAGAATGTGACTAATTAAGTCCATGAGGCAGATAAATCCAGCTACACGTATAACATAACCCTTATCCAAAAACAGTATTTGAAGCAACATCTGAGGCATTATAAGTTAGTGATTAAAGACATAGACTTTGAAGCCAGACAGGCTGAGACCACGTTCTAGTTCTGCCACTTGTTTGCAAGGTAATCTCGGTTATTCTGATGGGCAGATCATTTTGCATCCTTTTAAGCTCAACTTATACAATGGCTTGGTGTGGTTGATTAAAGAAATTGTGTTTGGAAACAGAAAATCTGAGTTCAGGTTCTTGTTGTGCCAATTAAGAGTGTGTCTTTGGCAAGTCATTTAACGTCTTATATCCTCAAGTGTTATTCCTTGTAAAATGGGATAATAAAACCCTATCTTGGGCTTCCCTGGTGGCGCAGTGGTTGAGAATCCGCCTGCCGATGCAGGGGACACGGGTTTGTGCCCCGGTCCGGGAAGATCGCACATGCCGCGGAGCAACTAAGCCCGTGAGCCATGGCCGCTGAGCCTGCGCGTTCAGAGCCTGTGCTCCGCAACGGGAGAAGCCACAACTGTGAGAGGCCCGCATATCACAAAAAGAAAAAAAAAAAAAAAAAACCCTATCTTTCAGGTTTGTAGGGAAGGTGAAATGTGGTGATGTCTCTGCGAGCGCCTTCTGAACTATTCAGGGGTAAGCCTGGTTACCCTGCGTGGCTGATATGGTCCACAATCCACCATTGCATCACCCTGGCGCTTTCACCTACGTGCTCAAGCCTGCTCACTACCCGAGGGCTTTGTTCTGGTCCTGGGAGAGTGACCAGCAGCGTGTGAGGCAAGCCAGGGTGCTGGGAGCAGCCCTGAGCCAGCAGCGGGCAGAGTTTGGTGGATAAATACCCGCCCTTGCAGGGCTGCCAAAGAAGTGGAGTCCACATTAGAACAAGATGACAAGAAGCTATTTAGAGTCTAAGCTGGTATTATGTGTTGTGATAATGGATCATTAATTCCAGGGGGGGAACACAGAAGGGTTTTAGAAGTTGGGGGAGGGGGAGAAGGTGGGATAGAGGAAGGGGACAAAGACAGAATACACAGAGCCCTGTGCAGTTCTCAGAGCTTCCTCCTCTCCTGTCACCTCCCCCTCTCACTCCACCCCCCACCGTGCTGACACCTTCACTCCAGTTGCCCTCCCTGCTGAGGGCCTTCGCCCAGGTTCTTCCCCCTGCCTGGAATGCTTTACCCTCAGAGAGCCACTCGGCTGATTTCCTTACTTGCTTTAAGTCCTTGCTCAAATCTCTCCTTCTCAAGGACACCTAACTACCCTGGCCACCTTATCCAGGCCGTATCAAGTCCTGACCACGCACCTACCCTCACACTCTGGATCCTGTTCTAATTTTTCTTTTTTTTCCATAACACTTAATCCCCTCTGACTTCCTATACAGTTACTTATTTACTATGGGTATTATGTGTCTCTCCTTCCTAAAATGTAAGCTCTATAAGGACAAGCACCTTTGTGTCGTCCACTGATGGACGACAAGCATCTAGAATGGTACCCAGCCAGTGGTGAGCGCTCAATGAACATTCGCTTAAAAATGAATGAATGGGGCTTCCCTGGTGGCGCAGTGGTTGAGAATCCGCCTGCCGATGCAGGGGACACGGGTTCGTGCCCCGGTCCGGGAAGATCCCACATGCCGCGGAGCACCTGGGCCCGGGAGCCATGGCCGCTGAGCCTGCGCGTCCGGAGCCTGTGCTCCGCAACGGCAGAGGCCACAACAGTGAGAGGCCCGCGTACCGCAAAAAAAAAAAAAAAAAAATGAATGAATGCCAACATTCATAAGCCCACAGGAACCATCAATGTGACACTCCATGTCTTCACTGTAACTTAGTGCCCTGCGCTTCCAAGGAGAAAGAAAAGGCTTCATTTTCTGTTTCCTGTCCCTCACTTCCTACACATTCCCCACTCTCTTAGTCCCAGTCTTTTCTGTCTCTTTTTGGGTCTAGAAACCAGAGGCCTCTGCCTTGTGAACGTAAGCATTTTCTTCTCAGTTTGATTTCAAATGTTAGCGCTTTTGCTTGCCTGTGAAGCTGATAGTAACAGTGTATTTAATAACTGGACTGTCTCCCTTCTCTTTTGTTGGACACAGTAGATGCCATGAACCATATTTTGCTCTTGGTTGTTTTTATCAAAAGAGAAGGTAGGATCTGCTCTGTGATCAGCATTAGGTCTGGACCCTGCCCTTAAATTGTCAACATTGTGTTTACTTGATATATTTACAGTGTCTGGAAACATTTGCTTTAGTTCCAACAGTCAAGTTTAAGAGATAAGGATCTGAAGAAGAGAAAAGGATGGCATGGAAATCAGCCCATGTGTCAAATGCTGGGAAAGGACAGAGCTACAGGCTGGAGAGTAACAGAATCTTACTCTACAGTGAAATCAGTAGTAAAATATATATATGTGTGTGTGTGTGTGTGTGTGTGTGTGTGGTGTGTGTGTGTGTGTGTGTGTGTGTGTGTGTGTATACCAAAGCATTTAAATAATTCTAATATGTAAGCTGAGAACTAAAAGTTGTACTTAAATTCAAAGAGTAGCGTTTAAAATTCTGATGCACCCTGGTGAGTGTTGTAGGGCTGAGTTTAGGATTTGATTAACTAAAAAATAACTAGCTCCATTTCCTGAAACCTAAAATCACAAGCAATTAAGTATATGAAAAACATAGAAAATACACAGAGAAAATTCCTCAGGAATGCTCACTTTCAGTCTTTATATTTTTAATCATCCACCATACTTTTTTTTTCACACTTTTTAAAATCGTGGTGTATAATTGACATATAACAGTATATTAGTTTCAGGGGTACAATACAATGATTCAAGATCTGTATATATTGCAAAATGATCACTACCTAGTTAATATCCATCACCATACACAGTTACAAAAACTTTTTTCTTGTGATGAAAATTTTTAAGATCTCTTAGCTTTCAAATATATAATACAGTATTATTAACTATAGTCACTATGCTGTTCATTACATCCCCAGGATTCATTTATAACTGGACGTCTGTACCTTTTGACCCCCTTCATCCATTTCAACCCCCACCTCCACCCCAGTAACCACCAACCTGTTCTCTGCATCTATGAGCTTGGTTGTTTTTTGGGTTTTCGGTTTTTTTAGATTACACATATAACTGGGATTGTACGGTATTTGTCTTTCTCTTTCTGACTTACTTCACTTAGCATAATACCCTCAAGGTCCATCCATGTTGTGACACTTTCAGTCTGAAAGATCATAATCTGATGTAGTGAGAACATTGGCTGAGAGGACTGCACAGCACACCAGGAAGTCACTGGCTGACTGTGTCAGCTGGTAACAATATGGACAGACTGCACAGCTAACAGAAGAGTCACCACGTTTTGCCCTTCAGGTCCAATAAACACTTAAGGATAGAACAGTTCAACATTAAATATTCTGTTCCCCCATCCATTCATCCATCCATCCATTCAGTAGATATACAACACTTTGGACATCTACTGAAGGGCCAGGCAAATGAGCTTAAAATTATTGAAAAAGAAAAAAGAAAGAAGCAGCCCCTGGTGCCAGGAGTTCCCAGCAAAGTAAGAAGGATTAGTTGGAGAAAGTTTCAGGAAATGCAGCCCACGCTGAGAATGACTGGCTTGTCTGCAATGCACGGGCTGAAGTGAATGCAGGAATGAAAACATCAGTATTTCTTCAGTGTTCTTGCTTTGTCACATCTATTTATTTACAGAGTTTCACATTTATATATTTATTTTAATCAAATTACTTTTTTGGGGTGCTGGTTTTAAAATGTATCATTGGCAGAGTGAAAGAGGGTATGTCTTTTTTTCTTTATATTTTACTTTTTTTTTTTTTTTTTTTTGTCTGTGCTGTGCAGCAATGCGGCATCTTAGTTCCCCAACCAGGGATGGAACCCATGCCCTGTGCATTGGGAGCGCAGAGGAAGTCCACTGGACCGCCAGGGAAGTCCCTGTATTTTACTTTCTTTAATCCCCTCCATGAAGCAATTCAGAGTCCAACCTTAGCTCTGAATTGCAACAATACCAAAACAGTCAAGAAACCAGTCCATTAATTAAATGCCTACTTCACAGATAAGAAAACTTCTGTTTGGAAGCTTGCACAATGTCACCCACTGACATCTGTGGCAAGAATTGTTTTTACCTTTTTGTTCCTACTTAATCTAGAAAAATTTATGGGAATTTTCATAATGCTGCATTATTCTGGAAATGGAAATATTCTGGAAATATATTAAACCATTAAAAATGACTCAGTCTGACCCTGTCTATAGGGTACACAGTCAGCTCCAGCAAGAAACATGTGGGAATACGTAAAAGAGATCAAGGTGACAAGTGCAGAGCCTGACAGAAAAGTCTAGTTAAAGATGCAAGAAAGTCAGCCGGCAGCATTTGACCTGGTAATTTATGCTTACAAAGATACTAGGTGCTTTTCTACTATAGACTCTAAAGCAAGTAAGGAAAGGGTTATTACAATGCTTCATCCAAGACTTCCTTCTTTTTCTTTCCTTCCAGTTTTGTTAGATAGAATTGACATACAGCACTGTATAAGCTTAAGGTGTACAGAATAATGATTTGACTCACATACATTATGAAATGATTAGCACAACAAGTTTAGTGAACATCCATCATCTCATATAGATACAAAATTAAAGAAATAGAAAAAAATTTACTCTCTTAACAACTTTCATATACAAGATACAGCAGTGTTAATTATATTTATCATGTTGCACATTACATCCCTAGTACTTATTTATCCTGTAACTGGGATTTTGTGCCTTTTGACTGCCTTCCTTCAATTCCCCCTCTCCCTACCCTCTACCTTTGGTAACCACATATCTGATCTCTTTTTCTATAAGTTTGTTTGCTTGTTTTTGAAGTATAATCGACCTATGACACTATGTTAGTTCCTGTTACACAACACAGTGATTCAATATTTCTATATATTTCAAAACGATCACCACAATAAGGCTACTTAGCATACAAAGATATTACATGATTGACTATATTCCCCACACTGTACATTTCATACCTGTGACTCAGCTATTTTGTTACTGAAAGGTTGTATCTCTTAATCTGCCTCACCTGCTTCTCTCCGCCCCCAACCCCAACAGTTCTTTCTTATTTGGAGTTACTCTGTCTGGAAATTCCTGGACAATGGTAACTTTATTGTATCACTACTTTTGAAATGGGTGAATGAGCAAACTCACGGAGAATTTGCAATAAGATCTAAATCCTTATAATGACCGACCCTATGGTCCTTGATGCATGGCTCTGTCTTGCCCAGCGCCTCGCCCCCGCCGCCAATGACTGACCTCTAGCCATGCTGCTGTTCTTCCTATTTCTGGGCTGCATTAAGCACTAGCTCACCTGGGGCTGGGAGCCTTCCCACATGCTGATTCTCCCAAATGCTGCTTCTCAATCTCAGTACTATTGCCTGAAAATTCTTTGCTGTGAGAGGTTGTCTTTTGCACTGTAGGAAGTTTAGCAGCATCTCTGGCCTCTACCCACTAGATGACAGCAATGCCACCAACCCCCTCCTACACCTTGCCCAGCTGTGACACCAAAATGTCTCTAGACATGGCCAAATGTCCCCTGGGGGCAAATGTCCCCAGATGAGTACCACTGCTCTAGCTGGTTCCAGCTCACCCTTCAGGTTTCAACTTAAATGTCCCCTCCTCTAAGAGGCCCTCCCTCATCCCTTAATCTAAAGTAAAACCCCTTATCAATCTCCCTTTCCTACCACCCCAGTCCTTTCCTTGATAGACATTTGCACAATTTGTAATTACATACATATTATCTTATTTACTTGTTTAATGCCTCTCTAACACCTGCTGTTGGAAGCTCAATGAGGGCCGTGACTGTGCATACTTCATTTGCTGTCATAAACTCAGCAGCTAGCACAGTGCCTGACACACACAAAAAAGATGCTCAGTTAAAATTGTCTAAGTACATTATACTAACATTTCAAAGGATTCTGAGGTCAGAGTTATTTTGTATCCGAAGTCCCTAGATAGACCCCAATCTTTGCAGGGGCAGGTATTTATATTCTAGGATGTATGATGAGTGACTGGCTTTTTTTTTCTTTTTTTTTTTGTGGGCCTCTCACTGTTGTGGCCTCTCCCGTTGCAGAGCACAGGCTCCGGACGCGCAGGCCCAACGGCCATGGCTCACAGGCTTAGTTGCTCCACGGCATGTGGGACCCTCCCGGACCGGGGCACGAACCCGCGTCTCCTGCATCAGCAGGCGGACTCTCAACCACTGCGCCACCAGGGAAGCCCGAGTGACTGACTTTTGATCCATTGCACAGTTCTGCCACTTAGCTGCCCAAGTTGGGTTAATCACTTCACTTCATTGACTTACAGTTGTCTGCTCTGTAAAATAAGGCAGAGTTATAGTAAGGAGTAAGGATATTGTTTATAAGATATCTGTCACATAGCAATTGCTCAATAAAATGGCACAAGTCATCAAATATTCTTCTTAATATTGTTAATGACAGTCCTGTCCATCCTGGGCCTTAGCAATCCAACCACACTCAGCTACTGCCATCCAGCCTCCAACCAACAAGCCCAGTTCCAATAGCCAGGCCAAGGCTACTAGAGACCCTGCAAATGAGCAGGGTGAGTAGTTCACTCTCCTGCCTGAGCCTGGTATGCAACATGCCCCACTGAGCCCGGAGCCTGACAACTGGCAACCTCTCTAACCCCAGGCATCTTTGTTCAGCCTGTATAACTTGGCTTTTGCACAAATTTCTTGGCTTGCACATTACTTTCCTTTCCAGGCCAAATTTCCCCCGAGACCCACCCATTTTTATTAGGGCTTAAACACCCTCCTAGATATTTCTAGCCCTCTCTGTATGTGGATAACCATAGTCGATGCAACAACACAGACCAACCCAAACCACAGCAACATCACCACTAGAAACTCCCCCGCTGCCCCCATCCAGTAATCACACCCAATGCTGGTTCTGCTATTGATGTGAGCCAGAAGTCCCCTCTGGAGAGTAGGAGATTAATAGCAGAAGCACCGCAAACTGGGACAGATTTGAGGAATGGCATGTGGATTATCTGGAGAAGGAGGGATAGGGTTGGAAATTGCTGACTCACAGCCCCTGGCATCCACTCCCTGCTTTCTCCCCTCTCTCACCTGCTGCAAAGGTGCCAGGGGATCCCCTAGCCAACAGATGATGAAGAATCTGTGGCAAAGTCTTCAAAACACATCCACAACTTTAAAATAGTTCAGCATAGCCATAACTCTTCCTATATTTCTGAAAAGTTGAGTTCATTTCCGGATTGAGGTCAAAGACCTGTGTGTGTCCTGACTTAGTGTTTCTGGCACAGCATTTCAACAAACTCTTCCTTGTACTTAAATTCACTAGGTGGGGCTGACATAAGTCAGTAAAAAAGGTAAACCCTTTTCTGATTGAGCAACATGTAATGCCAGTCAGAAGGAAAGCTGTTGACACATCTTCCTGGGCTAGAGAGCAAAGAGCAACCACTACCCTTGGATTCCAGTTAGGTTTCTTTCATCTATGGCTCCACAGCTTTCTTTCCTCTATGACCTCATTTCTGTACAAGGTCAGATAGTAAACATTTTAAATTTTGCAGTCCACATATAGTCTCTGTTTCTTCTTCTTCTCCTCCTTCTTCTATATTGTCTTACATCCTTTAAAAATATAAAAACCATTCTTAGCTCCCAGGACACACAGAAAGAGTCCCACAGGCCATAGTATACTGACCCTGCTCCAAACAAACAATGCACAAATTTCTGAGTAACAGCCTTCAATCTGAAAATTCAAGCCAAAGTCCATTCATTTTATTGGGGATATTATGCTCATTGGGGAAATTTTACCAGTGAGCACACTATCCCAGGTAAAATGAATGGACTATGGCTGGAATCGTCAGTTTGAAGGCCCACTTATGAAAACTCCTAAGTAATTGGTAATTTGTTGAGCTTATACTTAATATTTGTACATTTTACTATATGAAAGTTTTATCTCAATTTTTTTGTTTTAAAGCATTTTTAGTACTTTTTATTTAACCTCTATCTCATCTACCTTTTTATTTCCAGAACCATGCCCAGTTGAAAGTAGGCACTCATTTACTGTGTTTTATGGAGAAAAGGAGAAGCAGGAGGCTGGATGGTGGTAGAGGGAGGAGGGGAGAAAGAGCATTATTGAATAACCCATGGCTAAAAACCAAGACAGCTCACAACTGAATGGCAAGATCTCTTGAAAATCACCTGTTACACAGGCAAAATGAAGCGCCTACGGACATCTGGCTCTAATAAAAACGTAAGATTTCATAGTTGTTACATCTGTGGTTACAAGGGTTCATGCAAGTCCTCTGGGGCAGCATAACACATGGATCCCCGACAGGTTTCTCAGGACTGTGACCCTGGAAGCTGTGACCAATTAGCCTACTAAGCCAGGAGAGAGTTCTAAAATTCAATTTGAGGGCTTCCCTGGTGGCGCAGTGGTTGAGAGTCCGCCTGCCGATGCAGAGGACACGGGTTCGTGCCCCCGTCCGGGAAGATCCCACATTCCGTGGAGCGGCTGGGCCCGTGAGCCATGGCCGCTGAGCCTGCGCATCCAGAGCCCGTGCTCCACAATGGGAGAGGCCACAACAGTGAGAGGGCTGCATACCACAAAAAAATAAAATAAATAAAATTCAATTTGATATCATTTTAATACACATAAGAGCTCTGTGAGATTCCATAAAATTTGAAGTGTTACAGAGTTGTATGTAAAAGACACTTATTTATAAACCTTAAGATTCAAGGAAAGAGGGATGGTAGACTTCCCTGCAGAGAAGATTAGATGTTTGAGGGTTAAGGGACCACTTGGCTCTGGAATCAGACTCTGGAAATCATAAAGGTGCAAGTATTGGGCTGGCCAAAAAGTTCGTTCAGGTTTTTCCATAACATTTAAGTTTGTTGCATTTAAGTCTAACGTGTCAGATTTATAACAATTATTCAAACATTTGGGAAGGTTTATTAGTCAAACAACTTTTTAGAGATAAAGAACTGAAATATATTAAATATTTAAATGCAGTATAAAATATCTGAAGATGTTTAATTAACAAATCCATAAATAGAACCATATATTAGTCAAAGACCCTTACAAGTGATTGCAAAACTTTGCTTGGTTTACAAACAAAATAAGATTTGTAAACTGAACTTTAAAGTTTAAGGAAAAACTATGATTTTGAATCTGTAACTATAATAAATTTACTATTAACTCTTAAAGCTTAACCAACCTCTGAATAGTCTTTTCTGCACTTAAAACAGCCCTTAAGTACACTGAGAAATTCACACCTAACACCTCCATCACCAGCCTTAATTCTTTCTACAGTTCCCCTTATGACAGGATTTATACACATCTCAGAATTTCAGTTACCTCTTCTGGATGGTCATTTATCACTGTGCCTATAGGCACTAACTGCAAAAATTCAAATTGATACTTATCAATTTGACATCCAAGAGGTGCTTAGTAATTTAAAATCAAGTAGTAATTTAAAACCAAGATATCCTGGTGCAATAACATAAGTTCTAAAATTGAGATAAAATGCAAAATAACTAAAATTTTGAGAAAACAGCTCAAATTAATCCGCTAATTTAGAGCTTCTTTGTGCCACAGAAATTTAGCCATACAAGTTGGGACTTTGACCAATCAGCATAATACATTGCCTTCTCTAAGCATAGCCTGCTTATAGAATGCATATTGCTTTCTATAAGCATAGCCTGCCTCCAACTTCTGGAAGTTTACATTTAGGGACCATTAGAAGAAACACCCCATCTAACATATTCTGACAAGAAGATATAGCAGGGCTTTCCTGGTGGCGCAGTGGTTGAGAATCCGCCCGCTGATGCAGGGGACACGGGTTCGTGCCCCGGTCTGGGAAGATCCCACATGCCGCGCAGCGGCTGGGCCCGTGAGCCATGGCCGCTGAGCCTGCGCGTCCGGAGCCTGTGCTCCGCAACGGGAAAGGCCACAACAGTGAAAGATATAGCAGTAAAATAAAACTTAAATATATATTATATCTATGGATAGTATTGAGATCCTTTTTTCTAATCTGAAAATGTTTTTTAGAATAGGAAAATAGTGCTATTAGCTTTGAGTTATTTTCTAGTAATAATAGTTTTAAAAGGATAAAATAAATATATAATGTTGCAATGGGTGTGAACATCTTCTGTAACTGTAGAAGGGCATGGTAGTCATAAAATCTTTTTTTCCCCAAAAACAAAATTAAAGTGTGTGAATGGAAGATGTCTCCAATAACAAAGAACAAGGACAGAAGGATAGTCCAATTAGCAGTAAAGAAAAAGTCTTTACACCATTTATGTATAAATTTGTTTTTCCTTACTATAATTCAGGGTTTCTTAGCTATCTAAGTCATAATTGTATATAATAAAATTTAGGAATAAAAAAGGAATAAAGAGAAACTTCTGCCTTTTGCCACCTTCACAGTAACCAGTATTAAACAAACAACTATAAATGACAAATAAATAATGCAATTATTTTCAGACATTGAACATGAGGCAGCACAGGACTAAGAACCTTGAGAGAAGGGAAGCCCACAAAATGAGTGACACATTCACCCTGGTTCTTACCCTAGAAAATCCTTCCAAACGATAGGAGCCAAGAAGTGGAGCCCAAGCAGAGCATAGCAGTCGTCTGAGCAGAAGAGGCAGAGACTGAAGTTCAGGGCTGCTAAAGGTCTGGAATTTGTAGGGAATAATACCAGAGGGCAGAGAACTGCAAAGATGAGTTCCTAGAAGTCTGCATGGGAGTTCCCAGCAGATCCCTGGCTGAGGACAGGGATGTACATATCAGGGCAAAACTCCACAAGGCCCCACAGAGAGAGGCTGCTACTGGGCTGTGTGCTGAATGAAGGTACCAGATATAGCTCAGTGCTGGCAGACTTTGGAGTTCTAGCCCAGCCATGGTGGGAGGCCTTGCCAGGCTCTTTGAGCACCTCCTGAGGCAGCAGGAAGGCCATGTGATAGTGGGAAGTATCACGCCCTCAAGTGTGGCGCATTTTTTAGAGCAGAGGTTGGCAAAACTTTTCACAAGCCTGGACAGTAAATATTTCAGGCTTGTAAGTCATATTATCGCTTTCCCAACCTTTCAATACTGTCAATGTAGCATGAAAACAGCCACAGATAATATGCAAATAATGAGTATTGCTGTGTTCCTATAAAGCTTTATTTATAGACACAAAGATGACCTAAGTGTTAGAACTGGCAGACAAGGACATAAAAGTAGCCATTATAAATATGTTTAAAGACTTAACAGAAAAGATAAACATAGTAAACAGGTAGGAAATGTCAGCATAGAAATGGAAATGATAAAAAATAACCAAATAGAAATTCTATACTGAAAATTACACTACCTGAAATAAAATACTCATGAGATAGGTTTAACAAGCAGGCTAGAGGCTGCATAAGAAAAAGTTAGTGAGTTTGAAGACAAATCAAAATAATCATCCAATTTGAGGAACAAGAGAAAAAATGTTAATGGGGCAACACCAGCGATCTAACATATGTGTAATGGGAGTATCAGAATGAAAAGAGAAAGCGAACAGAGAAGGAAAAAAATATTTGAGAGAAAGATGGATGAAATGTTTTCAAATTTAGATTTTTAAAAAGTCAACTTACAAACCCAAGAAGCTCAGTGAAACCCATGCAGGATAAACACAAAGAAAAATACACTGAGACATACTATTATCAACATGCAGAAAAATCAAAAGAATGAGGAGAAAAGTCTTAACTGAAGCAAGAGAAAAAGATGCATTACATTCAGGGAACTATAATACAAACTCAAAATGACTTCTCATCCAAAACAATGGTGACAAGAAGTCAGAAAATGAACCACTAAAGAGCTGCAAGGAAAAAAAAAAAAAAAAACCCACCACCATCAACTCAAATTTCTAAATCCAGCAAAATTATCATTGAAAAGGGGGGGAGGGCATAAAATAAAAACATTTTCTGATAAATGAAAACTGAAAGAATTTGTTGTCAGCAAACCTACACTGTAAGAAATGCTAAAGCAACTCTTCAGACTAAAAGAAAAATGAAACCAAGTGGAATCTCAGATTTATAGGAAGGAATGAAGAGCGTGGAAAATAGTAAATATGTAAATATATTAGAAGGCTATTTTTTTTCTTAGTTTCTTTAATAGACAAATGTTTAAAGCAAAAGTAGTACTGCTCTAGTGTATGGGGTTTATAAAATCCAAAGAAGTAAAATACGTGACAACATTAGCACAAAGATGGAATAAAAGAAATTATATTATTGTAAATTTCTTCCATTTTACATGAAGTGCTACAATATTAATTTAAAATGAACTGTAATTTTTCAAAAAAAGAAGAAATTTTTTAAAATAGCGTTAAAATATTCAATTAAACAAAAAGTGGGAAAGTAGAACCGCAGGCAAATTCATTTCACCTGCCTTCACTAATCAAGGTCGTTTTAAGACTTGCATGTCCTCCAAGCAGCACCCAAACAATAAGATGTTTGCCTGAGTTGTTTTCCAGGAACTTGGAGTCAGCTGTGTCAAGTTCTAACTTAGCTGGTTAGGACTGGATGTAACCACTGACCCTCCAACTGGGCATGTGTGTGTCCACTTGGTGACATTTTGACATCAGTGGGCCAAAAACTCCACCCTCAGATTGTGCTAAGCACCTCCATTTTTGAACATGCAGAGGCCTGTAGCTTTGTACACCTGTGCAGAACAACGATTACCGTATCTTTTTCCAGTAAACTTTCTCTACATTCCCCATGCTCCCTAAGCCTCAGACTGCCCTGCTTCTTTATTCTTTATTCCATAAATACCCTGACCCCTTGCCTTCAGGGAGGTGGGTCTGAAACTTGTTCTCCCATCTCCTTGCTTGGCTGCCTTGCAAATAAACCCTCTCTCCTGCAAATCTCAGCATCCCAGCATTTTGGTTTGCTGTGTATCAACCTGGTTTGGTAGCAAAAGGAGTAACAGAGTAACAAAAACCACATGACAAACAGAAAACAATACGAATTGATAGACCTTAATCCAACCATAACAACAACTACACAATACAACTACACAACTACACTATATTCCCCAATTAAAGGGCAGACCATCAGGCTGAATTTAAAATGCAAGACTGAATAATATGCTGTCTGTAAAAGATGCAATTTGAATACAAAGACATAAACACATTGAGGGAAAAAGATATATCATGCAAACAGTAAGTGTAAGAAAGCTGGAGTGGCCATATTAAAATCAGTCAAGATAGACTTCAAGGAAAAGAGGCATTTCATAATGATAAAAGAATCAGTCCACCAGGAATACATAATCCTAAATATGTATGCCTCTGATATTAGAGCTTCAAAATATATGAAGTGAAAACTGACAAAACTAAAGGGAGAAGTAGACAAATCCACAATAATAACTAGACACTTTAATTACTTTCAGCAGTTGACAGAACAAGTAGAAAAAAAAAAATCAGCCTGACCAACACCTATCAAATAACTATCGCACCTGGTCTTCTTTCTCTCAGGGCACCTAGTGTAACCCAATATACACAGAATGAATTAGAAAATTTAAAATAATTCAGTACAATTTTTCCAATACAAATATTTATAAAATACTATTTTCTTATCACATCTTTATTTTCATAAGGTTCTCGGAGCTGCTGATTTAGCTCACCCAATATACGGTGAGTGTTATGGACTGAATTGTGTTCTCCAAAATTCATATGTTGAAGCCCTAACCCTCGGTAAGTCAGAATGTGACCGTGTTTGGAGTTAGGGCCTTCAAAGAGGTAATTAAGTTAAAATGAGGCTGATAGGGTAGGCCATAATCCAATCTGACTGGTGTCCTTATAAGAGGAAATTTCGACACCCAAGAGTCACCAGGGATATGCATGTGTAGAGGAAAGACCATGTGAGGACACAGTGAGAAGGCCGCTCTGTGCAAACTAAGGAGGGAGGCCTCAGAAGCAACTAAGCCTACCAACACCTTGATCTTGGAATTCTAGCCTCCAGAACTGTAAGAAATAAATGTCTGTTGTTTAGGCCATCTAGTCTGGTTCTTTGTCACAGCAGCCCTGGCAAACTAATACAGAGAGCCAGTGGTTGTTGCCCAACTGAAGAGCCAAATCAGAAAAAAATCTGACTTCGTTTATCAATTCAAGTTGATTGTTAGTACATGTCCTCAAGTCAACCATCTCTCCTCTGCATTCCAGTCCCATAACTAACAGACAAGACATGAAGCCCTAAGTTTCTCACCTAGTGAAAACATTGCTCCCTCTGTAAACCCCTCCTTCACCATCTGCTTTGTTCGCACTGAACGCTCACCAGGAGAAGTGCAGTTTTTGACAGTGGAAGTGGAAAAAACAAGAGAGGTCATTGGATGAAAATTGTCACCATGCTCACTCACTCATGCAGTACAGTACTACAGAGGAACTCAGGACATTTGAACTTGGGCTGGAAGGCTCCATGTTTAACGTAGTGCATGAACAGGAATACACGGGGAAGACACATGGCATGTTTATAGTGCCTCGACTAAAGAAGGTCTTGACACCCAGGACAGTATGCCACAGTAAGAGCTGGAGCAAAGTACTGGTATGATTTTCAAGCAAACAAAAAGAAGGAAGGAAGGAAGGGAGGAAGGGGGGGAAAAGTGCGAATATAAGAAAGGAAGACACACTACTACCCATATCTTAACCCAGGTGTGTGCTCAGTTGACCTGAATGCAGACAGGAGACAGAATTTTAGAGAAGGTGGTGTATCTAGTCCAACAATCACATTTATAAAAGTGGAAACTTTTATAAATTAGGAATTAAGTGGCAGGAGCAGAACCGGGCCTAGACTGAGGTCCCTACACGTCCAGTCTTCTCTCCACATTTCCAAAGGTGTGACGTGAAGCCACTGATGTGATCATCTTGGGTTACAAAATGCAGATAAAGACGGTTTTCTCTGATACTATGTTGACTCCAGTAAGGTAATATTTATGTCATATTTAGCATCAAATGAAGAGCGAGGATATTTTAATGAATAATGATAATCCAATTACATTGTAATGTACAAAGAGAAGAGTTTTTATTCAGTGTTTTCTCTCATCTGTTAATGACAGGCTATTTCTGGGACTGAAAATAAGATAAAAGTCCAACATGGCAATAAACGAATTACAGATTATTTTTGGTGTCACAAAGTCGTAGCTATAGAAGTATTGACAGAGAAGAGATTCCAGTGAGGGTGAAATTCTGAGTGGTGCTGGGGGCTGGGCTGGGGGAGCAGATCAAGGCTGCCCTCACTGGATTGGCACTATCAGGCTCTATAAATTTTCAAAAGCCCATCTAGACTGAGTGGTGCTTAAAATGGGACATAGGCAGGCAGGCCAAACCACACAGACCGAGGGATCAGAGTTGGCATGAACTTCTGGCAAGGTAGGCCCATGATGGAGGCCAGGTCAGGTGACTGAATTCAACAATCCTGCCGCCTCAATAAAGATTAAAAGATGAATTAGCAAAGAGCTCTCTCTAGAATCAGCAGCTCAGTCTAAAACACTCATTGCCTGTTCTCATGAGTCTAGCGATTTGTATAAATGACTTTTTACAAAGACAAGTATTCATTTATGTGGTAGTGGATGTGAGGTGTGAAAACATAAATCATGACTTATATTTAATGATTAAAGGTATTTAGTGCTTCCCACTTTAAATACACTTTCAAAATGTGTTCATTTTCATTTTATAAAGAGACTGCTGGAACTCAGAGATGTGAAGTGGTTCTGTAGTACGTAAAGCAGCAGAGACAAACGAGTCTCTCTAAGGCTTAATCTACATGAGGTGGGGTCAGAGGTTACAGTCGGGCTGCTGCATACAGTTGTACAAGCAGGCCTATGGTCAGTTCCCCCCAAAGCAGAGCTTCAGACAATCAGTTACTCTATCCTGAGGGGAGGGCTGGGTGGTAGAGGAGGCACTATTCAGGGGTACCTGCATGAAATTAGTTGATGCCTGCACAGAACCGGTCACTGCAGCTGTGGCTGGAATAAGAGGTGAGGCCAAGGGGATTTGAGATAATATGCAAGTGTCCACTACCCAAGTACACTCAGTCGGGGGGGTGAGAGGGGCTGAAATTCATCCTGTGCTCTGATCTCCACGGCACGCATGCGGGTGCAGGCTGCAACCCCCTGGAGGCAGCGGCTGGCTTTTCTCATTCACACAAAGATGCCATGTGGGGTAGCAAAGGTCCTGGTTGTTGCATACCAGCTGTTGCATAGCAGGCTAGAATCTTAATTTCAGTGTTCAAAACTCTAAAACAAACAAGAAAAAGAAATAAAAGCCATCTAAATTGGAAAAGAAGTAAAATGATCTCCGTTTGCAAATGACATGATCTTATATGTGAAAAATCCTAAACACTCCACACACCCATACACAAACAAAACTGTTACAACTAATAAAAGATTTTAGCAAAGTTTCAGGATAAAAAATTAATATACAAAAATCACTTGCATTTCTATACACTAGCAGTAAACTTTCTGAAAAAGAAATTAAGAAAATAATCCCATTTATTATAGTAGCAAAATTTCTCATGGGTTGGAAGACTAAACATCGTTAAAATGTCCATACTACCCAAAGTGATCTACATATTCAATGCAATCTCTATCAAAATCCCAAAGGCAGGGACTTCCCCGGTGGCGCAGTGGTTAAGAATCCACCTGCTAATGCAGGGGACACGGGTTAGAGCCCTGGGCTGGGAAGATCCCACATGCCATGGAGCAACTAAGCCCATGCATCACAACTACTGAGCCAGCGCTCTAGAGCCTGGGAGCCTCAACTACTGAAGCCCACGCGCTTAGAGCCCATGCACCACAAGAGAAGCCTGCGCACCACAACAAAGAGTAGCCCCCACTCGCCACAACTAGAGAAAGCCCGCATGCAGCAACAAAGACCCGACGCAGCCAAAAGTAAAAATAAATTTATTTTTTAAAAAAAATCCCAATGGCACTCTTAGCAGATAAAGAAATAACCATCCAAAAATTCATAATGAATCTTAAGGGACTCTGAATAGCCAAAATAACCTTTAAAAAGAACAAAGCTGGAGGCCTCATACTTTCTGATTTCAAATCATGCTACACGGCAACAGTAATTAGGATGGTGTGGTACTAGCATAAAGACAGACATATAGACCAATGGAACAGAACAGAAAGCCCAGAAGTAAACCCTTACATATATGACCAAATAATTTTCAAGAAGATTACCCTAAGGAAAGGGTAGTCTCTTCAACAAATGATGTTGGAAAACCTGAATATCCACATGCAAAAAATGAAGTTGAACCCTTCCCTATGCCAAATGCAAAAATTAATTCAAAATGGACTAAAAGGGTGATGGAATCAAGATGGTGAACTAGGAGGATGCGAAATTCACACCTCTGCACAACTAAGGCACCTACCAGGCACCGGTGGGGAACCATGGGCACCTAAGGGGATGGGAGGAACCCCCAGTGACCGGGTGTGGGGTGTGGGAGGAGTGAAGGGGGTTAGAGAAGTGGAGGCAGCACGGGACTTGCGCCACTGAGGGCAGCTGGGGGAGGGGAAGGGATCCCACGCCAGGAAGGGTTAACTGGGGGACCATTGGGAAGGCAGAGATCAAAAGGGAGCATGGTCAGGTTCCCCTGCCCACTTGGGCCTCCAGGAACCTGCTGAGATCCCAGGCCTAATCCTCTGCCCACTGGGCCCCCCCCCCCAGCCACACAGCTCCTGAGGGAGTGGGAAAGAGGGAAGGGGGAGCAAAAGTGAAGGTCGGACTTCCGGTGGTGGGGTTGAGGGGCAGGAGGAGTTCCTACACCCAGAAGAACCCACCCACTGGTAGGGGTCCAGCGGGGATGGGGGAGACCCTGGGGGGGTGTGCAGAGGAACGGAAGGGAACGCAGCCAGTGCTTTCCCTGTCCACTTAGGGACCAGGGAGCCTGTTGGGCTCCTGGGCCTAATCCTCTGCCCTGTGAGCCTCCCTCCTGCCGTGAAGAGCCCAAGCCCCGCCCCTTGCCCCCCCACCTCTACACTCGGAGACCCCCCTCTTAGACCCCCTCCAACGTGCTGGGCCTAAACCCCACCCACACACCTTCACCCAGGGCCTTACCTCCAAACTCCGGAACTCCACACTCCAGACGCCCTCCTTTGGATGTGCTGCCTCTCCCCTTCCGTGCAGGTCCTAAGCAGAGACCCCACCCCATGCTTGAATATCGCCCCACCTAGGCCCCGCCCCCAAGGCCTTTTCCAGCTGCAGTGGGTCCTGAGCCTAGGCCCTGCCCCAGGCTGAAACATCACCCCCCCACCCGCCTATGTCCTGCCCCACCCTAAACCCCCCCGCCCCTGCCTAAGTTCCACCCCCACCTAAACTGTGCCTCCATAGCTAAGGCTTTTTTTTTTCTTTTTCTTTTTTCCTCTTTTAGATTGGGGTTCCGTTTTACCTTGTTGATTCATTGTTGTTCATTCACTTATATTTTTATTTTTTCTAATAAATCTTTTATTTTTCTAATTTTATTTTATTTTCTATACTTTGTTACTGTTCTCTCCTTTTGGCTTGTTCCCCCCAACTTTTTTTTCTTTCTTCTGTTGTGGTTTTATTTTACCTTGTTGCAGTTGTTTCAATTATATTTTTAATTTTCCTAAAATATTTTTTAATCTCTCTAATTTTATTTTGTTTTTTGTTCATTGTTATTGTATTCCTCCTTTTTTTCTTTCTTTCTTTTTTTTTTTTTTTTTTTTTTTTTCCTGCTGTGCCACACAGCTTGAGGGATCTTGGTTCCCAGGCCAGAGGTTGGGCCCAAGCTTCTGTGGTGGGAGCTCCAAGTCCAAACCACTGGACTAACAAAGAACCTCAGACCCCAGTGAACATTAATCGGAGTGAGGTTTCCCAAAGGTCCTCATCTCAACACCAAGATCCAGCTCTATCCAACGCCTGCAAACTCCAGTGCTGGAAGCCTCAGGCCAAACAAACAGTAAGACAGGAATACAGCCCCACCCATCAAGAAAAAAAAATGAAACAACAAAAAAAATATGTTACAGGTGACGGAGCAAGGTAAACACCTAAAAGGCCAAATAAATGAAGATGAAATAGGCAACATACCTGAAAAAGAATTCAGAGTAATGATAGTAAAGACTATCCAAAATCTCAGAAACAGAACAAAGGCACAGATGGAGAAAATACAAGAAACATTTAACAAAGATCTAGAAGAACTAAAGAGCAAACAAATAGTGATGAACAATGCAATAGCTGAAATTAAAAATACTCTAGAAGGAATCAATAGCAGAATGACTGAGGCAGAAGAATGGATAAGTGAGCTGGAAGGTAAAATGGTGGAAATAACCGCCAGGGAGGAGAATAAAGAAAAAAGAATGAAAAGAATGGAGGACAGTTTCAGATAACTCTGGGACAACATTAAACGCACCAACATTCGAATTATAGGGGTCTCAGAAGAAGAAGAGAAAAAGAAAGGGTCTGAGAAAATTTTTTTTTTTTTTTTTTTTTTTTTCTGTACACGGGCCTCTCACAGTTGTGGCCTCTTCCGTTGTGGAGCACAGGCTCCGGACACGCAGGCTCAGCGGCCATGGCTCACGGGCCCAGCCGCTCCACGGCATGTGGGATCTTCCCGGACCGGGGCACGAACCCTTGTCTCCTGCATCGGCAGGCGGACTCTCAACCACTGCGCCACCAGGGAAGCCCTGAGAAAATATTTTAAGAGATTATAGTTGAAAATTTCCCTAACATGGGAAAGAAAATAGTCACCCAGGTCCAGGAAGCAGAGTCCCATACAGGATGAACCCTAGGAAAAACACACCAACACACATATTAATCAAACTAACAAAAATTAAATTCAAAGAAAAAATATTAAAAGCAGCAAGGAAAAAACAAAAAATAGCATACAAGGGAATCCACATAAGGTTATCAGCAGATTTCTCAGTGGAAACTCTGCAGGCCACAAGGGAGTGGCAGGACATATTTAAAGAGATGAAAGGGGAAAACCTACAACCAAGATTACTCTACCCAGCAAGGATCTCATTCAGATTCCAAGGAGAAGTCAAAAGCTTTTCAGACAAGCAAAAGCTAAGAGAATGCAGCACCACCAAACCAGCTTTACAACAAATGCTAAAGGAACTTCTCTAAGCGGAAAACACAGGAGAAGAAAAAGACCCACAAAAACAAACCCAAATCAATTAAGAAAATGGTAATAGGAACATACATATCAATAATCACCCTGAATGTAAATGGATTAAGTGCTCCAACCAAAAGACACAGAATGGCTGAATGGATACAAAAATAAGACCTTATATATGCTGTCTACAAGAAACCCACTTCAGACCTAGGGACACATACGGACTGAAAGTGAGGGGATGGAAAAAGATATTCCATGCAGATGGAAATCACCAGAAAGCTGAAGTAGCAATACTCATATCAGATAAAATAGACTTTAAGATAAAGACTGTTACAAGAGATATGAAGGACACTAAATAATGATCAAGGAATCAATCCAAGAAGAAAACATAACAATTATAAATATTTATGCACCCAACATAGGAGCACCTCAATACATAACGCAAATGCTAACAGCCATAAAAGGAGAAATCGACAGTAGCACAATAATAGTGGGAGACTTTAACACCCCACTTACACCAATAGACAGATCACCCAGACAGAAAATAAAAAAGGAAACACAAGCTTTAAACGACACAATAGACCAGATAGACTTAAATGATATTTTTAGGACATTCCACCCGAAAGCAAAAGAATACTTTCTTCTCAAGTGCACATGGAATGTTCTCTCCAGAATAGATCACATTTTGAGTCACAAATCAAACCTTGGGAAATTTAAGAAAACTGAAATTGTATCAAGCATTTTTTCCAACCACAACACTATGAGATTAGAAATCAATTACAGGAAAAAAAACAGTAAAAAACACAAATACATGGAGGCTAAACAGTGTGCTGCTAAATAATTAAGAGATCACTGAAGAAATCAAAGAGGAAATCAAAAAATACCTAGAAACATATGACAATGAAAACACGACACTCCAAAACCTATGGGACACAGCAAAAACTGTTCTAAGAGGGAAGTTCATAGCAATTCAAGCTCACCGTAAGAAACAAGAAAAATCTCAAAGAATCTAACCTTACACCTAAAGCAGCCAGAAAAGAAGAACAAAGAAAACCCAAAATTAGTAGACGGAAAGAAATCATAAAGATCAGAACAGAAATAAATGAAATAGAAATGAAGAAAACAATAATAAAGATCAATAAAACTAAAAGCTGGTTTTTTGAGAAGATAAACAAAATTCATAAACCTTTAGTCAGACTCATCAAGACAAAAAGGGTGAGGACTCAAATCAATAAAATTATAATTGAAAAAGGAGAGATTACAACTGACACCACAGAAATACAAAAGATCATAAGAGACTACTACAGGTAACTATATGCCAATAAAATGGACAACCTGGAAGAAATGGACAAATTCCTGGAAAAGTACAACCTTCCAAGATTGAACCAGGAAGAATTAGAAAATATAAACAGACCTATCACAGGTAATTAAATTGAAACAGTAATTAAAAATCTTCCAACAAACAAAAGTCCAGGACCAGATGGCTTCACAGGCTAATTCTATCAAACATTTAGAGAAGAGTTAACACCTATCCTTCTCAAACTCTTCCAAAAAATTGCAGAGGGAAGAACACTCCCAAATTCGTTCAACGAGGCTACCATCACCCTAATACCAAAACCAGACAAAGATACTACAAAAAAAAAAAAAATTACAGACCAGTATCACTGATGAATATAGATGCAAAAATCCTCAACAAAATACTAGCAAACAGAATCCAACAACACATTAAAAGGATCATACACCATGATCAAGTGGGGTTTATCCCAGGAAGGAAAGGATTGTTCACTATAAGTAAAACAATCAATGTGATACACCATATTAAAAATTAAAGAATGAAAACCATATGACCATCTCAATAGATGCAGAAAAAGCTTTTGACAAAATTCAACACCCATTTATGGTAAAAACTCTCAAGAAAGTAGGCATAGAGGGAACCTACCTCAACATAATAAAAGCCATATTCAGCAAACACACAGCAGACATCATTTTTAATGGTGAAAAACTGAAAGCATTTCCTCTAAGATCAGGAACAAGACAAGGATGTCCACTCTCACCATTCTTATTTAACATAGTTTTGGAAGTCCTAGCCATGGCAATCAGAGAAGAAAAAGAAAAAAAAATACAAATTGGAAAAGAAGTAAAACTGTCACTGTTTGCTCATGACATGATACTATACATAGAAAATACTAAAGATGCCACCAGAAAACTACTAGAACTAATCAATGAATTTTGTAAATTTACAGGATACAAAATTAATGCACATAAATCTCTTGCATTACTATACACCAATGATGAAAAACCTGAAAGAGAAATTAAGGAAACCCTCCCATATATCCTTGCAACAAAAAGAATAAAATACCTAGGAATAAACCTGCCTAAGGAGGCAGAAGACCTGTACTCAGAAAACTATAAAACACCGATGAAAGAAATCAAAGATAACATAAACAGATGGAGAGATATACCATGCTCCTCAATTGGAAGAATCAATATTGTGAAAATGCCTATACTACCCAAAGCAATCTACAGGTTCACTGCAATGCCTTTCAAATTACCAATGGAAGTTTTCACAGAACTAGAACAAGAAATTTTACAATTTGAATGGAAACACAAAGGACCCCGAATAGCCAAAGCAATCTTGAGAAAGAAAAACACAGCTGGAGGAATCAGGCTCCCTGACTTCAGACTATACTACAAAGCTACAGTAATCAAGACAGTATAGTACTGGCACAAAAACAGAAATATAGATCTATGGAACAGCATAGAAAGTCCAACCCACACACGTATGGTCACCTTATTTTTGATAAAGGAGGCAAGAATACACAACGGAGAAAAGACAACCCGTTCAATAAGTGGTGCTGGGAATACTGGACAGCTACATGTAAAAGAATGAAATTAGAACACTCCCTAACATCATACACAAAAATAAACTCAAAATGGATTAAAGATCTTAATGTAAGGCCAGACACTATAAAACTCTTAGAAGGGGCTTCCCTGGTGGCGCAGTGGTTGAGAGCCCACCTGCCGATGCAGGGGATGCGGGTTCGTGCCCCGGTCCGGGAAGATCCCACATGCCGCGGAGCGGCTGGGCCCGTGAGCCATGGCCGCTGAGCCTGCGCGTCCGGAGTCTGTGCTCCGCAAAGGGAGAGGCCACAACAGTGAGAGGCCCGTGTACCGCAAAAAAAAACAACAAAAAAAAACTGTTAGAGGAAAACATAGGCAGAACACTCTATGACATAAATCACAGCAGGATCCTTTTTGACCCACCTCCTAGAGAAATGGAAATAAAAACAAAAATAAACAAATGGGACCTAATGAAACTTAAAAACCTTTTGCACAGCAAAGGAAACCATAAACAAGACAAAAAGACAACCCTCAGAATGGGAGAAAATATTTGCAAATGAAGCAACTGACAAAGGATTAATCTCCAAAATTTACAAGCAGCTCATGCAGCTCAATATCAAAAAAACACACAACCAATCCAAAAATGGGCAGAAGACCTAAACAGACATTTCTCCAAAGAAGATATCCAGATTGCCAACAAACACATGAAAGAATGCTCAACATCATTAATCATTAGAGAAATGCAAATCAAAACTACAATGAGATATCATCTCACACCAGTCAGAATGGCCATCATCAAAAAATCTACAAACAATAAATGCTGGAGAGGATGTGGAGAAAAGGGAACTCTCTTGCACTGTTGGTGGGAATGTAAATTGATACAGCCACTATGGAGAACAGGATGGAGATTCCTTAAAAAACTAAAAATAGAACTACCATATGACCCAGCAATCCCACTACTGGGCATATACCCTGAGAAAACCATAATTCAAAAAGAGACATGTACCACAATATTCACTGCAGCACTCTTTACAATAGCCAGGACATGGAAGCAACCTAAATGTCCATCCACAGATGAATGGATAAAGAAGATGTGGCACACATATACAATAAAATATTACTCAGCCATAAAAAGTAACGAAATTGAGTTATTTGTAGTGAGGTGGATGGACCCAGAATCTGTCTTACAGAGTGAAGTAAGTCAGAAAGAAAAAAACAAATACTGTATGCTAACGCATATATGTGGAATTTTTAAAAGCGGTACTGATGAACCTAGTGGCAGGGCAGGAATAAAGACATAGATGTAGAGAACGGACTTGAGGTCATGGAGGGGGAAGGGGAAGCTAGGATGAAGTTAGAGAGTAGCACTGACGTATATACACTACCAAATGTAAAATGGATGGATAGTGGGAAGCTGCTGCAGAGCACAGGGAGATCAGCTCGGTGCTTTGTGACCACCTAGAGAGATGGGATAGGGAGGATGGGAGGGAGGCTCAAGGGGGAGGGGACATGGGAATATATGTATACATATAGCTGATTCACTTTGTTGTACAGCAGAAACTAACACAACATTGTTAAGCATTTATATTCCAATAAAGATGTGAAAAAATAGTGGATTAAAGACCTAAACATAAGACCTAAAACTATAAAACTCATAGTAGAAAATATAGGCAGAATGCTTCAGGACCTTGGAATTGGCAATGATTTCTTGGATATGACACCTAAAGCATAGGCAGCAAAAGCAAAAGTAGACAAATGTTATGATGTCAAACTTAAAAACTCTGTGCATCAAAGGAAACAATCAACAGAATGAAGAGGCAACCTACTGAATGGGAGAAAATAGTTGCAAATCATATATCTGACAATATATAACTTGATATCTGGAAAATGTAAGAAACAACAACAAAAAACAAATACCCTAAGTAAAAAATGGGGAAAGGACTTGAACAGACAATTTTCCAAAGAAAATATAAGAATGGTCAACAAAGATGCTCAACATCATTAATCATAAGACAACCCAAGATCAAAACCACAAGATTATCACCTCATACCCAGTAGGATGGCCACTGTAAAAAGAACAGAAAATAATGTGCTGATGAGGATGCAGAGAAATTGGAACCCTTGTGCACTGTTGATGGGAAAGTAAAATGGTGTAGCCATTATGAAAAACAGTATGAGGATCCTTAAAAAATTAAAAATAGAACTACCATATGATCCAGGAATTCTACTTCTGAATATATATCCAAAAGAATACAAAGCAGAATCTTGAAGAGATATCTGCACACCCATGTTCATGGCAGCACTATTCACAATGGCCAAGAGGTGGAAGCAACCCAAATGTCCATCAACAGCTGATTGGATAATGAAAATATGGTATAAACATACAATGGAAGATGATGCAGCCTTAAAAAAGAATGAAATCCTGTCACATGCTAAAACATGGATGAACGTTGAGGACATTATGCTAGGCGAAATAAGCCAATCATGAAAGGACAAATACTGTATGTTTCCACTCACATGAGGTATCTAAAGGAGTCAAAAATCACAGAAACAGAAAGCAGAAAGGTGGTTGCCAAGGGCTGGGAGGGAGGAATTCGTGGTTCATGGGTATAGAATTTCAGTGTTGCAAGATGAAAAAGTTCTAGAGAGCTGTTGCACAACAATGTGAATATACTTAACACTTTCGAGCTGTACACTCAAAAATGGTTAAGATGGAACATTGAATGTTATATGGTTTTGATCACAATTTTTAAAAGACCAAAAAACACGAAAACAACACCTAAAATAATACAACTCAGAATTTTTAAAGAAATAAAACAATTGGTGAGGATGATGGAAATGACACCCAGTCATGAGACTTATACACAGTTCACTCTCCATAAACATGAACAACAAATTCTAAAAGACACAGAGCATGTTTCGATACCCTCTTTAGCTCCTCTTTCCAAAAATTCTTAGTGAAGAAACTAGTTAGGGTTAAGTCTGGTTTCTCCATATGACACACGAAATGCTTATGCCACTCAGTCATTGAGAAATCTGTTTCTTGCTTTGGGATCTTTAGAAGTGATTTCAGAGAGTTAGCTTTGCTTCTTCGCTTGTCCACAGAAATTCTTTGAAGTCTGAGTTTGTGTCAGCTGGTCATGAGGGAAGGCTTTGTCCATCCCTGGCTGTGAATCACTGAGCTCTGGCCCTGCATCTGTGGCATCTGGAGGCACGTTGTACTCTCTGCAGAGCATCATTTTGCAGTCAGGACTAAGTGGGTGTGGGGTTTCAAACCCATTTTCGTTATTAGAATCACTTCCTACTTGGAGTGAAAGCCAGAAATAAATTCCCTGTTGACTGTGTTACTTTTAAAACATTTTTCTCCCTCTTGCTTCCTGCCCTCCTGCCAACAGTTGCTAGGAGTTGGGACAAGCCTATTTCCTCATCCAGTGTTGTGTGAGTCGTCACAAATTGTCCAAAATGATGCAGATAGTCATAGCTGGAACCAGAACTAGAATCTAGGTTTTTCTGACTACACATAGGATATTATCGCAGCTATACTTCTTGGCTATAGTTATTGGTCTTCAGTTAGTATGAATTCCAATTTTCCAAGAGTTTTAAGTTTAAAAGATTATTTTCTGGGACTTCCCTGGTGGTCCAGTGGTTAAGACTCCATGCTCCCAATGCAGGGGGCCTGGGTTCAATCCCTGCTCAAGGGAACCAGATCCTGCAGGCCATAACTAAGAGCCTGCATGCCTCAACTAAAGATCCTGCATGCAGCAACGAAGATCTCGTATGCCACAACTAAGACCTGGGGCAGTCAAATAAATAAATAAATAAGTACTAATTTTTTTTTTTTAAGTTATTTTCTTGGGACTTCCCTGGTGGTCCAATGGTAAAGAATCCACCTTACAATGCAGGGGACACGGGTTTGATCCCTGGTCAGGGAACTAAGATCCCACATGCTGCAGGGCAACTAAGCCCACACGCCTCAACTACAGCCTGTGTGCCGCAAACTACAGAGCCCACACGCTCTGGAACCCACATGCCACAACTAGAGTAGAGAAAACCCACGCGCCACAACTAGAGAGAAGTCCAAGCACCACAACAAAGAGCCTGCACGCCGCAATGAAAGATCCCGCATGCCTCAACGAAGATCCTGTGTGCTCCAACAAAGACCCGATGCAGCCAAAAATAAATAAATAAATAATAAATCTTTTTAAAAATAAAATAAAGATTATTTTCTTTAAATTATTTTTAAAGACTAATAGGAAAAAAAAACCTAACCAAAATGATAAAACTCATTATCACTATTTTATACAGGTAGGAACAGAGAGGAAAATTAACATTTATTCAGCATCTACTATTTGACAGACCTGTACATACTTTATCTTATTTAATCCTCACTACACTGAAGGATATTTATTATTATGTAAATACTTTTCCCTATACTTGACAGAATGAAAGAAGTCAAGTAAAATACATTTATTCACATCATACTCTGGCTCCCATCCCTCCGTGGTCAAAGACAGCCCCATGGAGTGTCATTCTCTTGTATTTCAGTTGTGCATCTGTCACAATGTCTTGGTGAGTTCCTGGAGACCTCCCACACAACAAGAACAGAGAGGTAACAGGTGAGCCAAAGATACACAGGACAGCTGAGTCCAGGCGCTGCCAGGTCACACCTACACCTCTGGTTGCCAATGCCAGATGGGGCACAAGAGGTGTCCCATATACCCATCAACTACAAATACATATCCAGACAGTCCATACTTCTTAATTCTAGCCTTCATCCAGCTGTCAAATTGCACCACCATCTTCTATGGGCCTATCAACACATGATACCCAATTCATGTTTTAAAATTTATGAAAATAAGAAGAATCTTCAAGATGTTAATATTTCCATAACCTATCATTTTTCTCAGTCCAAAATATTAGTGATATCTAAACATGGATATTTTCTAAAATGGTCCTCTTGATTTTAATTATCTTTTTGAGCAAAAAAAAAAAAAAAGAAATAGTAAAAATAAATAAGCACTTTTCAGAGGTAAAAAAAAAAAACTGTAGCCATGAGGAGTCAGCAAACAATTGAAAGGTTGATCTTTATTTTACTGAATCATAATTCTGCAGTGTACACTAGACAGCTTAGGGGTAAAAAATGCCAAGCAAATACGGGGATGAAAAATTCCAGTAGACTGGAAAAAATAGCTTTCAAGAATGTGTGAAAAATTAGGAAACAAACATTTGAGTTTCAACACAGGCAAGATTCAAAAGTAAAATTATGAAGAGAAAAAAGCAATCTATGCTATTAACTATAGCTATCCTATAGTATACTACTAAATATTAGTAGATTAAGTAGATGATGATTACTATTGGTTATGAAGTAGATATGGAACTCTAGAAAATAAATGGAGAAATCATTAAGCTCTAGAAATTACTACAGATGCAGCTGGATCATATTTTTAAATAAATAAGGTTTCACACATACTCACATTTCCATGCCCTCTGGTCTTTTCAGATTAAGCCATCCAGGGCATTTTTCTTTGCAGCTTCGGGGCAGGCACTATCTGCCAAAATGAAAAGGACAATGGAGTCAAGCGTTGGGCATTTCAGGCCTTGGCTGGCATAGAGGCAGATGACTTGGGAACATGCATTCTCTGAACTGGAGAGAGAAAAAGCTAAAAAGAGCTGAATTTACTCCAGAGCTATTGAGAGGGAGGAATGGGCAGGATTTGTTAATTAATTTAGGACTGCAGTAGAGGCCAGGGAGAAGTCAAGGGTAGTTCCTGGGTTCCTCTCCTGGGTAACCAGATGGATGGTAGTGTCATTCACTGCAGTTTGGACCATAGAAGGAGCTGATGGATTGGGGGTGGGGTGGGGGGGAAAAAAGCAGTATGAGGCCAGGGGAAGGGAAGAAGGATTCAGCCTTCAGCCTGGGACAGGTTGAGACGGAGCCATCAGAGAGAAGCTGCTCAGTCGATGGCTTGATTTGTGATGTTCAGGAAAGAGATTTCAACTGGAGACGTTAATTTGGAAGCGATTCATATAGAAGATAAGAACCTACGTAAGGGATGAAATTGCCCAGGAAAAGTGTATAGAATAAGAATAGAAGGTGACCCAGGACATACCCTGAAGGAACACCAATATTTAAAAGATGGAGAGATAAAAAAAGAGCCCTCAAAGGAGACTTCGGGGTATTCAGAGAAGCAGGAAGAAAACCAGAAGATGGCGGTGTGACAGAAGCTACAAGAACTTAGTTCAAGAAGAAATTGGTCATCAGTGTCACATTCTGCTAAGAGGTGAAAACAAGCTGAAAAGTGTCCACTGGATTTAGCAATACGGAGTTGTGACCTTGATAAGAAGCACTTCGTTGGCATGGGAGAGCAGGAACCAGATGCCAGTGGGTTGAGGAGTAGCAGGTGACAAAGACAGCACAGACACAACTGCTGCTTATATCCACTCGGCTTATATCCAAGGACAGTAACTACCACATCCTGGAACGCAGCCCTTAGAGCAGGGGTCCCCAACCCACGGGCCGTGGACCCTATTACCAACCAGGCCCACAGCAGGAGGTGAGCAGCGAGCGAACAAAGCTTCATCTGCCTCTCCCCATCGCTCACATTACCGCCTGAATCATCCCCCCCACCCCACCGCTTCCCGCAACCAGTCCATAGAAAAACTGTCTTCCACGAAAATGGTCCCTGGTGCCAAAAAGGCTGGGGACCGCTGCCTTAGAGCCATCGCACAGAGGGAATGGGTAGCTGAGTGATGAATAGACAGTGGGTATAACTCATCCTGGTAATTTTCATATTAAAAACATAGCTTGTTGTTGAATTGAAAGGCAATAAATACCACTCATTAAGTAAACATTGACTTGCAGTGTATTAGGCAGAGCCAGAGAAAAAGCTGGGACAATCAGCTGTTCTTTTATTCCTCTATTCACTGTAAATCTTACCCCTAAACAATTTCAATTTCAGATCAGAACTAGAGATTTAAAAAAAAAACCAATAACAATCTCTACCAATTCCTAAACATGTCAAGTTGTATATACTAAATATCTCCAGCTTTTTGTATGTCGATCATACCTCAATAAAGTGTTTTTTTTAAAAAAGATCTCTACCAGTTATCTAAATCCTCAGGTAAAAATGTCAATAGAATTGATGGGCAGTCTTAAGAAATGTTACACTGTAAGAGTATAAATACTCTAGGAACTTCCTCTTAATTCATTTAATCATAAATATAATGAGTCATATACATGCCATTATATTCAAAAGAGAAGTATTTTGCTGCTTCTTTCCTTTAGAGGTGGTGCCAAAGCACAGGGAAGGAAGGGTATTCTGGGGCTTTGAGCTCCTAAAAGACCAGACCCATTATCTGCCTCTTTTCTGTATCCCCAACAATATGGTAACTTCATTTGAATGAATGAATGGCTTGTTTCCTAAATGTACTAACATTAAAACAGCAAGAAAAAAAAGCCTAATAGGTACCACTGACTCTCACAGATCTTGAATTTAATGACTTTCTAAGAATAAAAAGGGAAAAATCACATAAAATTAGAGTATACAATAATATACTGAGACATTCTTTTCAGTTTAACTTTATTGGTTTCTAGATCTGGACTCATTTTTTCTGTGTTGTTTATAAATATAACAGAAAAAAGAACTAAAGAAAAAAAACAGCTGGTGCATTTTCTTTCAAGGTTCTACATGTTATAAAGATATTTATTTGCAAGGCACATTCATTATACGCTGATACTTGACAGCCCTTCACTGAAAGAGCGAAAGGAAATGGAACTTGGGGAAGGCAGAAACCTGACCTTTACAGAAGGCCTTCCAGGTAGGGTTAGTCAGGTTCTGGGCCCAGCCAGAATCTTCTTTCATGATGGCAATTCTTCCTTTGTATCACCTGTAAGGCACTGAGTAACAATATGCTTGTAAATGATCCTTATTCCTCATGTATCAGTGGTTTAATACAATCTCCCAGGAAGGAGGAGACAAGGAAGAGAGTAAAATAAACCTTCGTTGAAATACTGATTTGTTTCTGGGGACCTTTGGCTATTACATTTTATCACAAGAAACAATTCCCAAGGAAAAACATTAAAAGTGGACCCCTTCCAAAGAGAAAGAAAATGTACTCCCCCAAAACGTGTGGGATGAGGTAGGTTCATGCACTTGTCAATGAGCCATAAAATCATTCTTCTCTGGTCACAATCATAATGGGCCTTAGGAGAAATCAGTGAACCAAGGAAACTCAAGCCCACAGGGAGTGGCTTTTAGAGATGGGCTGTGTTCTGCCTCTTCTTCCTGGTCTCTTGTTTTGACTCTATGCTGTGGAGGAAACTTGAGAGGGAAGAGAAGGAGAATTCTCTGTGAACTTATAAAGGATTCAGACCACACTGGTAGTTTATTTTACTGTGTTCAGACATGTCTCTCCATCCTCTCTGTATCACACTCCCTTCCAGGTTCCTGCATCCCCAGATTTCCTTTCGATGCTAAGAACAAGTGTGCCCCATCTTAATCTTATGGCTTCCTTTACCTCCTTCCCATAACCACTGGGGTCACATCATTTCTTTGCCTCTAATCCTGCTCAGCTTTTCCCAGCCCAGTAAGGGAGCATCCAGTAGCAGTCTCCAGAGAAGCATAGCCTTCCAGCTCACACCCACAACTCCCAGGCTGTACCTAACTGCTGACCTCAGCCCGTCCCCTCCTCTCCTCATCTCTTCGTGGACTGGAGTGAAGACAGCAGCAGAAGAAACAGCAATCACAGCCTCCTAATGGGACAGGGAGGGATGTCCTACAGAAGGCAGTGAGGATGTGGTCTCTGGGTGGAAGCTGGATGTCGGTGAAGACTTTGGGCGTTCATAAGGCATGCAACAGAGGAGGGAGGCCAAATAACGTGTCACAATGCCTGCCTCCGTCAGAGGGCTCTGCCGGGCCTTTTCCCATTTGCATCCCAAACGTAAAATGCTTTCAGAACAACAGTGCTCATAGGTCTTTAATGCAGAACCACCCATCCACAGAGGATCCAGTAGAAACCACTGGATATTTCTGGCGCATGGACAGGGCCGACTTGGATTCTCCCTATTCGTGCTGTTCTGGGTGCTAGAATAGATACAACAGTGCACAATACAAAGACACCCCTGTCCTCATGGACCTTCCATTCTTATAAAATCGATGTGAATTCTCTGACAGTTCACTCCCCACTCCCCTTCCTCCAAGCTTGCTAACCACTACTTTCCTTTTCAAAAATGACTCCTTTCTCTCTCAAACTATATCTTTCTTTGACCAAATTCCTCCACTTCCATAGCACCAGTTGTCACCTCTAAACACTCAAAACTCCATCTTCTCTGCTGGGATCCTGGACAATCCTTCCAACTACCAAAACAAGAGACCAAAAGTTTTCTCCTGAGTCCTGGGGTGAAGGACGTGGTCACACTCTCACCACCCACGTCACTGCTCTTCCATCTCACCAAGGCGGTTTGTTTTCCAAGATTCACATTGAAAACTCTAAACTCATGTTTTATATCAACAGGGGCATGGACATTTATGTTTGCTCATAGAGGGTCCAGTTTATGCTGCAAGCTTGATAAAGAAAATTACTCAATTGGATTTAACAAATATGGACTGAAAACCTAAAATGAGCAAAACGCTGTGTTTGGTCTGGAGACATACAGGCAAAACGTGGATTTAGCTTAAAGAGAAGACAACTGAGTAGAAATCAGTGAAGAATGAGTAAATAATTTAGCACCACTTTGAAGTGAGGCCAAAGTGTGAGCATAGAACCTCATACTGCTGGCGATATGGAAGGTTCAGGAAGTATCCAGGCAGAAGATAAACGGGCACGGGTTAAGAAGATGACTTTAGAGATGATGAAAGAAGGCCGAATTTGAGAATTGCTGTGCAGAAAAAAAGTAATGGGGATTATGAAACCTCGGATGTGAGGGAGTAAAGGCCTGGCAGAAGTCAAAACCAAGGAGGTATGTTCCTTAGGAGGAATATTCATATCCCTCACCCCCCAAAAGGAGGCTTTCATTGAGAATTTTTGGTTTCAAGGGTTAAAGGGACCATAAACACGATAGTTTGTGAGGGCCTTATGACCAATGAGATTTCTAGAAATTGAGATATTCCAGAAAATTAACATTGTCACATGCACCATGTTGAAACTTGCTGGTCTTTTTTTTTTTTTTTTTTCAAGTGAAATATAAAAGATTGTTCTTGGTAAGTAGGGTAGAATAATTAAACCATTCCCATATCTAACTAGAATCTAGGTAATATTTTAAGAATCAGGGAATCTTTATTCTAAAAGAAAAAGGGCTTAGGAAAGGGCTAAGTGTTTTTATTTGGATAATTATTTGTTTATTTGATGTTATTTAACTAGGTAGCATATTTTCAAAATCTGAGGTTCTTTTTAATCCAGTAAATGTATGCTATTTTTATTTATTTCCATTCCATCATTTTATAATTCCAAAAGCTACAGTTTCTCTTAACCATTTTTAAACTTACAATTTATCATTACTAACATGTCAACCTCACAGATTTCACAAGTCAATTTAACTCAAATATTCCCCTTGAAGCCCAGGAGAGCACCACACCCCATCCTACAAGAATGCCTTGCCTTTGTTCTATGGCACATTACTACTGTCAAAGTACTTTCACACACATTAAATTATTTCATCCTCACAAAGACCCTGTGAGGAAAATAAAAGACACTCTAACCCCCATTTTACAGGTAAGGAAACTGAGGCTCACACAAACTAAGTAAATTGCCCCAAATCACAAGCCAGTAAGCCAAAAACTTCTTACTCTGAGTTTTCTAGTCTTTTGCTCTTTCCACCATCCCACTGTGTCTCCTATCTTTCTATGCACCCAGTTTCTGTACATTGGGCCAGAATAGGTCTGTCTCTATCAGAGAAGAATTATCAGCTGTGGCTTAAACACACCCTTCATACTACTTTCATTTCTCAGAAATGCCAGTCAAACTGTGCCCAGATCTTGTGCATGCATTAAAAGTGTGGAAGCAAAACACTATGCACCAGTGACACAGAGATACTTAAAAAAAAAATAAGTCCAAAATGTGTTTGTGAATAAATATGTCCACATCTCTTCTCCCAGCATACCTAGACTTGCTCCCAATGAAAACTACAGCTCTGGGGAGAACTGAATTTCAGGGTCACTAGGCATTGTTCTGGGCCTAATGAAAAGAATGGGAAGACATTTCCCTTTCTACACATCTCTTATTAATGGAGAGAAATAGACGGAAGGGATTGGCCTGGGCCTCTGCCTCTCTATCCTGTGTTCCCTCCACCCGTCAAAGTGTCAAAGGGCAGAAATATTTTTAAGATTCTTGATACATGTTACAGAATCATGCTGTCAATCATGCTTTGAAGGAAGCTGGCTCCTTGCATAAGGCACATAACCTATTCTGAAGGTATCTGAAACTTTTTCACAGTAAAACGTGAATATCTGAGGAAACATATATAACAGTATTACCCACGCCCAGCCTAAGGATTAAAATGTTAAGGGTAAAACTTGAGGTATAGGAGAGACATTCGGGGGTCTAGGGGCATATCTTACCCATCTCAGTCCTCTGTGCAGAAAGCACCAAAGAGAACCTCCTTTTATAAACACAGCCTGCATTTGAAAGGGCTGCAAGAAAAGTGCTATCTTCAGAAACAAGCCAAGCTACAGATAAGGGAAGGAGATGAAGGGAAAAAATGGTAGAGAGGCTGAAAGAGGAGAGATTATTAATAACCAGTTAGTGAAGAATTCTAGAGGAAGCAACTAGAAGATGAGAACGGGATAAGAAAGTGGGGAGAAGAGGGAGGAGAGAATGGATCAGAGAAGAGAAATCATGGGAAACTATTAAGAGTAGGGAGAAAAATACTTAATGACTTAATTTTGGTGGTGACCAAGACCAATGGGCATTCCAATTTAAATAAAAATACCTTGATAATACCTTAATGTTGAAGGCTTGACTGGAAGTGAAACAGCATCTCTAAGAGTTCCTCTGGATGATGGGTAGAGAATGAGAATATGGCAGTGGTTCTCAACCCAAAGTGCCACCTAGAATCTCCTGAAGAGCTTTTATAAAATATAGATATCCAGGCCCCCTCTCAACCATTAAACTAGAATCACTGGGAGTAGACATGAACACTGGCAGTTTCTGGCAACAGGATTCTTTTTAAGATCCCCAGGTATAGCCAGGGTCAAGGACCATTGACATGTGGTGGTGGTCCTTAAAGTTGGTATTGGACTACCAGTGTCACTGTAACCTGGGAACTTGTTAGGAATGCAAATTCTCAGGCATCACCCCAGACTCACTGAATCAGAAATCTGGGGGTGGGGCCCAGCAATCCAAGTCTTAACAAGCTCTCTGAGTGATTCTGAGGCACGCTAAATTTTGAGAACCACTGAATATGGGATGTGGTGGAGGTAGTGTCCACCTGCTACACAGAGGCAGCTATAGCTGTATCTACAAGTACCCTTCATGGTGAGCAGAAGTTATGTTCCCATCAGCATTCTATGAGAATTCTTACTGCCAAAATCTTTTCACATGTAATTTTTGGTAGTTTGATAGGCAAAAAAAAAAAAGAAGAAAAGAAAAGAAAACTTTTCTGTCTTACTTAAGATTGAACACTTTTCATATGTTTATAGTTAACATAAATCTTGCATGCTACACTTCAAACTGATTTCTTTGATTTTAGTCTAAAATAAAAATAGAGACTAGCCAGTTACTGTTGAGTGGAGGGGCAAACACACTGAATAGTTGCAAGCGGGTAACAAAAGGTCCACCTAGCCTGCCTATGAAGGATAAAGATAGTGTTCTAGGGCTTCCCTGGTGGCGCAGTGGTTGAGAATCCGCCTGCCGATGCAGGGGACGCGGGTTCGTGCCCTGGTCCGGGAAGATCCCACATGCCGCGGAGCAGCTAAGCCCGTGAGCCATGGCCGCTGGGCCTGTGCGTCCGGAGCCTGTGCTCCGCAACGGGAGAGGCCACAACAGTGAGAGGCCCGCATACCGAAAAAAAAAAAAAAAAAAAAATAGTGTTCTAGTTACCAAATTTCAGCCCAATAATATGAACATACACAATAACATTTGTTCATAGTCTCTATTTTTATGAAAAGAGAAAGGGAACCACTCTCAAAAAAAATTAAGGGAAAGAAAACGAAGAGGAAATTCCTCAGATTAAACAAGCTTAAATATTGGAAGTATCTGGAGTAAAACACAAGCAGAAGATGTGGTATATATTTCCTGAAACTGTTAGTTGTTAAGTGAAAGGAATCATGTTTCTGTATTTTCTTAAATAGAACTTGCCATAGTCTGGGTGGTCCATAAGTTTTAAATAATAGCAATTTGCTATCCAATCTGGCCTCATTTAGCTTCCTTTTTCACTTTAACATCTTGAGTTACTCCCAGTGCTTAGTTTGCAATTCACTCCAAAAAAAAAAAAATCTAGCTAAGAACAAACATACTTAGAAAAAAAAAAAAAAGGCAAAATAAAACAATAGCAGGACTTCCCTGTTGGTCCAGTGGGTAAGACTCCACACTCCCAATGCAGGGGGCCCAGTTTTGATCCCTGGTCAGGGAACTAGGTCCCACGTGCATGTCACAACTAAGAGTCCTCATGCCGCAACTAAGAGTCCTCATGCCACAACTAAGATGTCCACATGATGCAACTAAAGATCCCACATGCCACAACTAAGACCCAGCACAGCCAAAATAAATAAATAAATATAAAAACAACAACAACAACAAAAAAAAAAAACCCAATAGCTTCTTCAAGTTTGGGTTCAACTAACAATAAATTATTTATACAGAAAAAAATATCTTCTCACTTCAACATACAAATTATCAATTCAGATCTTTGTTACTGCTTACCTAGACTCATAACTGTTTCCTTCCTCTTTTTATTGCACTCTGCTGCAAGATTAATTTTCTTACAGCAAAACTCAAAAGCTCTCAGTAACCTATTCCCCACTGCCACCCCATGCAGTACAGATAAGATGTTTAGCAGAGACAGGCCACAGGGAATCAGCTCTGGGGAGACTACAGAAGAGAGAGGAACATGGTAATCTTCAGAAGAGAGAGGAACATGGTAATCTTCAAAACTGTAAGGAATCCTGGAGAGACTATAGACCATTGTCAGCTGTTGGTGGAGAGGCAAGCAGAGGTAGAGTAACAGGTGAGAGAGTGCTGTTAGTTTCTGCTCTGCCTCTCTCATATTTCTTTTGGACCACTGCCCACCCAATTACCGCTGGGAGTCAGAAGGCAGCAACAGGAGCCCACAGAAAGGTGGGAACGCTGACCAGCTGCCCTGAGACCCACTCCTCCCAGCCTCCTTGCCAGCCCACATAAGGGATAGTAGGTCACATCTGAGAGAACTGTCTTCTCCCTTTAAAACTTTAGAGGAGAACCCTTACTCGAGGAATGCCTAGTTGGAGGTGGGGGGGATGGCCACAGATGGATGGTGGACTGCAGTTCTGGTGTCTAGGACTCTCTCCCTGGGGCTCATCTTCTAACCTCTTCTTAAAATCACAAGAAAGCCATAAATCAGGGCCTGAGCCTTGGTGTCTCATCCTGGTACTTGATAACCCTAGGGGAACATCGGCTTACAACCTAAATACCTGAGGTTAGAACCCCTAGAGAAGGAAAACCACAAACTGCACAACATAGAACATATCAATCAGAAATACTGGAATAAGCAGATTAAGAATTTAAAATAAGCACAGCCAATGTTGTCAAAATGTACTGGTAATATGAAACAGGAAAAATTCAAAAAGATAGACAAATTGAAAGATTAACTATTAAAAAAACACTCAAAGAAAGAATAGTAGATGGGATAAATAGCAAGCTGAATATAGCTAAAGAATAAACTGCAAAACTGAAAGAGCAGACTGAGGAAATTTCCTGGGAGGCAGAAAAAAAATAGGATAAAGAAATAAATATAGAAATAAAAAGTTAAGCAGGGACTTCCCTGGTGGTGCAGTGGTTAAGAATCCACCTGCCAATGCAGGGGACACAGGTTCTATCCCTGGTCCGGGAAGACCCCACATGCTGCAGAGCAACAAAACCCATGCGCCACAACTACTGAGCCTGTGCTCTAGAGCTCGCGAGCCACAGCTACTGAGCCCACGCACTGCAACTACAGAAGCCCACACGCTCTAGGGCCCACATGTCACAACTACTGAGCCCGTGTGCTGCAATTACTGAAGCCCATGCACCTAGAGCCTGTGCTCAGCAACAAGACAAGCCACCGCAATGAGAAGCCTGAGCACCACAATGAAGAGTAGCCCCCGCTCAGCAACAAAGACCCAAGGCAGCCAAAAATAAATTAAAAAAAAAAAATGTTAAGCAGCATGGAAGATAAAAGCAGACATGCTGACATACTGAAAATAGGAATCCAAAGGAGAGATAATTAAAGAGAGGAGAAAAAAATATTTAAGGAAATGATAAAAATAAATAATCCTGGGGGCTTCCCTGGTGGCGCAGTAGTTGAGAGTCCACCTGCCAATGCAGGGGACATGGGTTCGTGCCCCGATCCGGGAAGATCCCACATGCCGCAGAGCGGCTAGGCCCGTGAGCCACGGCGCATCCGGAGCCTGTGCTCTGCAATGGGAGAGGCCACAACAGTGAGAGGCCCATGTACTGCAAAAAAAAAAAAATTAAAAATTAAAAAAAATAAATAACCCTGAATTAAAGAAAGATGAAAGAATTCAGATGGAAGGAACTGAGTGCCAAATAAGATTAAGAACTCAGATATAATACTAGGAAATTTAAGCACATAAAAGATAAAGAAAATTCTAAGAGCTTCCAGAGAAAAAGAACATCTATAAACCTACAAGAATCAGATTTCTTAACAGCAACACTGGATCCAAATCAACACTGGATCCAAATATTTGCAGATTTTCCAGATATCATTCTGTTACTGATTTCTAATTTAACTCCCCTGTGGTCTGAAACATACTATGTATGATGTGAATCCTTTTAAATGCATTGAGAGTTGTCTTACAGCTCAAAATATGGTCTATCTTGAGCAGACACTTTACCAAAGAAGATATATAGATGGCAAATAAGCACATGAAACAGTGCTCAACACAATTAGTCCTTAGGGAAGTGCAAAATAAAACAATAATGAAATACCGCCACACACCAGCCATACCAAATGTTGCCAAGAATATAGAGGAACTGGAACTCTCATGTACTGCTGGCTAGTTCAACAACTTTGAAAAGTAGTTCAGCAGTTTCTTATAAAGTTCAATATACAAATTATAAAATTTCTTGTTCTAATTCTGAGAATAATACCATTGGTAATTTGATAGGGATGGCACTGAACTTGCAGATTGCTTGCTTTGAGTATTATAGTCATTTTCACAATATTGACTCTTCCAATCCAGGAGCATGGCATATCTCTCCATCTGTTTATGTTATCTTTGATTTCCTTCATCAGTGTTTTATAGTTTTCTGAGTACAGGTCTTTTGCCTCCTTAGGTAGGTTTACTCCTAGGTATTTTATTCTTTTTGCTGTGGTGGTAAATGGGATTGTTTCCTTAATTTCTCTTTCTGATCTTTCATTGTTAGTGTATAGAAATGCAAGATTTCTGTGCATTAATTTTGTATCCTGCAACCTTACCAAATTCATTGATTAGTTAAACACAAAAGACCCTGAATAGCCAAAGCAATCTTAAGAAAGAAAAAATGGAGCTAGAGGAATCAGGGTCCCTGACTTCAGACTATACTACAAAGCTACAGTAATCAAGACAGTATAGTACTGGCACAAAAACAGAAATATAGGTCAATGGAACAGGATAGAAAGCCCAGAGATAAACCCACGCACATCTGGTCACCTTAACTTTGATAAAGGAGGCAAGAATATACAGTGGAGAAAAGACAGCCTCTTCAATAAGTGGTGCTGGGAAAACTGGACAGCTACATGTAAAAGAATGAGATTAGAACACTCCCTAACACCATACACAAAAATAAACTCAAAATGGATTAAAGACCTAAATGTAAGGCCAGACACTATAAAACTCTTAGAGGAAAACATAGGCAGAACACTCTATGACATAAATCACAGCAAGATCCTTTTTGACCCACCTCCTGGAGTAAGGGAAACAAAAACAAAAATAAACAAATGGGACCTAATGAAACTTAAAAGCTTTTGAACAGCAAAGGAAACCATAAACAAGACAAAAAGACAACTCTCAGAATGGGAAAAAATATTTGCAAATGAAGCAACTGACAATTAACCTCCAAAATTTACAAGCAGCTCATGCAGCTCAATATCACAAAAACAAACAACCCAATCCAGAAATGGGCAGAAGACCTAAATAAACATTTCTCCAAAGAAGTCATACAGATGGCCAACAAATACATGGAAAGATGCTCAACATCACTAATCACACCGGTCAGAATGGCCATCATCAAAAAATCTACAAACAATAAATTCTGGAGAGGGTGTGGAGAAAAGGGAACCCTCCTGCACTGTTGGTGGGAATGTAAATTGATACAGCCACTATGGAGAACAGGATGGATGTTCCTTAAAAAAAACTGAAACTGAAAATAGAACTACCATATGATGCAGCAATCCCACTACTGGGCATATACACTGAGAAAACCATAATTCAAAAAGGGACACGTACCACAATGTTCATTGCAGCACTATTTACAATAGCCAGGACATGGAAGCAACCTAAATGTCCATCCACGGATGAATGGATAAAGAAGATGTGGCACACATATACAATAAAATATTACTCAGCCATAAAAAGGAACAAAATTGAGTTATTTGTAGTGAGGCTGATGAACCTAGAGTCTGTCATACAGAGTGAAGTAAGTCAGAAAGAGAAAAGCAAATACCGCACGCATGCTAACACATATATATGGAATTTTTTTAAGTGGCACTTATGCACTTAGTGGCACGGCAGGAATAAAGATGCAGACGTAGAGAACGGACTTGAGGGCACGGGGGGCATGGGGAAGCTGGGATGAAATGAGAGTAGCATTAACATATATACATTACCAAATGTAAAGTGGATGGCTAGTGGGAAGCAGCCGCATAGCACAAGGAGATCAACTCGATGCTTTGTAATGACCTAGAGGGATGGCATAGGGAGAGTACAAGGGAGGCTCAAGAGGGAGGGGATATGGGGATATATGTATATGTATAGCTGATTCACTTTATTGTACAGCAGAAACTAACACAACATTGTAAAGCATTTATACTCCAATAAAGATGTGGAAAAAAAAAAGTTCAACATACACCTCCCATCTGACCCAGCCATTCCACTCCAATGAATTACCCAAGGAAAAAGAAAGTATATATATGTCCATACAAAGACTTATACGAGTGTTCACAGCAAATTTACTGGTAATAGCCAAAACTGGAAACAATCCAAATGTCCATTAACAAGTGAATGGATAAACAAACTGCCATACATTTATATAATGTTAAAGTACCGAGCAATACAAAGGAATGAACTATTGATACATGCAGTAACATAAATGAACCTCAAAATACTTATGCTAAACAAGAAAAACAGAAAGAGTTCATAGTGTTTGATCGACTTATATTAAATTCTAGAAAATGCAACTAATACACAGCGACAAAAAGCAGGTAAGTGGTTGCCTGGGAATGGGGAAGAAGGGCAGGAAGGGGTGGGAGCAGGGTTAAAAAACAGCAGGAGAAAACTTTTGGGGGACATGAATACGTTCATTATAGTGATATTATGATTACAGTAATGATTTTTAAGAGTGTATACATGTGCCAAGATTTATCAAAATGTACACTTTAAATATGTGCAGTTTCCTGTATGTCAATTATACCTCGACCAAGCTGTTAAAATGAAAAAAAAAAAAAAAAGTTACCAGAAAAATAAAATTGGTCTGAAAAAAATATATGAGGGACTTTCCTGGTGGTCCAGTGGGTAAGACTCTGCATTCCCAATGCAGGGGGCCCGGGTTCAATCCCTGGTCAAGGAATTAGATCCTACATGCATGCCTCAACTAAGAGTCCACATGCCGCAACTAAAGATCCTGCATATTGCAACAAAGGATGCTGCATGCCACAACTAAGACCCAGCACAGCCAAAATAAATAAATAAATATTCAAAATCAAGAAACTTAAAAAAAAGAAAAAGATAGATGAAATACAAACCCCAATTTTTTATTTTTAAAACATGAGCAAATAAAAGAAGGAAAATTAAAAATGAAAATACATATTTATAATAATCTAGAATTAAAACTCTAGATAATATCAACGCAGTGGTGGAGAGGAGAAGCCAAAGGGAGATGAGATGACCTCTCAGTCAGAGTCCATTGGGAGGCGGAAGCACACAGCCATTGGTTAACAGTGAGTATTGAACACAATTAAGGAACTGCTAGCCAGGTTGCAAAGAACTGGAAAATCAAAAAGGGACCCATTACCAGCCCTCAAGCCTTCCTTTCCCCAGCAGTGGAGTCTGTGCCAGTAGCAACAGTTGAGCCTGGTTTGCAGAGTTCCCGACATTCCCCCATCCAGCCTCAACGTGACCCACTGAGAGCAACGCCACCTCCCGCTCTGCAGGGCTCTGTTAGTACCGCTCTGCAGGGCTCCTCCTCCAAATTCACAGATTTTTTAGATTTCCATCTCCTCTAATATTCTACAGAAATATTAGAGAAATACAAACACCACTTATTGAAGAAATAATTAAGGAATTTTCACTAATTTTTTAAGCAAGATAGTAGCATTGAAGTTATGTCCCCCCCCCAAAAAAAAGTCCTTATCCCTTAAGGATTCAGGCTGAAATAGTTACAGATGAAATAACATAATGTCTGTGATTTTTTCAAAGTAATCTGATCAGAGGGATTACTAAAGTAGGTGGGGCTATAGATAAAATAAGATGTGACAGGAATTGATCATTATCGCAAGTGGATGATGCATAGTTCATTTACTTTTGAAATTTTCCATAAAGAAAGGTGTTTTAAAAAGCACACACACAGGGCTTCCTTGGTGGTGCAGTGGTTGAGAGTCCGCCTGCCGATGCAGGGGACACGGGTTCGTGCCCTGGTCTGGGAAGATCCCACATGCCGCGGAGCGGCTGGGCCTGTGAGCCATGGCCGCTGAGCTTGCGCAAGCGTCCGGAGCCTGCGCTCCGCAACGGGAGAGGCCACAACAGTGAGAGGCCCGCGTACCGCAAAAAAAAAAAAAGCATGCACACACCGTACTTATATAATAAAAACACATACAAAGAAAGTATGACTATCAAGTGCATTAGCATAGTTGCCATTGCTGGGAGTGGGAAATAAAACGAAATAAAAATGAATGAATGAATGAAACAGAAGAGTCTAGCACAGACCAATGGCCAAACTTTGCTATAAACTGAGGAGTACCATTGCCTTAACTTTTAGCACAATATAGGACAAAACAAAGCCCCAAGTCTTTAGATTGGCATTTTACGTCTTCTAGATTTGGATCTACCTTTTAAAACATTTTTTATCATTCACCTTGAAAATCTAACATTCCATCAAAATAGAATATTCACTGTGGACTATCAGCAGCCTATCCTCTGATTCCATGATGTAGTTCCTAATGGTCCTACTTCCCAAAACTCTGTGTCCATGTCCCAATCTCTACATAACAACTTTTCACTTGTCCTTCAAAGTCTAGCCCATGTATCACCTCCCACTGATGCCTCCCCAGTGCCCTTCTCTTCCAGTGGAGAGAAATCTATGTACAAAACAAAACAGAAACAAAAAACTAGCACTTCATCAGAATTTTGCTTAAATAATTATTCTTTTCTAATTCATACTAAGGTTTTTTTGGTATTTACTGTCGTTCTCAACATCCAGTTCTTTGCAGTGTAGTATCCTAGGAAACATACCAGCTATATTCATCTCTGTATCCCATTAGCACTGTCTCAAATATTGCAAATATCTCCTAAATGATCAAGAAGGAAGAAGAAGGAAAGGTTGGAAGGGAGGGAAAAAAGAGATTGGAATGAATGAATGAACTGCATTTCAATTCACTGGTTCTTTCAAGGGCGAAAACTGGGGCTTCCCTGGTGGCACAGTGGTTGGGAACCTGCCTGCCGATGCAGCGGACACGGGTTCGTGCCCCGGTCCGGGAAGATCCCACATGCCGCAGAGCAGCTGGGCCTGTGAGCCAGGGCCGCTGAGCCAGCGCGTCCGGAGCCTGCGCTTCCCAACGGAAGGACCACAACAGTGAGAAGCCCGCGTGTCGAAAAAAAAAAAAAAAGAGAGAAAACTGATCAAAAAAAAATCCAAACTCACTTAAAAATCATAAGAATGATTTCATAACAAAAGATGTCATCACTTTTGTTACTATTTCTTCTCAGCTGTCTGGAGCTTCCTTTTTTTTTTTTTAAGCATATAAGTGCATATATCAAATGGGATTAAAAAAAGAAAAATGCAAGGTAAAAGCTGAAACATGTGTTCAGAAGCCTTTTTGTTAGCACACTGTCCCTGCTTTATGCCCAAAACAATGGCAGCAACATGAAAGGGGTGGGGTGGGGGTTAAACCAGTTGCACTTGGAGGAGAGATGTGCTTCCCACTTCTTACTCCACCTCCCTCAGCTGATAGGCTCAGCAAGAGGCAAAAAAAAAAAAAAAAAAGCCAGGAGGACAAAGAAAACTCAGTCTTCTTATGGGCGATGGCATAGAGAGTTCTGGGTTCTCCGCCTGTCCGTGGTTTTCCTAGGTCTGGGACCTTGGACAAATCATTCAACCTCCAATCTTCTCTGCTGAGTCTCCTAATTTGAAAATAGGGCAACAGCTATTGTAGTCTCCATTGTTCTTGCTGACTGCCTTTTCTGAATTTTCTTTTAAATGACTTGATGCCTTTTTGGGGAAAGGAGGCCGCTGCAGTTCCCTTGTTCAGAGGGGAATGGGTTGGAACTGCCAGGACACTCTTAAGAAGACTAGTCTCTGAAAGGAACGTGGGCAAAAAGGAGGGATGGGGGGTCCAGGCGGCAATGAGGTAAGGAGGTGCCTCAGAAGCGTCTCTCAGAGGCTTGGAGACCATCTGGCTTCCAGCAGAGCTGCCTCCAGACCAAGTGCAGTTCAGCCCTGGGGACGTCTGCCCCGGCACTCTGAAGCGGCTGAGATTCTGACGACTGTACACAGGTGGAGGCAGCATCCGGGGACTTCCCTGTCTATACAGACCTGGGATGTCTGAAGAGACCGTCCTTGAGGCACAGGAAGTGCAGTGGGTGTGGCCCAGACAGAGCGGGAGACAGAGCATGTGGGTCCGCCTGGTGCAAGGCACCCCTTCCAGGACTCGCAGAAATACCTAGTGGGAAATGTGGGAAAGTGAGGAATAGGGGCAGGGGTTCAGGTCAATCAATCGCATTCTGGGGAGAAGAAACAGGGTAAATTGGATATTAAAAATTAATGATATTCACACACTACTATTATATAAAATAGATAAGGAATAAGGACCTACTGTATAGCACAGGGAACTCTACTCAATACTCTGTAATGACCTATATGGGAAAAGAATCTTAAAAAAGAGTGGATATATGTATATGTATAACTGATTCACTTTGCTGTACACCTGAAACTAACACAACATTATAAATCAACTGTACTCCAATAAAATTTTGTAAAAATTAATGATATTTCATTTTATACCCCAGGTGGATGAAAGCAAGACTTGCTGCTGAAATCACTATGTACATCATGCCATATTTTGCCAATTCTAAGATCTATTACATTTGACCCTTGAATAAGGAAGGGGTTAGGGTTGCTGATCCTCTTCACAGTTTCACAGCTGAAAATCTGTGTATAGTGGGCCCTCCATAGCCCAGGATTCAACCAACAAAGGATTCTTGTAATACTGCAGTATTTACTACTGAAACAAATCCATATAAGTGGATCCAGCAGCTAAACCCCTTGTTGTTCAAGGGTCAACTGTAGTTGTCAGCTGCACCATCAATTTAAATAAGATGGGTTGGGGGGAAAAAATTTATTTTACCCCAGCCATAATGCTAATCATAAACAATGATCAAAAAACAAATCGTGACTTCAGACTGTAAAAAAGAAGAATCAGAACTGAGGAAATATATTTTTACCATTTAACAAGCTTTACTGTTATTCAGCAGTATTAACAGTTAAAATTAACAGTGCTTTTAATGGTTTGATAATTGTAAAATTTCTCACACACATTACTTTTACGCTTTGAAATATACATACACCGTTTTACATGAAGTTTTTGCACAGAGGTAGGATGGAATATAAAAGATTTTGATCAATATTTCTTCCCACTAATTAAGATAACTTTATTTTTAATGTAAAATATTTAAGGAGTAAATTTCAATAGGAAATAAGGTGATAATTCATACTCAAAAGGAAGGGCAAGGGACTTCCCTGGTGGTGTAGTGGTTAAAAATCCTCCTGCCGATGCAGGGGACACGGGTTTGACCCCTGGTCTGGGAAGATCCCACATGCTGCAGAGCAACAAAGCCTGTGCATCACAACTACTGATCCTGTGCTCTACAGCCCGTGAGCCACAACTACTGAGCCCACGTGCCACAACTACTGAAGCCCGTGCGCCTAGAGCCCGTGCTCTGCAACAATAGAAGCCACCACAATGAGAAACCACGCACCACAACGAAGAGTAGCCCCCACTCGCCACAACTAGAGAAAGCCCACGTGCAGCAAAGAAGAACCAGTGCAGCCAAAAATAAATAGATAAATAAGAGAAAGACAAATATCCTAAAAAAAAAAAGGTAGGGTGAGAGTACATATTTTATTGTATTTTTTTGGAAAAGCTTTCTAAATGTTTTATTTGGCCATTAAATGTTGCTAAAATTTTATCAGCTTATTCTCTATGAAAATGTAGATGTATCCTAAACCAAATATTTAAGTAACATTTTACTGGAAACAAAACGCTATGTGTGGCTTCCCTGGTGGCGCAGTGGTTGAGAGTCCGCCTGCCGATGCAGGAGACACGGGTTCGTGCCCCTGTCCGGGAAGATCCCACCCACATGCCACGGAGCCGCTAGGCCCGTAAGCCATGGCCGCTGAGCCTGCGCGTCCGGAGCCTATGCTCCGCAACGGGAGAGACCACAACAGTGAGAGGCCCGCGTACCACAAAAACAACAACAACAAAAAAAAAAACACGCTATGTGGTTATATAAATAAGACTTAAAAATGAGATGTAGCCCACATACTGTAGAATATTAATATTAAAACAGATATATTAAATGGTGAGAAGATAACTTCTATTATATGTATAGAAGGAGTTAAACTTTGGTTAATTGGGGGATATGAGGAAAAGAGAAATCTCTTCACAAAACAATTGATATTTTATCTGTAAAAATCAATGATTATTATGTCTTATTCCAGGTAATACAAAGATAATAATAGTTCCTTAAAATTTATAACTATAGCAGATATAGAAATATTCACTTACAGCTGAAATTTACTTTCAAAAACTATAGTATGCATATATAATAAAAATAAATGCATTTCCTACTATTATGCATAACTTCCATCAAAGGTTAATAGTTATATTATTCTAGAATCATCAATATACAAGTATTTCAGTATCAAACAGTTTATAAACATGTTTTCAATATCACTTTCTCAGAAGGGCCTTTTCTGAAACTATCTCCCATATGGGGATATATGTATATGTATAGCTGATTCACTTTGCTATAAAGCAGAAACTAACACACCATTGTAAAGCAATTATACTCCAATGAAGATGTTAAAAAAAAATCTAAAAAAAATTATTTTAATTAAAAATAAAACTGTATCCTCCCCTCCTTATTCCTTTCCATAGCACTCCTCTACTGTCCTAAGATATCATAACTTAAAGTTATGCATTAATTCACACATCACTTTATTTAACACCACTTCTTTCTACCCAACCTGGCTGTAAACAGAGAGAGAACTACTCTGCCTTTTGTTCACTTTTTTGTCCCAGCACCTATCACAGTATTGGGCACCCAGTAGGCAATTAACTACTACTCATTAGACCTCTTCATATTTCCCTAGTACCCTTACTTTACTCCTTTTCCTGCCTCTTTTCCCTTTTTTAAAAAATTATTTTTTATTGAAGTATAGTTGATTTACAATGTTGTGTTAGTTTCAGTTGTAGAGCAAAGTGATTCAGTTACATATATATATATATCCTTTTTCAGATTCTTTTCCCATATAATTTATATACAGTAGTATGTATGTTACTCCCAAATTCCTAATTTATCCCTCTTTCCTGTTTTTGAACCCTGACACTTCCCAGCTCCTCCATTAACCCCTGCAAAGTATTCACCAACCTCTGGAACTAGGAGAACATCACTGAGAAACAAGCCATGGATGCCCTCAAGGATGGTGCCGCCACCCTAAGAGGGGAGAAGGAACAGACACCCTCCGGAAATGCTACAGGAAAGGGGGACGGGTAGGGGGAAAAGGTCTCTGATTCCACAGGGCCAACAGCTGACTTTGCAGGAGAGCCCTGGGCCCCTTGCCTTTGAGACTCTACATGCTGGGGAAGAGCAGGTGTCACAGGTATGCCTGGAGAGCTGAAGTGGAGAAGCAAGGTGGTGAACACCTGGCCTTGGATTCGAACTCTGCCGTTTACTAGATATGTAACTTGTAAATATGCTTAAATCCTTAAAGGTTCCTTTTTTCAGCTGCCACGTGGAGCTATTATTGCTGGCCCCATAGAGTGGTTGTGAGAATTAAATGAGAGTATGCTTAAGAGTTTGAACACAGTGACGGACACATACTATGGCCTCAGTGAATGGAACACAGCCTCCATAATTATTGGATCCTGGCCTTCCTTGAATTGGATGAATCAGCTTCCTTCACCTTTTCCTGTCTTGTAGAATGAATCACCTACCCAGTATGTTCCCAATGAGATAGCATATCTTAAATATGCACAAATACAGTTTTGGTTTCTTTGTTTTGTTTTGTTTGGGGTTTTTTTTTGGGGGGGGGTTGTTTGTTTTTTACAATAGGCACGAATCAAAGAGATACTGTTCTGTTCCTCCTACACCCACATGCACCCACTTGAGTATTGAGACACTGCAAGTTTTCTCACAAGATAAAGGATGTTCATCTTACTCTCTGTGCCTGAGCCCGGCTTGGAGGCCCCTCGAAATACTTCAAATATAGTTTTAGAAATAAGATGGTAAATGGGCCTGTACCTTTTATTAATACAGGCACACCTTGTTTTATTGCACTTTGAAGATATTACATTTTTTACAAATTGAAGGTTTGTGACAACCCCGCATCAAGCAAGCCTATTCATGCCGTTTTTTCAATAGCATTTGCTCACTTCGTGCCTCTGTGTCACAATCTGGTAATTCTCTCAATAGCTTACACTTTTTCATTATCATTATATTTATTACAGCGATCTGTGATCAGTGATCTTTGATGTTATTACTACAACTCGCTTAAGGCCCAGATGATGGTTAACATTTTTTCTGGCAATAAATATTTTTTTAATTAAAAATTTACATTTTTTAAGACATAGTACTAGACTACAGTATAATGTAAACATAACTTTTATATGTACTGGGAAACCAGAAAATTCATGTACCTCTCTTTATATCAATAAAGTGGTAGTCTGAACCAAACCTGCACACAGTCTCTCTGAGGTCTGCCTGTAGTACCTGCAGAGAACTTTCTTCTGTAGAGAAGTTTTTCGAAGCACTTTCATATATGTTATGCTGTTTAACTCTGTGGCTGGAATTGTTATCATTTTCAATTTCTTTTCTTACATTTTTTCTTAATCTTGTTTTTTCCCCCCCAGAACCCAGGCTAAGATGTTAATGTATTTGCCCAGAGCCCTGTCACTAGTACACTAATATCTGAAGGAATGAGTTGGTCCATAAGGAACCAAAAACACTGCTCCAGGCTGTCCCTGGGTTTTTTTTTTCTTCTCTTTCTCCCTTTCTTCTTTCTTTCATTTCCGCCTCAATTCTTTCCTCCTCTCCCTTTTTCCGGTAACCCCTCATAATCTACACCAGTTTTCATGCCCTTCCTCTGGGAGTCTGGAATGCAATACTAATGCGATTACTAAACTACAAGCCTCAGAGGAAACAAATCACAATAGCTTTTTTAAAAAAATTATTTCAGGGCTTCCCTGGTGGCGCAGTGGTTGAGAATCCGCCTGCCGATGCAGGAGACACGGGTTCGTGCCCTGGTCCGGGAAGATCCCACATGCCGCGGAGCAACTGAGCCCGTGAGCCATGGCCGCTGAGCCTGCGCGTCCGGAGCCTGTGCTCCGCAACGGGAGAGGCCACAACAGTGAGAGGCCCGCATACCGCAGAAAAAAAAAAAAAAAAAAAAAAAAAAAATTATTTCAACAGTCTTCTTTCTCAGTTAAAAGAAACCCAGCTTTCATTAATCATGCAACATGTTACCTGAATTGAGCTGTTAACAGACTTTTAAAAGTCGAAATAAATATTTGCAGGCTTACGTTGGCACTTCTTTTTGCCTACCATATAATCATCTGAATATAAAACAGCCCTAAAACTATATAAACTGGGCATAACTTGAAAATGAAAACTCATAAACCTCAGAACATATTACCCTAGTTAAAATGGGATGACCTGAATCTCCTTTTTACAACTAGAAAATACAAAAATGGATAAAAGAGAAAACTCTTGCTGGGGTTCCATCTTGAAGCAGAATTTATGTTTGTTTCTTATGAGGAGAAGAAAAAAAAA